>NC_060070.1:122343996-122647928 GCF_922984935.1 Meles meles | reverse complement strand
TTATTTCTAGTGTTTGGCCTTTATGAATAATTCCACTTAAACATTGTTATACAACTCTTTTGTGGATACTTGTTTACATTTTGCTTGAGTAAATATCATGAATGAAATTATCACCTCACACCAGGAAAATAAGTTTAAATTTATAAGACACTGACAAATTCAATTCCAACTAGTTGTACCATTTTTTATTCCCACCATCGGTGTTCGAATATATTATAATACAATGTAAAAACCAGGTAATTACCATGGATACAACTCACACCTCTTATTCAGATATCACCAGTTTCACATGCACTTGCATTTGTGTGTGTGTGGTTCCATGCAATTTTGTCACATGTATGAATTCATATAGCCACCAGCTCAATCACAACACAGGGCTGTTGCATCACTACAAAGATTTCCCTCATATTATCCCTTTGTCCCCATAGTATACAGCCATATCCGTTCTTTCCCCAGTTCCTAACTCCTGGCAATAGCTAAACTATTCTCCATCTCTTTAGTTTTATTATTTTGAGAGGAAGTTTTTCTAGGATGCCTGTGGGAAAAGATGAAGAATTGGGACCATTAATGAAATTAACATACCACTCAGGAATACAGCTCATTAGGAAGTGGTAACTGCTAAAGAAAAAGAAAACATTGCAGTAGTTGGAGACTACTGACAGCTGCAGAACAGGGTGGGGTTCAATTTGAGCAGGTCAGCCTGGACAGGACTTTGTGAGAAGATAATACTTGAGTAAGATCTGGAGGAGATAAGGGAGTTGTCTAAGTGGATTTCTGGATGAAGAAGTTTCCAGTCAGAGGAAACAACTACAATAAATTCTGTAAGACAGAAACATGCCCAGTATTGTTAAGGAATGGAAAGAGGCTGATATGAATGGTGTGAAGGAGCCAGAAGTACAGTAATAGGAGAAAAGGTCAGAAAATTAACAGATTCATATGACATCTAATAAGCCATTAACATAACTTTTATTTTAAGTTGAGTGAAATAGGGAGATGCTATGGATCGTTGAGTAGAAAAATGACACGTTTTGACTTATGTCTCTAGTAAAATATTCAACAGTTATTATTGCTGTTGTAGTAAGATTGGTCAGTAGGACAAGAAAGAAAACAAGGGGAGTATTGGTAAAGTGAGCCAGGCAATAACTAATGGTATCTCTGTCTAGTTTGTGAATTGCTAAAGTGGTGAAATGTGGTTGAATCTGGAGCAATTTTTTATGTGTATGTTTTTTCCCCTGGGGGTAAGGGATGATTGAAGAGGAACATCAATACCTAGGCATTAAGGAGAACATAAATGTGGGAATGAGATATCATGCAGACTAGAGCTAAAAAAATTAAGAATGCATCTGACACATTGTCTGGAAACCAGAGAGGGGAAACAAGGTGAAAAGAAAGAGAATGGGAGGGGTTGTCAGAACAGAAACCTCTATCTAGTTGTGTAGTTGTTTATTGTTTAATCAGAGGGCTCCTAAGTGCCAGTTATTTACATAAGAATTTATTAGATGACAGTATATTAGATGAGAGTATTGATGAGAGTATATTACATGAGAGTATTGACTTAGCATGGTAGATCATAATCTTAAACACTTTGCTTTGGGTATTTGCTTTTCTTGTTGATTGTTTTTAATCCATACTCTGTACCTGCACACACTTTTCCTTCCCTTCAACTTCCAGGATCTTGGTCTCAAGCCCACATGGTTTAACCATGATCTAACAAGAAAAGTCAGTCACATGACTGTATCTGAGTCTAAAAAATTAGCAAGACTTAGCTCTTAGAAACTGAGAATGTAGCATATCTTAGTATTCCAATCATAAATTCTGATAAAAAGATATATTTTAGAGTTGGGGAGTTTCAGTGAATATTAGAATAAAGGGAATAAAACTCATGTGCAAGTGAAATAATTGTATATTTAGCCACTGCAAAAAAATTCCACAGTTAAATTGTTGGAACTCATGAACTTACCAAGGTTATTAGATATAAGAATAAGATTAATTTAGAAACAAAATGTACAGAACACACAATTTGAAAAAGATATGCAATTCATGTTATCATCAAAATCATAAAATACTTAGAAATAGTATTGTTATAGCTAATTATCTTGGTTAAATCATTAATGCCAATAACTTAACTATGACATATTTTGCAGTGGCTAAATGACCAATTGTTTCACTTGCATCTGAATAAATACTAAGAAAAAGGCTCAAAACCTCAATATTCTAAGTTTATGGTTAAAATATCTACTATTAAAAGAGATTTAAATTATCACACATTGATCTATGGATTCAGTGAAACCTCAAACAAAACCTAAATGTAAGACATCTGCTTTGGACCAAGAGAGAGCAATAAGGGCTTGAAACAACAACAAAAATTGAATAAAATAAATGAAACAATAATTTTTGAGACATTGGGCATCAGATATTGAAGGACAATGATAAAACAAATAGAAAACAAATGAGGTAAGCCCTGTAATTGTCTCAGTTGACTTCCTAGATAAAGTTTCCTGGAACACCAGAAGAACCTACTTTACTTTCTGATTGGCGAATCCATCTTGGAACACAGGGGAACCAAATGTGGCTAAGGTTTGCAAAGTTCCAGAGAAGAAATAACTGCACACACAGAAGGA
Source organism: Meles meles (assembly GCF_922984935.1). Classification (NCBI taxonomy): domain Eukaryota; kingdom Metazoa; phylum Chordata; class Mammalia; order Carnivora; family Mustelidae; genus Meles; species Meles meles. Next base: position 122,645,307 of record NC_060070.1, on the reverse strand, counting down.
AAGAACATCCTGGAGATCTGCAGAGGGTTCCCATTAGTCTTCACCTGAGCATTGAACAGTATATATATATATATATATATATATATATATATATATATATATATATAAAACTATCCTATGTTGGAGAATGAACCACATGAGAAGATTAAAGGGAGCAATCATTATTATCCACACAGGGTCCAGAATAGTTCTAGTCTCCAACAAAGTGGAAAACTTCACAACTCATGAGACATCAGGTAGAGTACTGAAAACAGTTTTACTTTAGTAGGGGGGAGAATTTAGCTGTACATAAAACAGAGTTTTAGATTCTAACGATCCTAAAAACATGCCCAAAAGGATCAAATCATATGAAGAAACTGTGTTTTAGAACAAATCTTGAAACTGTTTATGGGGTGCAAAAATATCTACCACCTAAAAAGGTAGATTCGCAATGTTTGGCATGAAATTGAAAGTTACCAGCCATTCAAAGAAACAAGATCCACAAATAGGAGAAAATTCAACCAAAAGACGAGTAACCAGAAGTGACATAGAAGATAGAATTAGTAGATAAAGACATTAAAAATTAGTTTAACTAACGAAGAATAAACATTGTTAAAATGTCTATACTGCCTAGAGCAATCTATACTTTTAATGCCATTCCAATCAAAATTCCACTGGTATTTTTCAAAGAGCTGGAGCAAATTATCCTAAAATTTGTATGGAATCAGAAGAGACCCCGAATTGCTAAGGAAATGTTGAAAAACAAAAACAAAACTGGTGGCATCACATTACCCGATTTCAAGTTTTACTACAAAGCTGTGATCACCAAGACAGCATGGTACTGGCATAAAAACAGACACATAGACCAGTGGAACAGAGTGGAGAGCCCAGATATGGACCCTCAACTCTATGGTGAAATCTTCGACAAAACAGGAAAAAATATACAATGGAAAAAAGACAGTCTCTTCAATAAATAGTGCTGGGAAAACTGGACAACGATATGTAGAAGAATGAAACTCAACCATTCTCTTACACCGTACACAAAGATAAACTCGAAATGGATAAAAGACCTCAATGTGCGACAGGAATCCATCAGAATCCTAGAGGAGAACATAGGCAGTAACCTCTTCAATATCAGCCACAGCAACTTCTTTCAAGATATGTCTCCAAGGGGCACCTGGGTGGCTCAGTGGGTTAAGCCGCTGCCTTCAGCTCAGGTCATGATCTCAGGGTCCTGGGATCGAGTCCCGCTTTGGGCTCTCTGCTCGGCGGAGAGCCTGCTTCCCTTCCTCTCTCTCTGCCTGCCTCTCTGTCTACTTGTGATCTCTCTCTGTCAAATAAATAAAATCTTTTAAAAAAATAAAATTAAATTAAATTAAAAAAATTAAAAAAAGATATGTCTCCAAAGGCCAAGGAAACAAAAGCGAAAATGAACTTTTGGGACTTCATCAAGATCAAAAGCTTCTGCACAACAAAGGAAACAGTCAACAAAACAAAAAGGCAACCCACGGAATGGGAGAAGATATTTACAAATGACAGTACAGACAAAAGGTTGATATCAAGGATCTATAAAGAACTCCTCAAACTCAACACACACAAAACAGATAATCATATCAAAAAATGAGCAGAAGATATGAACAGACACTTCTCCAATGAAGACATACAAATGGCTATCAGACACATGAAAAAATGTTCATCATCACTAGCCATCAGGGAGATTCAAATTAAAACCACATTGAGATACCACCTGATACCAGTTAGAATGGCCAAAATTAGCAAGACAGGAAACAACGTGTGTTGGAGAGGATGTGGAGAAAGGGGAACCCTCTTACACTGTTGGTGGGAATGCAAGTTAGTGCAGCCACTTTGGAGAACATTGTGGAGATTCCTGAAGATATTAAGAATAGAGCTTCCCTATGACCCTGCAATTGCACAGCTGGGTATTTACCCCAAAGATACAGATGTAGTGAAAAGAAGGGCCATCTGTACCCCAATGTTTATTGCAGCAATGGCTGCGGTCACAAAACTGTGGAAAGAACCAAGATGCCCTTCAACGGATGAATGGATAAGGAAGATGTGGTCCATATACACAGTGGAGTATTATGCCTCCATCAGAAAGGATGAATACCCAACTTTTGTAGCAACATGGACGGGACTGGAAGAGATTATGCTGAGCGAAATAAGTCAAGCAGAGAGAGTCACGTATCATATGGTCTCACTTATTTGTGGAGCATAACAAATAACATGGAGGACATGGGGAGATAGGAGAGGGAGTTGAGGGAAACTGGAAGCGGAGATGAACCATGAGAGACTATGGACTCTGAAAAACAACCAGAGGGTTTTGAAGGGGCGGGGGGGTGGGAGGTTGAGGAACCAGGTGGTGGGTAATAGGGAGGGCACGTACTGCATGGAGCACTGGATGTGATGCCAAAACAATGAACACTGTTATGCTGTAAATAAACAAGTTTAAAAAATTAGTTTAACTATATTTCATATGCTCGAGAAGCAAGAGGAAGGATTGATCATGTTAAGTAGAAATATGGAATATACATGTAAAAGGCTCAAATTAAAATTCTAGATAGGAAAACTAAAATGTTCAACATGAAGACTACACTAGGTAGGATTAGCTGCAGATTAAGGGTTGCAAAAGAAAAGATTAGTGACTTTGAAGGCAGAGTCTTATCTGCAATGAGACCCTGAAAAATAAGAAATTGGGGGGAAAATAGAGTGCATCAATGAGCTGTGAGACAACTCACATGGGCCAAAATATCTGATTTGATGAAATAATGACCCAAGATTTTCTCAGATTTGTTGCAAAATAAATCCAAAGATTTGTATCTCTACTAATACTAAAAACAAAGAAAACTAAATCAAAGCACATCATAATCAAATTTCTCAAAACAAGTGACAAAAAAAAAAAAAAACACTTAAAAGCAGCCAGAGATGAAAGCAACATTATATAAAGGGGAACAAACATAAAAATGACAGCAGACTTCTCAGTTAAAATAGTGTAACACAGATGTGAGAGGAATAGTATTTTTAAAGTATGAAAAACAATCATTTGCCATTCTAATGTTTATATGATTTCAATAAATACCAATTAACTGAAACAATTTTGAAAAGGAACAACAAAGAGACTATGTCTGGCTCCTGCTCTCACAGAAGGAGAGACAGTTCCAGGGCAAGTGAGAGCCAGATGGCACCAACAGTTCTTTGCCTCACTGAGAAAATAATTACACATGTGTAGAGGATATCCTATGAAGAAGGTAAGAGGAAAATATTATCATATGCATTCTTTATGAAAACTTGCCAATAAGACCACAAGATGAAGCAACTAGATGCTTCAGTCAACTTCTCAGAGTTTTATAAGAAGTGCTTAGTGAGGTGGAAGATCATGTCTGCTAAAGAGAAAGGGAAGACACGGCAAAGGCAAGCAAGGCCCATTATGAAAGGCCCATTATGAAAAAAAAATTAAAAATTATATCTACCCTAAAGGAGAAGCAAAAAAGAAGTTTGAGGATCCCAAATGCACCCAAGAAGACTCTTTCAGCCTTTTTCTTGTTTTGTTCTGAATATCACCCAAAAATCAAAAGAGAACATCCCAACCCATTCATTGGTGATGTTGCAAAGAAATTGGGAGAGACATGGAATAACACTGCTGCAGATGACAAGCAGCCTTTTGAAAGGAGGCTGCTAAGCTGAAGGGAGAAGTACAGAAAAGATATTGCTGCAGAGCAAGCTAACGAAAATCTGATGCAGCAAAAAAGGGGAGCCATCAAGGCTGTATGAAGCAAAAAAACAAAAAGAAGGAAAAGAGGAAGACAAGGAAGAGGAGGAGGAGGAAGATGAAGAAGAAGATGCATATAAAGAAAATGATAATGATGAATAAGTTCTAGTTCAGTTTTTATTTTGTTTTTATTTTATTTTTTTGTTTTGTTTTGTTTTTGGTCTATAAATCACGTAAAGGTCTGTACAATACTTTTTCCTTTTAAAGGGAAAAAAATTGAAATATAAGACTGTGTAAGATATGCTTTTAACCTGTATGGTCTTTTTTGGTATAGTTAATACACTACCGAAAGCATCTTTAGATAGCCTTGTCATGGTGATAATTTAAGTACCCACTAACTTTGTTTGGTCCAGTATGGGTGTTGGAAATTGGCATGCAAATTTAAAGCAGGTTTTTATTGGTGAACAGTGCAAATTAATTATATATGGGTAGTAGTTTCCATTTTCAGTTGTCTCTGGAACAACTTATATGAAATAATGCTTCTAAGTAAATACAATTTTTTAATATAAAAAATCCCACAAAGATGGTGGACTCACACTTCATAATCTAAAATCAGATCACAAAGCCACAGTAATTAAAACAGGGTACTGAGGGCGCCTGGGTGGCTCAGTGGGTTGGGCCACTGCCTTTGGCTCAGGTCATGATCTTGGGGTCCTGGGATCGAGTCCCGCATCAGGCTCTCTGCTCAGCAGCGAGCCTGCTTCCCTCTCTCTCTCTGCCTGCCTCTCTGTCTACTTGTGATCTCTCTCTGTCAAATAAATAAGTGGAATCTTTAAGAAAAAAAAAAAAAAAAAACAGGGTACTGGCATATAGAGTAATGAGACAGAACAGAGACTCCAGAAGTAAGCTGTCACATATATGGTAAAATAATTTCCAATAAGGTTGCCAAGACCACTCAATGTGAAAAGAATAGTCACATGGTGTTGTGAAAATTGACATCCGTATGCAAAAGAATGAAGTCAGACCTCTACCTTACACATATAAAAATTAATTCAAAATACACCAAAAACCTAAATTTAAGAACTAAAACTATAAAACTATTGAAAGAAAAGTAGATAAAATCTTCATGACTTTGGATCTGGCAATGGTTTCTTCAACATGACATCAAAAGCACAGGCAACAGGGGGAGGAGTCAAGATGGCAGAGAAATAGCAGGCTGAGACTACATCAGTTAGCAGGAGATCAGCTCAATAGCTTATCTAAACATTGCAAACACCTACAAATCCAATGGGAGATCGAAGAGAAGAAGAACAGCAATTCTAGAAACAGAAAATCAACCACTTTCTGAAAGATAGGACAGGCAGAGTAGTGAATCTAAAACGACGGGAAGATAGACCGCGGGGAGAGGGGCCGGCTCCCGGCAAGCGGCAGAGCAACGGAGCACAAAATCAGGACTTTTAAAAGTCTATACCACTGAAGGACATTGCTCCAGAGACTAAACCGGGATGAAGCCCACGCGGGGTCAGCGTGGCCCCAGTTCCTGCCGGGTCACAGAAGGATCAGGGGTTTCGGAGTGTCACAGAGCTCACAGGTGTTAGAACAGAGAAGCCGGCTACAGAGACAGAGCCAAGGACTGAGCTCTCAACTTGGGGTTACCTTGAACTGGTCGCGGGCTGGGTGAGCTCAGAACGCGGCTGGAAGCTGGGGATACGGGAGTGATTGGGTGCTGTCCTCTGGGGGCGTACTGAGGAGTGGGGTCCCAGGCTCTCAGCTCCTCTGGGCCGGAGACTAGGAGGCCGCAATTTTTCATTCCCATCCTCCAGAACTCTACGGAAAGCGTTCAGGGAACAGAAGCTCCCAAAAGCGAACCCAAGTGGATTACTTAGTCCGGCCCCGGTAAGGGCAGTGCAATTCTGCCTGGGGCAAAGACACTTGAGAGTCACTACAACAGGCCCCTCCCCCAGAAGATCAACAAAATATCCAGCCAGGACGAAGTTCATCTATCAAGGAAAGCAGGTTCAATACCTAAGACAGCAGCAGAATTCCAGAGGAACAGAAAGCAAAGCACGGAACTCATGGCTTCCTCCCCATGATTCTTTAATCTTGCACTTAATTCAATTTTTTTTTTCAATTTTTTTCAATTTTTTTTCTTTCTTTTTTCTTCTTCTGCTAAGTTTTTTAAAACTTTTGCCCTTTCCTTTTTTAACGTTTTTTGACTAGTTTATCTAAAATATATATTTTTCTTTCTTTTTTTATATTTTTTCTTTATTTGTTTTATTTTTTAAATTTTTTTCTTTTTTTTCTGAACCTCTTTTTATCCCCTTTCTCCCCCCACAATTTGGGGTCTCTTCTGATTTGGTTACAGGGTATTTTTCTGGGGTCTTTGCCACCCTTTTAGTATTTTATTTGATCCTTCATATCCTCTAATCTGGACAGAATGACAAGGCAGAAAAAATCACCACAAACAAAAGAATAAGAGGCAGTACCGAAGGCCAGGGACCTAATCAACACAGACATTGGTAATATGTCAGATCAAGAGTTCAGAATGACGATTCTGAACGTTCTAGCCGGGCTCGAAAAAGGCATGGAATATAGTAGAGAAACCCTCTCTAGAGATATAAAAGCCCTTTCTGGAGAAATTAAAGAACTAAAGTCTAACCAAGTTGAAATCAAAAAAGCTATTAATGAGGTGCAATCAAAAATGGAGGCTCTCACTGCTAGGATAAATGAGGCAGAAGAAAGAATTAGTGATATAGAAGACCAAATGACAGAGAATAAAGAAGCTGAGCAAAAGAGGGACAAACAGCTACTGGACCACAAGGGGAGAATTCAAGAGATAAGTGACAACATAAGACGAAACAACATTAGAAAAATTGGGCTTCCAGAAGAAGAAGAAAGAGAGAGGGGAGCAGAAGGTCTATTGGAGAGAATTATTGGAGAGAATTTCCCTAATATGGCAAAGGGAACAAGCATCAAAATCCAGGAGGTGCACAGAACCCCTCTCAAAGTCAACAAGAATAGGTCCACACCCCATCACCTAATAGTAAAATTCACAAGTCTTAGTGACAAAGAGAAAATCCTGAAAGCAGCTTGGGAAAAGAAGTCTGTAACATACAATGGTAAAAATATTAGATTGGCAACAGACTTATCCACAGAGACCTGGCAGGCCAGAAAGAGCTGGCATGATATATTCAAAGCACTAAACGAGAAAAATATGCAGCCAAGAATACTCTATCCAGCTAGGCTATCATTGAAAATAGAAGGAGAGATCAAAAGCTTCCAGGACAAACAAAAACTGAAAAAATTTGCAAACACCAAACTAGCTCTACAGGAAATATTGAAAGGGGTCCTCTAAGCAAAGAGAGAGCCTAAAAGTAGTAGATCAGAAAGGTACAGAGACAATATACAGTAACAGTCACCTTACAGGCTAATAATGGCACTAAATTCATATCTCTCAATACTTACCCTGAATGTTAATGGGCTAAATGCCCAATCAAAAGACACAGGGTATCAGAATGGATAAAAAAACAAAACCCATCAATATGTTGCCTACAAGAAACTCATTTTAGACGCGAAGACACCTCCAGATTTAAAGTGAGGGGGTGGAAAACAATTGACCATGCTAATGGGCATCAGAAGAAAGCTGGGGTGGCAATCCTTCTATCAGATCAATTAGATTTTAAGCCAAAGACTATAATAAGAGATTAGGAAGGACACTATATTATACTCAAAGGGTCTGTCCAACAAGAAGATCTAACAATTTTAAATATCTAGGCCCCTAATGTGGGAGCAGCCAACTATATAAAGCAATCAATAACAAAATCAAAGAAACATATCAACAATAATTCAATAATACTAGGGGACTTAAACACTCTCCTCACTGAAATGGACAGATCATCCAAGCAAAAGATCAACAAGGAAATAAAGGCCTTAAATGACCACTGGTCCAGATGGACATCACAGATATATTCAGAACATTTCATCCCAAAGCAATAGAATACACATTCTTCTCTAGTGCACATGGAACCTTCTCCAGAATAGATCACATCCTGGGTCACAAATCAGGTCTCAACCAGTATCAAAAGATTGGGATCATTCCGTGCCATATTTTCAGACCACAATGCTCTGAAGCTAGAACTCAATCACAAGAGGAAAGCTGGAGAGAACCCAAATACATGGAGACTAAACAGCATCCTTCTAAAGAATGAATGGGTCAACCAGGAAATTAAAGAAGAATTGAAAAAATTTATGGAAACAAATGATAATGAAAACACAGCGGTTCAAAATCTGTGGGACACAGCAAAGGCAGTCCTGAGAGGAAAATATATAGCGGTACAAGCCTTTCTCAAGAAACAAGAAAGGTCTCAAGTACACAACCTCACACTACACCTAAAGGAGCTGGAGAAAGAACAAGAAAGAAACCCTAAACACAGCAGGAGAAGAGAAATCATAAAGATCAGAGCAGAAATCAATGAAATAGAAATCAAATAAAAAAACAGTAGAACAAATCAATGAAACTAGGAGCTGGTTCTTTGAAAGAATCAATAAGATTGATAAACCCCTAGCCAGACTTATCAAAAATAAAAGAGAAAGGACCCAAATAAATAAAATCACGAATGAAAGAGTAGAGATCACAACTAACAACAAAGAAATACAGACAATTATAAGAACATACTACAAGAAACTCTATGCCCACAAATTTGACAATCTGGAAGAAATGGATGCATTCCTAGAGACATATAAACTACCACAACTGAACGAGGAAGAAATAGAAAGCCTGAACATACCCATAACCAGTAAGGAGATTGAAACAGTCATCAAAAATCTCCAAACAAACAAAAGCCCAGGGCCAGATGGCTTTTCAGGGGAATTCTACCAAACATTTAAAGGAGAACTAATTCCTATTCTCCTGAAACTGCTCCAAAAAATAGAAATGGAAGGAAAACTTCCAAACTCATTTTATGAGGCCAGCAACACCTTGATCCCAAAACCAGACAAGGATCACACCAAAAAAGAGAACTACAGACCAATATCCTTGAGGAACACAGATGCAAAAATTCTCACCAAAATACAAGCCAATAGGATTCAACAGTACATGAAAAGGATTATTCACCACGATCAAGTAGGATTTATTTCAATGCTGCAGGGTTGGTTCAACATCAGCAAATCAATCACTGTGATCCAACACATTATTAAAAGGAAGAACAAGAACCATATGATACTCTCAATAGATGCTGAAAAAGCATTTGACAAAGTACAGCATCCCTTCCTGATCAAAACTCTTCAAAGTGTGGGGATAGAGGGCACATACCTCAATATTATCAAAGCCATCTATGAAAAACCCACCGCAAATATCATTCTCAATGGAGAGAAACTGAAAGCTTTTCCGCTAAGGTCAGGAACACGGCAGAGATGTCCATTATCACCACTGCTATTCAACATAGTACTAGAAGTCCTAGCCTCAGCAATCAGACAACAAAAAGAAATTAAAGGCATCCAAATTGGCAAAGAAGAAGTCAAACTGTCACTCTTCACAGGTGATATGATACTATATGTGGAAAACCCAAAAGACTCCACTCCAAAACTGCTAGAACTTGTACAGGAATTCAGTAAAGTGTCAGGGTATAAAATCAATGCACAGAAATCAGTTGCATTTCTGTACACCAACAACAAGACAGAAGAAAGAGAAATTAAGGAGTCAATCCCATTTACAATTGCACCCAAAACCATAAGATACCTAGGAATAAACCTAACCAAAGAGGCTAAGAATCTATATGCAGAAAATTATAAAGTACTCATGAAAGAAATTGAGGAAGACACAAAGAAATGGAAAAATGTTCCATGATCCTGGATTGGAAGAATAAATATTGTGAAAATGTCTATGCTACCTAAAGCAATCTACACATTTAATGCAATCCCTATCAAAATACCATCCATTTTTTTCAAAGAAATGGAACAAATAATCCTAAAATTTATATGGAACCAGAAAAGACCTCGAATAGCCAAAGGAATATTGAAAAAGAAAGCCAAAGTTGGTGGCATCACAATTGCGGACTTCAAGCTCTATTACAAAGCTGTCATCATCAAGACAGCATGGTACTGGCACAAAAACAGACACATAGATCAATGGAACAGAATAGAGAGCCCAGAAATAGACCCTCAACTCTATGGTCAACTAATCTTCGACAAAGCAGGAAAGAATGTCCAATGGAAAAAAGACAGCCTCTTCAATAAATGGTGCTGGGAAAATTGGACAGCCACATGCAGAAAAATGAAATTGGACCACTTCCTTACCTTACACCACACACGAAAATAGACTCCAAATGGATGAAGGACCTCAATGTGAGAAAGGAATCCATCCAAATCCTTGAGGAGAATGCAGGCAGAAACTTCTTCGACCTCAGCTGCAGCAACATCTTCCTAGGAACATCACAAAAGGCAAGGGAAGCAAGGGCAAAAATGAACTATTAGGAATTCATCAAGATCAAGCTTTTGCACAGCAAAGGAAACAGTTAACAAAACCAAAAGACAACTGACAGAATGGGAGAAGATATTTGAAAATGCCATATCAGATAAAGGGCTAGTATCCAAAATCTATAAGGAACTTAGGAAACTCAACACCCAAAGATGAAACAGTACAATCAATAAATGGGCAGAGGACATGAACAGACATTTCTGCAAAGAAGACATACAGACGGCCAACAGACACATGAAAAAGTGCTCCACGTCACTTGGCATCAGGGAAATACAAATCAAAACCACAATGAGATATCACCTCACACCTGTCAGAATGGCTAAAATGAACAAGTCAGGAAATGACAGATGCTGGCCAGGATGTGGAGAAAGGGGAACCCTCCTACACTGTTGGTGGGAATGTAAGCTGGTGCAACCACTCTGGAAAACAGCATGGAGTTTCCTCAAAATGTTGAAAATAGATCTACCCTATGACCCAGCAATTGCACTACTGGGAATTTACCCTAAAGATACAAGCATAGTGATCCAAAGGGGCATGTGCACCCGAATGTTTATAGCCGCAATGTCTGCAATAGCCAAACTATGGAAAGAACCTAGATGTCCATCAACAGATGAATGGATAAAGAAGAAGTGGTATATCTACACAATGGAATACTATGCAGCCATCAAAAGAAATGAAATCTTGCCATTTGTGATGACGTGGATGGAACTAGAGGGTATCATGCTTAGTGAAATAAGTCAATCAGAGAAAGACAACTATCATATGATCTCCTGATATGAGGACATGGAGATGCAACATGGGGGGTTAGGGGGAGAGGAGAAGAATAAATGAAACAAGATGGGATTGGGAGAGAGACAAACCATAGGTGATTCTTAATCTCACAAAAGAAACTTGGGGTTATTGGGGGGAGGTGGGGTTGGGAGAGGGGGGGGGGGTTATGGACATTGGGGAGGGTATGTGCTATCGTGAGTGCTGTGAAGTGTGTGAACCTGGTGATTCACAGACCTGTACCCCTGGGGATAAAAATACATTATATGTTTATTTAAAAAAAAAAAAAGAAAGAAAGGATGAATACCCAAGTTTTGTAGCAACATGGACGGGACTGGAAGTGATTATGCTGAGTGAAATAAGTCAAGGAGAGAGATTCAAGTATCATATGGTTTTACTTATTTGTGGAGCATAACAAATGACATGGAGGACATTGGGAAATGGAGAGGAGAAGGAAGTTGAGGGAAATTGGAAGGGGAGGAGAACCATAAGAGACTATGGACTCTGAAAAACAACCTGAGGGTTTTGAAGGGGCGGGGGTGGGAGGTTGGGGGAACCAGGTAGTGGGTAATAGGGAGGGCACGTATTGCATGGATCACTGGGTGTTGTGCAAAAACAATGAATACTGTTTTGCTGAAAAAATAAATTAATTAATTAAAGGAAAAAAACGCACAGGCAACAAAAGATGTATACATAGACTATTTTAATTTTTGTACATAAGGACACTATCAAGAGAAAGAAAACACAACTTACAGAATGGGTTGCACAGATGAAAAAAGTCTAATTGAAACTGTAATAAGTCAAAGCTAATAATAAACCCAAACCATAATAGATAATGAAAAAAACAGAGTTTAGTTCACTATATTAACAGAATAAAACAAAAATAAAATTAAAAACAGCAAATGCACAAGTAACAACAGAAATTTTGTAACCATAGTTGGTGTAAAAATTTTTTGACAATAAATGACCATTTTTTATAATGAAAATAAAATTATAAAAGAAATGAAATGTGTCCACAATAGACTTTAAATGCAAATCTTTAGCAACTTTATTCATAATAGCCAAAACCTAAAAACATCCCAGATACCCATCAGCAGGAAAATGGGTGAAAAAATAATGGCATATTCATATAATGTTATTCAACTCAAAAATATAAAAGGAATAAACTATTGATATATACAATAGCTTATACCATATACATGATCTTAACAACATTATATTTAGTGAGAGAAATGAAATACAATAGTGTATTATTACCATTATAAGAAGTTCATGAAAAGGCAAAACAAAAAACCTTGATGATGGAAATTAGACCACAGTTTCCTGGGGAAAATTGATATTCTAAATCTTGATTGAGGCATGGGTTATTTTGGATATGTACACTTGTCAACATTTATCAAAGTTTATACTTGATATCTGGGCTTATAAATATATATGTCTGTAAATTATACCTCAATCATAAAAAAAGGAGGTACTTTTAACACTTTTAGTATGAGGGCAGAAACCCCAGACCATCCTACTAGACTTTTAAGACTCCTGAATTATAAGGAAGACACATCCTAGTTCACTTTATAACATTAATATGTTATAAAGAATTGTTGGAAGAGAGAGAAAAAATTACTTTTCACCCTTTGATTGTAGCCATGCCTTCTCATAACCACAATTTCATCAGTCTCATATTTTGAAAATTCTGCTTCACAAATATGGAAGAGAAACCCAAAATTCTCCCCTAGGAACATCATGTTTCAAAATAAGGAAATCCTATTTCACTCCTATATTCCTGTAGCAGTAAGATAGAATTTTCTCTGGAATATATGATGATCCCTCTGTTTCAATGTGAGAAACAGAATTAGAAACAGGGTGAATGAGAATAAGGTTGATTTTAAAAAAGTGCAAAACCACTCTCAGTACTGGGGCAGCAAAATAATGAAAATGTTTTGCTTTTGCTTTCTAGGAAGATATGATAACTAGCCTTCACAATGGCTCCCCATGTCTCTCAACCCACATTAATCACACTCTCGTACAGTCTTCTCCCACATTTTATCAGAGTTGGTCTGGACATCACCATGATCAACTGAAACAGCAGAAGTGATGGTATATCACTTCCAAGAACAAGCTATGGAAGAGATTGCAGCTTTGAACCTTTTCTTTAATTGCTTTTTCAGCTGCATGTCTTGAATATAATAGGTGGTTCCATGGAAATGTACACATAATGAGGAACTGAGGCCTGCAGTCAACAGTCATGTGAATGAACTCTCTTGCAAGTAGATCCACCAGCCCCAGTCAAGCCTTCAGATGACTACAGCTTTAGCCAAAAGCTTAACAGCATCTTATGACAACTACAAGCCTAACTACCCAGTTAAACTGCTCCCCACTTTCTGACCTGAGAAATTCTATGCAATTTGTTGTCCTAAGCTACTAAATTTTGGAGTAATTTGTTATACAGTAGTATAATTCACTGGGACCCTGTTGTAATCTCTGTGGATTAATTACTCACTTAATACCATGGTCCCAGAAATACATTCTGGTGTCCAGAATTCATTCAGTAGTTTTTATTTAAATATAACTGCTTTTTATTTAAAATTCACTTTCTTTTGGGCTGATTACATTACATATTTGAAGATGCAGAATAACCTGCCTTGACCCTCAAAATTAGTTCCCATCTCCTCTGATATAAGAATCTGGCTGCTGTTTCCAAAATACTGCTCATCATGGCATTATCCTAGCTTGAAGTTTAATTGGTACATCATAGACATTTACTCTATTATAGAGAACTAGTAATTTTCATGTGAAATTTTCCCTCCACAAATGCCAATTTTCCTTTTTCTACCCACCAGCCCAAGAGCGTAAGTCAATAATGGGAAGGAAGTGAGAAGAAAAAGCTGGGGATACCAAGTTCTTATATGACTATTAAATATTTCTGCCTAGTATCCCATTTATCCTGGTTACAGATACCTTGGGCTTAGGTGCAGGATAATTTTGGACAGCACAATCATGTGCTTTACCCCATGTAAATTGGTGATCAGAAGTATGGAAAATGTTTTAAGTCTCTTGAAAATACCTGAAAGACAAAGGGAATTTTCTCTCATTTCCTTCAAAGTCTCTACTTAAACTATTGATGGGGAGAGAAAACTTGCCTGAAAGGAAGATCCTCACCAGTGTTATTTTCCAAGAACATTCACCCAAAGTCTAAAGCAGAACTTATCTATGCTACTTCCCTCAGTCTTTCTCAGGCAGCAACAACTGGAGTCTTCTTCAAACTTTCTCAGCTGTCAACTTTATGGAAAGAAGCTTTATTTTCTCCCTCTTCCCCAGTCATATGGAAAGACCATGAATAATCTTAATAGAGGAATCCCTATTATATCCTATTATTCTTGAATTAGTATAATTCATAGCATCTCTTAAGTGCTATGGGTGAATGAAAAAGCAGGCAGAGGCAATGTGGTTGGGAAAAGAACTAAAAACTTCTTTTATATCATGACTATCAACAGTACAAGATTAATCCCAAAGTCTGCTTAGTAAAAATACAAAAAAAAAATTAAAAATTTTTTGTCAACCAATAAGCCATATACCAATTCTCATTGTCCTTGCTTAGAAATAATTATTCTAAGTGGCACAGCACAATAAAGACTGATATCAAAGTTCATTTGGCTACTCAACTGGTTTGAAATATTAACCGTACTTCTTGATCAGCAGGGCTCAAGTCCAACTTCCTGCTAGGTTTACCTGAACAACTTCATTAAAAAAAGTACCATTATCAACAGAAATTTTAAAGAAAGTACCATTATCAAGGTCCCACCTCACACTAATCAAGCAGAAATTTCTTGGAAGTGGGGGAGAAGAAAAGAAGGTAGGGTTATGAATCAGTAATTTAAAAGATATTCTCAAGTGATTATACTGTGCACCAAGGACTAAGAACCACAAGCCTAGGCTGACATCTCCATGTCTCCTATTCCTTATCTAGTAGCTCAGGCTGAGCCTTAAAGGCAGAGTGGGTGGAAGGGAGTGTATTGCTCAAGGACGCTCTGACCTCACCCACCGCAATGGGAAAAGAAGGAAATATTTGAACTCCATTCTTTTCATTCAGAGTTTCACCCACAATTAACTGAATGGTTTTTTATCAATATCACTATCTTCAGGAGTATAAAGATACTGAGTTGCCTCATAAATCTTTT
Source organism: Meles meles (assembly GCF_922984935.1). NCBI lineage: Eukaryota > Metazoa > Chordata > Mammalia > Carnivora > Mustelidae > Meles > Meles meles. Next base: position 122,630,183 of record NC_060070.1, on the reverse strand, counting down.
GGAAGTTAATAAAAATCATAAGGGTAATTAAAGTGTAACTGGCCTTGGAGTAAAGCTATGGTAGAGTCCTTTGGTTCTATCTTGAATATGTTATTTCATTTTCTTTATCTTTTAAGCACTCTGACTTCAAATAATAAATTACATAAGAGTGATCTTTGAAATGAAATTCCCAGAATAAGAGCTTGCTTTTGAAGAAATTGAAGGTCATTACTCTGTAATTACACCAAATAAAACTTATAGCCATCTTATAAACATAGAGAAGCCATCTCAGATTTCCTTACAATGTGGAAAACAGGGGCAAAAGAAATATAGAAAAAGTTAGACTTTTTAATAACTTACAGCCAGCCCACCGACAAGTACCTGGGACAGGCAGGGTGATCTTCCTCCAAGAACCCAACTGCCTTAATGTTAATACTTTCCTAGAGGGAAAAAGAAAACATTAGCTTGAAATTAGCCTGACCTCTAGGAAACTTTGCTTCCAAATTCCTTAGAGACTTATGCTATGCCTAACCCCCTCCCAACTTGAAAGTGTACAATCAGCCACTCTTCACAACCACAGTGCAGCTCTTTCTGGCCATGGGTTCCATTCCTGTGCTTTAATAAAACTACTCTTTCTGCACCAAAGACATTTCAAGAATTCTTTCTTAACTGTTTGCTCCTGAACCCCAACTTTTACATCACTTATATCTGCTATACTAACTAGGTCTATTTAATTTTTTTTTCTGAGTTGTTCATAGATAAATCAGAGAACTGTGAGTTCTACCTATCCTTCTAGCATGTAAATTTATAAATTCATTGTAGGTAATCTTCTGGTCAGACCCCTCATTGTTTCTGACTTTAAATATTCTATAAAGGTCAGCATACTAGGAGTATCTAGTTTTTCATTTCAACTTGTAATCTTTAGAAAAATCTTATGATTTCAGATCTATTGATAACCATTTAAATTTCATCTATTCATACACATTGTGGGATTTTAAAGACTGTGTTCTAAAATATAGGCTGCTGAACATTTTAGACAACCTTTTGGTGTCTGTGAGATCACAAAGGCATTTCTAGTAAAGAAGGAGAAAGGAAGAAGAAGGAGAAGGATAAAAAGAAGAAATTCTATCTCCATCCAGGCTGCTAGTGTCTTAGGTGATGTAGGAAAGACAATGTTAAGGTCTGAAGCCCATGGCCAAGAAAGAATTCTTGAGATGTCTTTGGTAGAAAAAATGTGGTTTTATTAAAGCATGGGGACAGGACCTAGGGGCAGAAAGTGCTGCAGAAAATGAGAAGTGGCCCATTATATACTGTCAAATTGGGAGGTGGTTAGGCATAGCTTAAGTCTCTAAGGAATTTTGGGAGCAAGGTTTCCAGGACCTTGAGCAGGCTAGCTATTGTTGGGAAAGGTCATTTATTACCATCTAATAAAACTTTAGTCATCATACCCTTCAGATGAATGTCAGTGGGCCATATCCTTGGGAGATGATTGCCAATATGTATCTTGCAGTGTTTAGAGATAAAGGAAGTCTCCAAAGGAATTTTTATACACTAAAGTAAACTTACAGGATCCTTGGGGGGTGGGGGGAGGCAGTCAGGCTATGATTGCTTTTTGCCCTTAGCAAAGTATTAATATTGAGGTAGATGAGACCCAAGAGAAATGTCACTCTGCCTGTTTCAAAGACTTGTCAGTGGGCTCTAGGTAGTAAGGAAATTTAGTAATTTTTCTTCTGCCTTTGTTTCCCATATCATTAGGTACCATTTTTAATCTTTAAAGTAAATGTCTTGATTTTTATCCTTTGTGGGTTTTCCAAAATTATAATTTATAATTTGTAAGTTATTATAAATTATAATAAAAGGTTAACTTCTGCTATTTTTTGTTTTGTTTTGAGTAGTCCACAATGAATGCTTGAGTTATGGGAGGGAGCAGTACATAGATGGTCATAAAAGAAGTACCCTCAATAAAGAGGACTGCAATATAAGGAGATTTACATGGCAATGGCCAAAAAAATATTTGTCTGCTCTGCATCCTGACGTTTAGAATTACTAGTGTCAGGACAGCTGCATACTCCGTGTTTTAAACACTTTCTCTGTAGTGGTTAGTGAACTCTAGAGATGAGCTAGTTAGCTTTGGAAGTCTAGATTTACCATTTTACAGTTTATACATTTTAAGTCTTGCTTTCCTCACCTAGAAAATGGGAGTGATATGAAATTTACAAGGTATTGTAAGGATCTAATAAGATGCTTTACATGAATTTTAGTATAATGTAAATTGGGCACTATGAAAATACTTACTATTAGTTTTGGTTTTGACTATTAATCTCAAAGGAAACTGGTGTTAATCAGAAGGCCAGGCCCAAGATGGAGTCACTTGCCCCTAGGGCAGCAAACCAAGACTTAATTGCAGTTTCAACTTGCCAGGAGTGAAATTTTAACCCAATCCATCTGTAATTTTCTTGTCAGTACCAAGGTAATTTATAACAAAGACTCTCCATCTCCCAAAGGAAGATGAAGTAATTTACCTAGTAAGACCCCCTTCCCTTATCCCTCTGAAACATGACTATGCCTGTAACAATTCCTTCTTTTCTTGTGCCTCATCAGCATATTTCTTCCATTGATGTTTAACTATGACAAACTACTAACACAGTTTTGTATGCAATTGTCTGAGAATATATATAACTGCCATTTTTATAACTTTATAATCTGACACCATGGTCCACTAAAAAAGCCCTAGGATTAATTTATGGGCAACTAAATTATCTTTGGTTTTATCTTTGGTTCCTCCCTAACTTTATTATTAATACAAAGGTTTTCAATTTTATAACTATGCATCCTTGGTTCACCTGTTTACCTCTGAGTAAATGAATTAATGATTAACTTCATAAATCAACCAAGACATTCACACACACACACACACACACACACACACACACACACACACATATATATATATATATATATATATATATATATATATATATATATTGCACAGTTAACTGATGCTGGAGCTGAAGTTTAGGTGAAGACAAAGCATAAGCTGACACCCTGCAGCATTCTCCCACACTTTAGGTGGGACATGTGTGACATTCTTCCAGGAAGCTCCCAACTGTCTTAATGTTAATGCCATGCTAGAGGGAAAAACAACCTTAACTTGACCATGGCAAGGGCTTGGTATCCTGTGACTCTTTCACATGTGAAAATTCTTTTGGAAAAGTCTCTCTTTTCCTTACCTCCCCCTACTCCCAAGTATATAGTCAACCATCCCTCACAAGGGGTGAGCTTGTCAACAGCTCGCCCAAGGCAGCAGCTCTTTCTGCCCACCTGTCCAGACCCTGTGCTTTAATAAAACCACCATTTTGCACCAAAGTCATTTCAAGAATTCTGTCTTGGTCATCAGCTCCAGACCTCACCCCACTGCATGTCACCTATATTCCAAAACCTCATCATTACCATTTCTTTCTCTTAAACTGGCAAAAATTCTGTTCAAAGCAGTACATACTACATGATTCTAGAAATCCAACAACACAAACAGTATTTCAGGAATGAATGTGATTTTCACAAATCTAGATGCAGAGATTGCAGTTTTAAAAAAATCAAGAGGAAAGTGAAATTTTGTACCCTAAAACTAACATAACACTGTATAGTGACTATACTGGAACTAAAATTTAGATAAATAAATAAATAAATAAGTGGTGGAATGCCCTTGCATATGGGATATGGGACACAGAATTGACTTCAGAGACTCTAGATTTATATGACATCACTGGCAGCATTTGCCATAAGCAATGGAATAGGTTGCCTGAAAAAAGTAGAAGGAAAAGAAAATCGTTGTAGTTACCAAAAATAATTTCACACATATTAATTATTCAACAATAATAAATAATATCAGTATGTTAGAAATTTGTATTTTAAAAAGATGAAAAATCTAATTGATGAATAAAAAATGAATTCAGTGTCTTCTGTGACAAAAAGAAATACCTTCCAGAAATGGCATGATGACAGTGTTAGAGGATTTTTTTCTCTGTCAGTGTCAGTGGTTCTTGGTATCACCTCATGGAAGAATGAAGAGGTAGACCAGAGGGGTGGGCAGCAAAGCAAGGTGTATTGATAGCAAAGTGATAGCACAAAGCTCCCAAGAAGGGCGGGGACCCGAGAAGGTTGCCACTGGAATTTCTAAGTCTAAAGGTATTTATGGACTTGTTGGTGGATGTTTTAATCTGGTTAACGCTTCCTGTACCTGTCATCCAATCAGGCTTTTGTCACATTGGAAAGAGTGGGGGGCTCCTTCCAGGGCGGTGTAAAATCCATTAAGGGTGGTTTCCTCTTGTGGGAGGGTGGGGGTGGGAGGGGAGGGCTTGTTCCTTCTTGCCTGCCTTCCAACTATCCTTCAACAACAGGACTACACTCTTGGCTCTGCCATGCTTCAAATTGACTTCAAATTGAGGTAGGATTCATCTTTAGGGTGATCCACAAGCACATATCTTAAAATATTTAAGCCCAATAAAAGATACAAAGCTTTCTGTCTTGGCAGTCCAGAGATTCCCTCTAAATGGATCAACTTGGATAACATACTTCTTGCCAAAACAAAACAATGTGGCTGAGGAGATTTGATATATGAAATGGCTCAACCTTAATCATCTATTTAACTCAAAGTCTGGGGTTTGGAGACTCACTCAAAATTCAAGTACAAAAAACATGAAGATATGACTCCTCAAAAGAATTTTGGGGTTCTCAGTGAAGAGGAAAATTATCCAGAGCAGCCCCAGACCAGCAGTTCCCAGAAAATGGAAAATTACCAGTAATCCTAAGAGATAACCAGAAGCTCCACTGGGAACAAGAGATAACCAGTCATTTCTGCTTCTCTAGACAGACTTCCAACCATGAGCTTCCCGCACTGTCCTAACAGCTGTTCCCGCCTAAAGCAACACCGCCCCCCACCCCGCAGTCAGCTGACTACCAGCAGTCAGCACAGCCCTTGGAACCTGACCCCTGCGCTGCCTTATAAGAGCTCTGTAACCCTGCTACCCAGTGATGAAGTTTTAGAATATAGGTAAGGTTTGGTGGGGTGAGGTCCAGAGCCGATGACCAAGAAAGAATTCTTGAGACATCTTTGGTACAAAATGGTGGTTTATTAAAGCATGGGAACAGGACCCATGGGCAGGAAGAGTTGCTGCCCTGGGTTATGAGGGGTGGCAGGTTATGTACCATGGGGGTGGGGGAAGTAAGGAAAAGGGAGGTTTCAATAGAACTTTCATATGCTAAAGAGGACCTACAAGATGCCTGATACCAGAGGCCTTGCCATTGCCAATGTTGTTTTGCCGACTAGCTAGGTATTAACATTAAGATGGATGGGAGATTCCTAAAGAATGTTACATATGTCCCACCCAGGAGTGAGGGTGGGGGTGGAGGTTGCAAGTTGTCAGCCTTTTGCTTTGTCCTCAGAGCAGTCTCCCCTGAATTCAGCTGCCTCTGTCTTTCCCCTACACATTCCCCAACTCACCAGTGTTGACCCGAGTAGGTAGGGAAAACTCTATGCCCAGGTTCAGCAGGAAGATGTTACAGAAGCAGAAACCTTCCACCTTCAACAATCTTAAAGATTTAAGGGTCAAAATTGTTCAAGGGGGAATGATGAGGGAACAGAAGACTGGCTGAGGACAAAGCAAAGCTGACACCTTGCAACCTCCCTTCCACCCCAACTCCTGGGTGGGATATATGTGACATTCTTTAGGAATCTCCCAGCTATCTTAATAGCTTGCTAAAAAGGGCAGAACGACCTTAGTGATGGCAAAGCCTCTGGTATCCCGTATCTTGTGGTCCTCTTTAGCATATGGAAGTTCTATTGAAACCTCCCTTTTCCTTACTTCCCCCACCCCCAATAGTACATAACCTGCCACCCCTCACAACCCAGGGCAGCAGCTCTTCCTGCCCATGGGTCCTGTACCCATGCTTTAATAAACCACCATTTTGCACCAAAGATCTCTCAAGAATTCTTTTTTTTTATATGTGATAAAGTTTAATAGTTAAAAACCTTTGTATATACATATACGAACAGAAAAAAATCACAAAATCTTAATAATCATTACCTATAGGTAGTGAACTGAAAAATGTTTATTTTTAAATTATTTTTGTTGCATTTTTATTTTAATTTATTTAATTTTTAATTTTTTTATTTATATAGTTTTATTTTATTTTATTTTATTTCTTTATTTTCAGCGTAACAGTGTTCACTGTTTTTGCACCACACCCAGTGCTCCATGCAGTACGTGCCCTCCCTATTACCCACCACCTGGTTCCTCAACCTCCCACCCCCCCCGCCCCTTCAAAACCCTCTGGTTGTTTTTCAGAGTCCATAGTCTCTCATGGTTCATCTCCCCTTCCAGTTTCCCTCAACTCCCTCTCCTCTCCATCTCCCCATGTCCTCCATGTTATTTGTTATGCTCCACAAATAAGTGAGACCATATGATACTTGACTCTCTCTGCTTGACTTATTTCGCTCAGCATAATCTCTTTAATTTTTTAATTAACATATAATGTATTATTAACCCCAGGGGTACAGGTCTGTGAATCATCAAGTTTACACACTTCGCAGCACTCATCATAGCACATACCTTCCCCAGTGTCCATAACCCAACCACCCTCTCCCTAAACCCCTCCCCACGGCAACCCTCAGTTTATTTTGTAAGATTAAGAGTCTCTTATGGTTTGTCACCCTCCTGATCCCATCTTGTTTCATTTATTCTTTTCTTACCTCCTAAGCCCCCCATGTTTCCTCTCAACTTCCTCACATCAGGGAGATCATATGATAATTGTCTTTCTCTGATTGACTTATTTTGCTAAGCATAATACCCTCTAGTTCCATTCATGTCATCGCAAATAGCAAGATTTCATTTCTTTTGATGGATACATAGTATTCCTATATATATATATATATATATGCCTATTTAGCCAGAGTGATTCCATCTTGGATTAAACATTTTGTTGTTTATGCAGTAAAACATAAACTGTCCCTGCCCCCCTTTCCCCAGGGGACTTACTTAAAAACAAGTCCCAGAAACCAGTCCCAGTTAACAAAGCCCAAATACAAGGGTGGATCAGGCCAGGTGGAGACATCCAATCAGTGGGAGGGTGCATACTGTTACCTTGGTAACCCTAGTTACCAAGGAGTATGAGCCCCAAGCACCTTTTGGATGCCAATTCTGAACAAGGTGATAGGCTAGTTCAAATATCTACTAAATTGTAATTCAATTGGTCACTTATGTGTGACCTAGCATGACTGTGCAGCTTTCTCTGTGTGTTACAACTTCATTGGCCACTTGTGTGTGGCCAGGACCAACCACATGGCCTTTGCCCTTAAAAGCTAGTCTGTAAAGCAAAGAGGGGTCGCCCTCTCTATAAGAGACTTGGCCCTGAACATTCAGTTTGATTCTTGATGCTTGGCACAAAGTAAAGCTTTGCTTGACTTTCGCTTTGTATCAGTCTCGCTCTTTAATCATGGACCCATTATTGGGGGATCTTTCAATATATACCACTTCTTCTTTATTCATTCATTTGCTGATGGACATCAAGGTTCTTTCCATAGTTTGGCTATTGTGGACATTGTTGCTATAAACATTCAGATGCACGTTCCCCTTTGGATCACTACATTTGTATCTTTAGGGTAAATACCCAGTAGTGCAATTTCTGGGTCATAGGGTAGCTCTATTTTCAACTTTTTGAGGAACCCCCATGCTGTTTTCCAGAGTGGATGCACCAGCTTGCATTGCCATCAACAGTGTAGGAGGGTTCCTCTTTCTCCGTGTCCTCACCAACATCTGTCATTTCCTGACTTGTTAGTTTTAGCCATTCTGACTGGTGTGAGGTGGTACCTCATTGTGGTTTTGATTTGTATTTCCCTGATGCCGAATGATGTGGAGCACATTTTCATGTGTCTGTTGGCCATCTGGATGTCTTCTTTGCAGAAATGTCTGTTCATGTCCTCTGCCCATTTCTTGATTGGATTATTTGTTCTTTGGGGGTTGATTTGATAAGTTCTTTATAGATTTTGGATACTAGTCCTTTATCGGATATGTCATTTGCAAATATCTTCTTCCATTCTGTCAGTTGTCTTTTGGTTTTGTTAACTGTTTATTTTGCTGTGCAAAAGCTTTTGATCTTGATGAATTCCCAATAGTTCATTTTTGCCCTTGCTTCTCTTGCCTTTGGTGATGTTCCTGGGAAGATGTTGCTATGGCTGAGGTCGAAGAGGTTGCTGCCTGTGTTCTCCTCAAGGATTTTGATGGATTCCTTTCTCACATTGAAGTCCTTCGTCCATTTGAGTCTATTTTCATGTGTGGTGTAAGAAAATGATCCAATTTCATTTTTCTGCATGTGGCTGTCCAATTTACCCAACACCATTTATTGAAGAGGCTGTCTTTTTTCCATTGGACATTCTTTCCTGCTTTGTCAAAGATTAGTTGACCATAGAGTTGAGGGTCTATTTCTGGGATCTCTATTCTGTTCCATTGATCTATGTGTCTGTTTTTGTGCCAGTACCACACTATCTTGATGATGACAGCTTTGTAACAGAGCTTGAAGTCTGGAATTCTGATGCCACCAGCTTTGGCGTTCTTTTTCTGTATTCCTCTGGCTATTCAAGGTCTTTCCATATAAATTTTAGGATTATTTGTTCCATTTCTTTGAAAAAAAAATGGATGGTATTTTGATAGGGATTGCATTAAACATGTAGATTGCTTTAGGTAGAATAGACATTTTCACAATATTTGTTCTTCCAATCCATGAGCATGGAATATTTTTCCATTTCTTTGTGTCTTCCTCAGTTTCTTTCATAAGTACCACACCTAAAACTCTTTTTCTGAAGATCTCTCTTCAGAAAAGAGAACTACAACTTTCCTTTGCAAACAACCACCTCATTTATTAGGACAAAATTACCTTCTTTTACCTTCAACAAAATGCACTCCCATTCCTTATCTTTTTACATATCTCTTACTTTTCCACAGAGCCGTTTCCCTTATTTCCATCAGTCTTAGTTATAGCATTTTGTATTCTTAGAAACACCTTAATCTCTAGTCAGTTAAGCATTAACCAATTGTGAACTGTTACAACAGAATTCTTTAGTATATGTGCTGCCGAAGCGAGCACAACATAATTCCTTAGATGGCAAATTTATGAAACAGTTAAGCACAAAACATGTTTACCAACAGATTTAAATTTTATTTTCTTTGCTGTAAGAAGTCAAAAGCACAAACCTATATCCAGTAATTAATGACTTAACATTTTATCCTATTTTGAAAGACCTAGATTTCCAACAAATTTAATTCCTTTTATCACCCAAGCAAAACTTTATAAACTTTCAGGTTACCAAAGAGTTTGAGAGCTATATTAACAATTACCCATGAAAACTTTGAGACAATTAACCATCAGTTTAGTCATCTTTTTGCTAACAAATTGCAACAAAGGTAACACAAGGTTATTTGACATTCAGTAGACCTTGGTAGAATAAAAGTTTCACATTTACTGCTGTAAGTTCAAAGACATGTCTATCTTAATTAAACCAACAAACTTAACTTAGTTTAAATACTGACTTATGTTCCACGTGGGTCCACCCCATTTTCAGTGTTTACCTGAGACACAGGTGGGGGGTGTTAGGTCCAGGGGGTTCTCTTCTTGCTCCTTGACAGTGAAGAGAGAAGGAGCCTTGGTGCATGGTCCAGAGGCCAGTCATGTAGGCTGCACCCACACTGGTGCAGAAATAGGAGAAGGGGGAGACAGAAGAAAAAAGTGCTGCCAGAAGGCAGGGAAAGGACTCCCCATTTTAGAACTCATCAGCTCCAACAGAGGAGCAGACACCATGCTTTCCCACCAACAAATGGGGAGGAGTCAGGCAGTACACCTCAGGCCAAAGAAGACAGAGAATTTCCTGGAAACAAAGGGAGTTTAGGTAGCTGCTTGGGAATATTCATTTAAGTCTCTATCCCAAGTTAGACTAAACCCAGTTTGCTCCAGTTAACATGAGAACTGAGTGTGGGAGAAGCCTACACATCTATTAGGAGGAACAGAGAGAGATAAAAGTCAGAGTCCCCTTTGCTAGGGATGGCCTGTGTATCCTCCAGCAACCTGGGTTTACGAGAAGAAGGCTTATTTATGTAATTATTAGCTAATATGTCAGGATGGAGTTTACTAGCTAACTCATTCAGGCAAACACATTCTGCAAAAGACCCTTAGGTGGGAGTCCTGGTGTGGAGCAATGAAGGCCTAGGTATGAGAAATGAAGGTATCCTAGGTCCATTTGCCCTGTTTCCTTCAGAGGAGATCTTACTGATAGATCTCACTGAGGCCATGCAGTGTTACAGGAGCCCAGTCCTTTCCTAAGTTTTGCAATCCAAATTATTTCAAGTGGGTTAAAAGGCACCCCAAGGTAGAGTCCTTGGGAACTGAAGAAGCCTACTGAGGCCATGCTCCCTGAAAAGTAAAGAAGGTCCATTACTAAATCCCCTCTGATGCCTGGGTGGCATCCTATGCAGGATGTGTCAAAAGCAACCAGAGGCGTCCCTCAAGACATTGCTATTGATCATGTTCCTGCCTTCCCCAGGAAGGCATTCCTGCCATAAAAGGCCCTGAAGGGTTTCCAGCATCCCTCCTCTTCCCCATCACATCCTAGGTGTTTATGGGTGCCTGGTGAATGGACCAATATAGTGCCCTACCAAGACATTGTCTGTCCTGAAAATTGCATACAGTTTGCCATTTTAACCCATGGAAAATACAAGTTTTACAAGGGTAAATTACCCAATTTTATAGCTTTAAGTAGTCAAGGGAGGCACTGACAAGAAACAGTAAAGACCGAAATCCATCATGGTCTATGTGACATTCCAACACATGTGATCCTTAAAGCCAACTTCCCTAAGAAACAGTCCCAAGTTTCATTTCAATTCAATCAGGTACTGGTTTTGGTCAGCTCCTAGTGCAGTTCCTGCAGCCAGAAGTGGCTAGACCAGAAATGTGGAGGGGATCACATTATATCAATCAGGAGGAAACCTCACACAGGAGTCTTAAGATTGGTAACTGTCCTGGTGACTCAGATGGCTATCCCATGCTCAAGAGAGACAACTTTGTGTAAGAACAGGAATAAAGAGAGGGCATCAAGTTTCTGTGCCTTCTTGGTCAGTACCATTCTGGCCAGGGTACTGACTTCCAGCCAAAAGGCAGAAGTTTACCTCCCAGTAGAGTAGCTAGAGGATTACAGGCTAGAGGATTACAGCCTGAGCAATTGACATGCAAGTGTTCCAATAAGACCATACTCCTTGAAAAGCCCTTGAAATGAGACTAAAGGAAGAGGAGAGAAAGTACTCGCCAATTTTGCATCGAAACTCAGAGTCCAAATGTAAAGACTCACAGCCCCACATTTGGGCACCTAATGATGAAGTCCTAGGATATAGGTGAGGTTCAGTGGGGAGAGGTCCAGAGCCAATGACCAAGAAAGAATTCCTGAGACATCTTTGGTGCAAAAAGGTGATGTGATTTTATTAAAGAATGGTGACAGGGCCTATGGGCAGAAGAACCGGCACTAGGGTTGTGAGGAGCAACTGAGTATATACTGTGGTGTTGGGGAAGGTAAAGAAAAAGGGAGGTGTCCAAAAGGACTTTCATATGCTAAAGAAGAGCCTCAGGATACTGAAGGCCTTGCTATTATCAAGCTAAGTAAGTTTTTCCCTCCAGCAAATCATTCACATTAAGATAGTTGTAAGTTTCCTGGAGGAATGTCACACATACCCCACCCAGGAGTGGGGGGAGAAGGGAGGTTGCAAGGTGTCAGTTTGTGCTGTCTTTATCTAGCCTTCTGCTCCCTAGTCTCTGGGAACCAGTCAGTCTGCATCACTTCTGTCACAGATGGTTGTACTACTTATCTCTTTTCTCTTTTCCTTTTTCCTAGGCAAATATTAGAGCATCTTCTAATACTCTGCTTTCAAATGCCTACTTTAAGATTTGTTATTAATAGCACCAAACTTAGGGCCCCTGGGTGGTTCAGTCAGTTAAACATCTGATTCTTAACTTTGGCTCAGGCCATGATCTCAAGGTCCTGAGAGCAAGTCTTGCATTGGGCTCTGCTCTGAGTGTGGAGTCTGCTTAAGATTCTCTCCCTCTCTCTCCATTTGCCCCTCCCCCAAATTTCTCTCTCTCTCAAATCAATAATTTTTTTTAAAAAGTATGAAATTTTTCCAGCATCAGTTTCCTTCCATTTTTCCAGGAATATATACTAATTATTATTGTGTATGTTTTACACATACACAAAGAATTTACTACTTATAGAAGACCTGTTTTATACTGTTATATAACAATATTCAACCAAGCAAATTTGAAGATCTAATTAGCTCTATTAAACAATTCATGAATCCGGCAGCACCCTATCTAGCAAGTTAAGAGGTGCTCTAAGGGGTTATACAAAATGTAAGGTTTTTATAGAAGGAAGTATGAGCAAGAAAGTTAATAGCAAAAGAAAAAGATTATTCAGGAGAGGCCCCTTTCTAGGGCAAAAGCACGGGGTCTTATCATATAGATTATCTCATCTTTCTTTGTTGAGTGGAGAAGTCCCAGGTGGCTGACTTAGATTGAAAATTCCTAACTGACTAGTGATGACTAGTCATCACATCACATCACAGATCACATCAGGAGGTTGAAACTGCAATTAGATTATGGATTATGTGCCAGTTTGGGAACTCAGTCTAAGTGACACCATTTTGGGCCTGTGCTTTTTTTTTTTTTTTTTTTAACAATACCAAATACTGCTTTAATGAATAATTAACCAAGGCATATCAGAAAAGCAACACAAAAATGCATGAAATAATTTAATAATCCCTAATTTGACTCTAACCTAAATCTCACTTCCATAATGAGAATTATAAAACTTGTTCTTTAAAAAAGTTATTTTAGTTAACCTACTCTGATGTGTCTGCTGGCAAATCTAGAATCAGATCTACTACCCCTGTATGCCAAAGATCATAAAGAATCAAAGCAGAGTCACCATTCACCATCGTTCATTTGTGTGCTTTCATTTATGTACTCTGGTGCACCCCACTGTAGGATGGAGCAATAATTGACAAGTGTGAGTTTTAGACTTTTTGCTTTTAGTTACCTAAAAGAGAAAAAAAATGTCATGTAAAAATAAAAGGAATGAATGTGAATATCATAGTTAAGGGTCTTTACTACAAATTATTCATGTTAATTTAAAAGGAACAGGGGTGCCTGGGTGGCTCAGTGGGTTAAAGCCTCTGCCTTCCACTCAGGTCATGATCCCAGGGTCCTGGGATCCATCCCCACATCAGGCTCTCTACACAGTGGGGAGCCTGCTTCCCTTCCTCTTTCTCTGCCTGCCTTTCTGCCTGCTTGTGATCTCTGTCTCTCAAATAAATAAATAAAATCTTTTTAAAAAAATTTAAAAGGAACAGGGAAGTGAAAGTATCAAATATAAAGGAAGGACTGGAAAAAAAATAGTTTTAGACAAAATATAATGTGTTCAATCATCACGAGTATTTTGTACTGCCACAAGAGCATTTCATGGCTCTGGGGAGTCAATCCTATAAGACCAGAGGTAAGCAAATTTTTTCTATAAAGGGACAGAGAGGAAATAATTCAAGCTATTGGGCCACATACAGCCTCTGTCACATATTATTCTCTTTTCTCCCTCACAGATCTTTAAAAATGCAAAAAGAAAAAAAATGTTCTTGGTTGTAAACTGTACAGAAACAAACTATGGGCTAGAAATGGACCACAGGTTGTGGTTAGCAATACTTTTCACACAGAAAACAACAAATGCTTCAACATGTGGCTATGAGATTGGATTACTTTAATTTCTGTTTCCCTTATGGGGATATTTCTTGCCCCCCCGATGATTCTCCCTTATTCTCTTACCAAGGGGGCATTCTCTGTTTACTTCCCAGTTCCCTCTAGAGAAGAAGCCCTTATTCTTCACCCTTATTCTTCCCTCATTTCCCCATGAAGACAACAATTTGCTCTTTCCATAAGACATTTCTTTCCCACACACTCCAGTTTCATGGTTGGCTTTCTCTTGTTCACTCTTCATAGAAGCATTTTTTTTTTCCTTCTTCATGATAACACATATTTTTTTTAAGATTTTATTTATTTATTTGTCAGAGAGAGTGAGCACAGGCAGACAGAGTGGCAGGCAGAGGCAGAGGGAGAAGCAGGCCCCCCGCAGAGCAAGGAGCCAGATGTGGGACTCCATCCCAGGACACTGGGATCAGACCTGAGCCAGAGGCAGCTGCTTAACCAGCTGAGCCACCCAGGCTCAGGTCCCCATAACACATATTTTATTGATACATTTTAAACAGCACAATTTATTTTAAATTATTGTAGGGGCACCTTGGTGGCTCAGGTAGTGTCTGAATTTTGGTTTCTTCTCAGAATAAAGAGAAAAGCCTGGCATTGGACTCTGAGCGGAGCATGGAGCCTGCTTAAGATGCTCTCTCTCCCTCTCTCCCTCCCCACCACTTGTGTGCTCTTTCTTTTCCTAACTTAATTAATTAATTAGTTAATTGCATAACATAGCCTCACATGACTACTGTAGTTGATTTTTTAACTAGATTTTTTAACTGGAAATAATTCCCTTATTGTTTCTTGATTTAGATATTGTTTTCAGAAACTTTTTTTTTACTCAGCCTGGTCTCAGACTTATTTGCAGTACAGTCTACAAACATGAGAAGGCAGCATCTATAAAAATATTATTAGCTTCAAACAGAATTTCTGGGAATTATATATATATATGTATATTTAAGATTTTTAAAATTAATTAATTAATTAAGAAAGAAAGAGAGAGATTGCAGGTAAAGGAAGGCGCAGGGGGAGAGAGAAAGCCAGATTTCAAGCAGACTCCAAGCCGACCACAGAGCCCAAAGCAGGGCTCCATCTCAGATCATGACCTGAGCTGAAATAAGAGTTGAGCGCTTAATGTGTTGACTGAGACACCCAGGCGCCCTGTGAATTATACATTTTATCGGACTATTCACTCCTTCTGACTTTCCTCCACATATTCAGCCTACTACCCACTCAATGTATTTGTCCAGTCCTTTTAAACAATTAATTAATTAATTAATTTTTAAAAGTAATCTCTATACCCAACTTGGAGCTCAAACTCATGACTCCAAGATCAAGAGTCCCATGTTCTACTGACTGAAACAGCCAGATACCCCATATTTGTCCAGTCCTAACTCAGTTATACCAGTTACACTTCTTCTGCTTTATTGGTAAGGATATTAATATTGATATTTTTGTACACAAGTCTTTTCCCCTTTGTTCATTAGTTATCTCCAATCTGAGTACTTCCAAAAAACAGTTACTTTACGACTAAGTAAAAGTTGTTTTTTTTTCCAAGTTCAGTATCATAACTGCTGGGTCACCTGAAGGAGACTATTCCTAATAACATAACAAATGATGTATCTGCTCTTATACTTCAGCAGTTACTTAAGATCATGAGTTAATGTTTGTATATTATGTCTTTCTCCATCCTTTTAATTTTGACCTATTTGTGTTTTTTATTTAAAATATTTATCTAGTGGGCAGTGTATATTTTGCTATTTATTTTCTTAATCAACCCAATGACCTTCCTTTGCAATTGATGTCATTGCTGATACGGTTCAAGTCTATCAACTGTTTATTTTCTATTTGTTCTACCTATACTATATTAACTTTTTCTTCTTTTTCTGTTTTAATTGATTGCTTATTATTATAATTGTTGATTATTTTTTAATGATCCATTTTATTTCCTTTTCTGGCTTAATAGATATAATTTTGTTGTTATATTAGTGGTTGTTTGCAGTTTACAGCATTCACGTTTATCTTACAATATTCTAACCTCAACTGCTCTGTTAGGAGACTTACAACAATGTATTTTCATGTGTTCCTTCCTGGTCTTTTTTCTGTTGTTGTCATACATTACATTTTTTCTTCTGCTGTAAATCCCATGCTTCATTGTTACCGTATTTGTTTAAGGGGTGTCTTATTTTTTTAAATTTTTAAACAATAAAAGAAATCATTCTATAATTACCTAGACAGATAGTATTTCCAATTCTCTTCATTCCTTTGTATAGATACAAATTTACATTGGTTACCATTTTCCTTCTGTCTAAAGGGCCTTTTTTTTTTTTACCATTTCTTAAAGTGTGGGTCTCCTGGTGATTTTTGTTTTGCTTGTTTTTTGTTTTTTGGTTTTTTCTGCTTGTCTGTATATGAAAATATCTTTATTTTACATTTGCTTTTGAAAATTTTTCACTGGGTATTAAATCTATTCTGGTATATTTTTTCCAGTATTTTAGGTGTTCTTCCACTGTTTTCTCACTTGCACCATTTACAGTGAGAAATATTCTGTCATCTTTATCTTTATTCTTCAGTAGATATTTTAATTTTTTTATTCTGGCTTCTTTAAACCTCTGGTTTTAAGTAATTTGATTTCCATGTGCTATGTGTTTTCTTAATTTTTGCACTTTGAGTTCATTGAACTTTGCTATAGAATGAATATCTGTGTGCTGTCAAAATATATTATGTTGAAACCT
Source organism: Meles meles (assembly GCF_922984935.1). Taxonomy (NCBI): domain Eukaryota; kingdom Metazoa; phylum Chordata; class Mammalia; order Carnivora; family Mustelidae; genus Meles; species Meles meles. The sequence goes on along the minus strand of NC_060070.1, from coordinate 122,613,645 downwards.
GATCTCCAAAGTGATGGTATTTGGTGTTTCTACACTGGGGAAATAATTAAAACATTAGGGCAAGCCCTTATCAATGGAAGCAGTGCCCTTATAAAGGAGACCACACAGAACTCCGTCACCCCTTCAGTCATGGGAAGACACAGTGCAAAGACAATTAGCTACAAACCAGGAAACTAGCTCTCACTAGACATCGAAACTGAAGGTACCTTGATCTTAGACTTCTCAGCCTTCAGAATCATGAGAAATAAATTTATGCAGTTTATATACCACTAAATCTATGGTATTTTTAGAGCAGCCCAAACAGACTAGGACAGCTTTTTTGATCTAGAGTTTATAATGATCAAATTTAGAATATATTTTTGGTTCTTATTTTGTGAAAAAAAAAATTTTCTGTTCACTTTGCTCTTCTTTTCAAGGACTTCAATTGTCTTTCTACTGGGCTCTTTAAAGATTTTTCAAAACTCACTAATACTCTATATTTTTAAAATACCTTTCTTTTTCTGTGTGTTTTATTTTGCATAGTTTCCATTTCTATGTCTTCAGATTCACTGATCATTTATTTCTGAAATGGTTAATCTGCTGCTAACCATATCCAAGGCAATTTTTATTTAACACATTGTCATTTCCATGTAAAGAAGTTGAATTTGGGTCTTTCTTTTAAAAGTCTAGTGAACTTGGGACACCTAGGTGGCTCAGTGGGTTAAAGCCTCTGTCTTCGGCTCCGGTCGTGGTCCTGGGGTCTTGGGATCGGTCCCGCATCGGGCTCTCTGCTCAGCGGAGAACCTGCTTCCCTCTCTCTGTCTGTCTGCCTCTCTGCCTACTTGTGATCTGTCTGTCAAATAACTAAATAAAATCTTAAAAAAAAAGAAAGTCTAGTGAACTTTAGGAATATCTGGAATATAATTACAACTTTTGCTTTAATACTCTTGTGTGTTAAATCTAACACCTGTATCAGTTCCATGTTAATTTCAATGTAGTGATTTTTTTTGTTTATTATGAGTCATATTTTCCTGCTTCTTTCCAAGCCTGGTAATTTTTGATTAAATGTCAAACACTGTTCATTTTACCTGGTTGAGCTATGCTCTGGCATGAAGTTAGATATTGTAAATAATTTGATCTTGCTTTTAAGATTTGCTCATCAATATTGGATCAGTTTTAGTCTAGGGCTCATTACTCCCTGCTGCTGGGGCAAGATTTTTCTGGGTATTCTATCCCATATCCACAGAATTTACCAGGTTTTTCAGTCTAGCTCATAGGAACACATTCTCTTCTTATCCCTGTTTAAACACTAAGTACTGTCTTCTGTAGTCATCTCATTTGAATATAAGAGATAGGTTTGATTAGAAGCAGAAGAGGGGCCTTTCCTTACCTCTGCTGGTGGATATACTTAAAATTCCCTAAAATATAAAGTAGTCATTTCCCTTATTAATATCTTAAGCAAAGAAATAAAATGTCTCTTTTTTTAATTAGATAAATACCTCAAAATGCTCTTACCTTTTGGTTTTCCCAGACCTTACATGTTAACATCATCACATTTGTTAGAATTGGATTCTGACTGATACTTCTTTTTTTCTTTCCTCAAATTATCCTTGCATTTAAGGTATAGATTAGCATGTATTAAATTATAATTTATTTGTTTATTTGTCAGAGAGAGAGAGAAAGAGAGCACCAGCTGGGGTAGCAGCAGATAGAGGAAGAAGAAGGCTCCCTGCTGAGTAAGGAGCTATGTAGGACAGGATTCCAGGACTCTGGAGTCATGATCTGAGTAAAAGGCAGACATTTAGCCAACTGAGCCATCCACGTGTCCCTCAAGCTACAATTTAACTTTTCTTCCTCAACATTGGAAAATAGCACATTTTGTTGCTTTTATTTAGCATTGCTATGACAGAGGTGAAGAGTTTTATCTAATTTTTACTCCTCTGAATACTGCTTTAGCAGTGCCACTCAAAAGTGTTGTTCACAGACCAGTGAACTGTTAACTGTTTCTTACAGGTTCTTTATGACACAAATACAGAGCTAGAGTATTACAAACATTTTAGAGCAAATTGACAGAGTAATTTTAAGCATATTGAATATAACAATAAGCTTATTACAGCTTGTAATTGTATCCATTTTTTTTTTATTGACTTCATTTTTCTAGTAATTTATCCTGGAAAATTATCAGTCTGTGATATATTAGATATAAAACAAGAAACAGCATTTATAACAATAACAATTACAAACAAAAATTTTTGTCTCTGCAATTAAGAAACAGTGCTGGTCATGGGGACTCATGGAGCCTCAAGTCAAGAGGCCTCATAATCAGTGAACTTGAGGTCACACATCAGAACTGGCATTCTGGGATTTATAGAGAATAGGCTATTGTCTTCACTGTGTAAGTTCTTCCTCTAAGTCACTTAATATTGCTCATATGGGGAATGCTCCATGGATTTAATGTTGAAGTAAGGATAGAGTGATCCAGTGAAGCTCTCCTGGGTAAAGGAGAAGATGTGGGTACCTTGATTCATATCATAGAAAGAAATGTCTTTGTCTTCATAATCCAAAAAAATCACAATCTTTTGTGGATACTTTTCTATCTTGAGATCTTCTTCCAGGGAAATTTCTTGAGGGTCACAGATGAGAGCCCTGCATTTACATCCTTTCTTTTCTAAGACTCTGAATTTCTTTTTTTGTAGATCTGTGGATAATCCACTCTCACCTGTGAGCTTCTCATAAATGCCTAGAGTCCACTCATCAGTGTCCATAATATCCACTTCCCAGTAATGTCTTCCTGAGGTGAAGTCTTGCTGATTTAGTGTGATAAGGTTGCAGTCTCCTCTCTTATCACTAAGAGATAGATCCTGTGTTTCCTCTCTGAAGTTCTCTTTGCTCTCTGGGTCACAATTATTCTGATGGATTTCTTGATTTATAGTCACATTGGCTGTGGGGAAAGAAAAAGGAAGGGAAGGGCCAACATTACATATTTTAGAAGGCTGTTGTGCAGGTGAAACCTTAGAGAAACAGGATCAAATAGTGAAAGAACCCCTGTCCTCTGGATGTGTGTGTGTGTGCGGGGGCAGATGGAGCTATGAGGTGCTCTCACCAAGGGTTCAATGCTACTTATCTCACCTTATCTTGCCTATGCTATTATCAGTGTCTCGGCAGAAGGCAGGAGTGAGCTGTGACTTGTAGTGTTTACTTGACAATAGTGTTCTTTCTTAATTATCTACAAATTAGAACTATGTTCTTTAATTAGTAATGGGCTCCATGTCAGCTGACCTCCTTACAAAGAGCAGCTAAGTAACTCTCATCATTTTGAGTACTTTTTACTCAGTTGGGGATTTCCTTCATAACCAAGTAGACCTCCCCCGCCCCACCATAGGTGAGAAACCATGCCAATATATGAAGGTGTGAATACAACCAGAGTACCTAATCCTAGCAGTAATTCTCGGTCCAGGCCAAAATTAATGATCTTCATGTACTTCCCTCTCTTTATCAGAATAGTGGTTCTTCTGTCTTTTCAAGTAGGAGATGATGTTAGGAGGGAAAAATGGGATATCAAAGGGCAGGTTGGAAAGGGGTCCAAAGATAAACAAAAAGCCACTCACCAGGCTTGAACTTTTCCTTCCTCCAGTCTGAAAAAGAGCAATACAAACTGAGACTATGATGGAAACACAACCACAGAATGAAGAGGAGGGTCACACTTCCTTTCCTGGCTCATTGCTGTCTCTTCTCAGCTCTCTTTCCCTCCTCCTCTGAGCCCCTTGAACTCTCAGTATCCAGAAACTACAAGACAAAGGGTGTACTTCCTCTGTGCTGCCTCAGATTAGAAATGATTCCCTCATTTGGCCAGTGCTGAGGAAGTAAGTCTGGAGAACTCCTGGAGCATGGTCTAGTGTTCTAGGCACCTATGCTTTTAAGACTTTTGTGGCACTCCTCGTTGAGGATGAAAGTTATAAAATGTCCTTTTATTTTACTTTATTCTATTATTTTATTTCAGGGGTTTCCCAGGCTATAGCCATGTAAGAGTAGAGTTTAAGCTTTGGACCAAAGCTTTTAAACTGACCTTTTTAAATTTTAATGCTTGTAATCACATTTTTAATATTTTCCTTCAGAGACAGACTCTTCATGAGGAATAGAACTACATCTGCCTCTGCCTGGGGCCACCTCTCTTATGGCAGGTCTTGTGATTTTATTAAAGATTGGATATACTCTTAGTGTCTTGGGGCACTAGGCAGATAACAACTTGTCCATAATTCTTGATGGTCTCTCACTTAGCTGCCCACTTCTAAGAAGGGTAGCACTCTCTATATAGAATTGATGAATACGTGAGTCAGGAGGGGCTTCTGTGATCTCTTCATTTTAGAGATAAGAAGGCTGAGTTCAAGAAAGCAAAAATGACTGAATTCCTCAGCTGTCATTGATGGAGTTGGAACAAAACCTGTATGTCCTCATCCTTACTACACTTTGCTCTCTCCTCTAGAATCATGGGAACATTTTAAAGCAGCTCCTGAAAGAAAATCTTAGTAGAGGGGCACCTACCTTTGGATCAGATCATGATCTCAGGGTCTTAGGGTTGAACTCTATGTAGGGAATCTCTGGTTAGTGGGATGCCTGCTTCTTCTCTCCCTCCCCCTTGCTCACCCTCTCTCTTTCTCTCTCTCATAAATAAATAAATAAATTTGAAAAGAAAAGAGAAGAAGAGAAAGAAAAGAAAGAAAAAAATAGAAAAGAAAAAAAGAAAAGAAAAGAAAAGAAAACACTCTTAGTAGAAACTGTTCATCTGACTTTAACCCTTGGGAGAAGCACCTTGACCCTGTCTTATCAAAGTACTTATCAGATTGTGTGTAGTTGCCTGGTTCTTAGCTTACTTCCCCCAGTGGACTTCAGGGTCAGAGACCATGGATTATGCCACCAACATCTAGCACAATATCAGGCATATAAAAATTGCACAACTATATATTTAAGGAAATACCTAGCATGCTTTTGAGATCTAACTCTGTATTACACATGCACATACACAGTCTTAAACATATGTAGTACATGGACACAGATATTAGAAGATATAAAATAGCCAGTTCCCTCTACCACCAGATAAATAAATTTTTACAATGATATTAAAGTATTTTTGAAAGACTGTTTTTCAAGCTTTTCAAACACAAGACTTGTTCTGTGTATTGAACTTTACTTTGATTATTTCATATAGGTAAAAAAAATAATAATTAATATCTTTTTCCCAAATGTAAAATATGTTAACTGCTCTTTTGAACTTTATTCACTGTATAGAAATGCTGCTATCATATAGGGTGTCCTTTACTCTTCCTAAATCCCACCAAAATTGCTCTGATTTCTGTCTCTTCGTTCTCTATAGTGGATGGGTTAAAAATTCCTGTTGAGTCCTACTCCAGACACGTGGAATTCACCAGTCAATAGTTATTTTTTCTTTATACTTAGCTGACAAACAATTGAATATTTGACCTTCCAAATACAAAAAAAACTGTAGATCGATACCAAATAAATCTTCACAACTTTCAGGTTGGGGTGTGTGTGTGTGTGTGTGTGTGTGTGTATGTGTGTGCTTATGTCTCTACTTATTATACTTGGAATATTAGAGCACATGGCAAGACCTAAGCCAGAAAGTTACTTACCAGGATACAGCCAGGCCTTCCTCCAATCTAAAACAGAAAAAATCCAGTTAATACAAGGCAAGACATCCAGAGCCTCACATTCTTCTCCCCACCCCTTATTTTTTTGCACAAGTCACTATTAAATCTTTCAGTCTTAACCTCTGAAGAGAGGAAGCTGAGAAAGTGTTGGACATCAAAACATTGAGGGGTATGGGAAACCCAGTCTCTTACCTGTAAGGTATAGTGCCTTTCGCTGTTCTGAAAGAAACAAAATTCAGTGAGAGACCTACAGCAGATGTGGAAAGGGGAGCCAATTCTACACAGGGCATGAGAAGAAGCAAGACTCACCAAGCTCTGCCTTGAGGTTCTCTGAAAGAAGAGATATAAAATCCATCAAACTGGGTTTTAGCTGCTCTTGAGTTCATGGAGCAGCTGAATGGATTCAATGTGGCCCACCATTAGGAGTCCCATAGTTAAGTAGGTGGGAAGGATTAGCAAACATACATGTGGACTCTAAATAATAAGTGCAAGGAAAAGTTACATGGGAAATGTCATAGGGTCACCGAGGAAGGAGTGCCAATGCTTTGTGGGAATTCAAGCTTTCTTAGGCATTTCAGAAGCTAATTCTGGAAGGAAGAATAGGAGGAGAAGATGGGGAAAGACATTTGCACAAGGAGAAACGACACCACAGTTTGGGTACAGACCACTGCCCACAACTCTCCAAGTTTTCCCCATGGTTTCTTCTTTTCCATAAGACTCCAGTTTAATGGAATTTTGGTACTCCATGTTTTCCTTGAGGTCCTTTGACAACTTCTATTTCCCCACCCACCTTATACAACCTGCACCCCCAGCTTCTCCATGAACCCTATTTGCCCTCGGGTCACAATACCTTTGGCCTTAAGTGCTGTTTCCTTTTCATTTTTCATCTGACCTCTTTCACGAGATTCTCTTTGCTTTTTCTTTACTTCTCTTTCTTTGGCTTGATGTTTTCTCCAGCCAGTGTAGCTGATCCCAAGGAGAAAGAGCATCAGCACAGGGACTGTCCCAGCCAGGGCTGCCTTCCATGGGTCCATCCTGGGGAAGAAGGGCTCTGACACAGGCAAGTGAAGACATAGTGAGGACGAGCCTGGAGGCCATCCTGTCCTTTCTCCAAGGCTCCCTCAGCCCTCCTTCCTTACTCCCTACCCTCACCACACACCCAACTCTGCTTTGGGGTTTGTGCCTCATTCACCAGGGAGGAAGATTGCTGATGCTTTCTCCTGTCCAGAGAGGGGATTTTGGATGCAACAGGTCACGTTGCCCAGAGAGCTATCTGTGACCACAAGAGATGCTTCCACACAGAAGAGCCCATCTTCATCCTGGGTCTGAAACTCAGAGAGGGACTGTAGATTCACTCCCATCATGTCACTCCACTGCACCCTGGGTTTTGGGAACCAGCCATCTGCAGAGCACAACACTCGGATCCCACCATTCTCAGGTCCCATCATACGAACATGAGGTGCAGAGCCCAACCCTGAAGAGAGAAGGCATGTGTTTAAGGCCTGGAATCCTTGGGGTTCAGGAGTCCCTGAGGCTGATGGTCAAAATGCCTTCACTAGACTGATAAGTAAACTGAAACTCAGAGGTCAATAAATCTCTCACAGTGAATGTTAGGGTAACCTGTGATTCAGTTTTAAAATCAGCTTGATGCCTTTGCACTATACTGAGACTAAGAGAGCTTGGAGTCATTTCAAGGAGAGAGAAAAAAGGTACAATTGAAGTTAGAAAAAGGAGTTTAAGCCTATAAATTGTCTTTCTCTACTGAATGGATGGAAACGAATGTCTGAGGGTGTCAGTACCTGTCTGAATTAATACAGTCAGTTAATTTTCTGGGGCCTTTTAGAATACAAAAACATATTCAGAAATATTGCCTTTTTTGATGTTTAAAAGTGAATAGAGCATATAGTCTTAGCATCACTGTATACTTTAAGAAATTGACATTATGGGGGTGCCTGGGTGGCTCAGTGGATTAAGCCATTGCCTTCAGCTCAGGTCATGATCTCAGGGTCCTAGGATTGAGCCCCGCATCTGCCTCAGCATCCCTGATGAGCAGAGAGCCTGTGTCCCCCTCTCTCTCTGCCTGACTCTCTGCCTACTTGTGATATCTCTCTCTGTCAAATAAATAAATAAAATCTTTAAAAAAAAAAAAAGAAAGAAATTGACATTCTGCAAGGTAAATTAGCAGATCAATATATGGAAGATCATAAGAAATGCCAGGTTAGGAATCCAGACATCCTTATTTTTCTCTTTGCTTCACACCATGACACTGGGCCAGGTTAACATACCTATAACATGCAGCTCCACAATAGCCTCTTGGGAGTTCTGACCATCCATAAAATGACACCAGTACTGGCCATGATCAGAGGCACGAACATGTTGGATCAGCAGGGCCACACCTCCTTTGTCCATGGAGTCCCTCACAAACTCTGTCCTGCCACGGTATTCCAGCATTTGCTCCCCACCTTGTTCCTGTCCATTCTGGTACACAAACACAGCGGGGGAGAGTTGGTTTCGGTACCACCGAATGTGCATGTGGGCTGCACTCTGCTCAGGGGACAGCTGGCAGGGCAAAGTGGCATCTGCCCCTAGTAGAACCATGATAGGCTCAGCCGGTCCCTTCACAGAAAATCTGGACGCTGCATGAAAATCAAAGACAGATTGAGGAAATGAGTGAGGGAGGATGAAACAAAAGACCCTTCTGCATTTCTTTCTTATTTGCATTGTTTTATATGTCTTAAAATATATATCTCCATAATAACTTCTTCAACTATGTTCTCCTGAGGTAAAAACTACCGATATTTTGGCATTTGAAAGGACCATTTTCTATGCATTTGCAAATAGTATTTATGTGTAAGTTATGTAAAACCTACAAAAACTAAATAAGAGACTTATTTAGAATTAAATGTGGCAAAGTAACTTATTAAGCAATTATCCCTTCTTTTGGTAGGAGAGGAACGAAGTTACTTCTCTCCACACTCATCCCTTTCTCTACCAACACACTACTCCTGAAAGGATAAGTAGCCATTTCTGATTAAAGATTTAGGTTCCTCTGTGTTGAGAGGTGAGGAAAAGGATTAACAGTGTTTTATATCAAAGTGAAATGTAGAATTTACAAGGTTAGGTCGCTTTTTAATTTTTTTTAAATAACTCTGAATGTTTAGAATCATAAAGAATAGTTTTTCATAAAAAATATTTTCTTGAGAGGACTTAGAAGCCAGTGGTTCCAGGGCATAAGAGCAGGGCAGTCTTTATCAGAGAAGACGGTTGGATTCCTGGGTCAGAGGAGGATGCTGCAAGCCAAAAATGGGGACCTTGCTTAGCTTTGCTAATCTCCTTTGTCAAGTCACTTAAACCATCTGTTTGCAACTTACTTTAGTATAGAAATAAATAACTAAAAGGTGACTGATGCCCCCTGGGAAAAACTTGCACTCGCAGAGGCCAAAGATATTGTGGCTCTTTTGAATGGTCAGAACTTAAGGGCCACAAATGTAGTGACTCTGGAGTGGGAAGAATTCAAAAAGGCATGGCTGTGAAGGGGTCCAGGAGTGTTGCATACAAATGGCAAGGCCACATGGGCTTAAAGGAAAATTCCCATGGCCAGACTGTCCCAGAGAATGTGGATCAGGCAGTCTTGGGCAAGGAGCGTGACACTGGCTATTAGGCTGGATGAAGGCTGTGGTGTCCCTTCTTTTCTATTTCTGTGTAAAACCCAGAGTACTCAACAGATACGTGTTCTTAGTTAACTGATACATGGCTACTGGCTATACATGTTCTATGAGTCATTTAATTTAGGAAAAGGTATTTGACGTTGCTTATATCCACAATGTTGTATAAAAGTTACTCTATTTCACATAAGTGGAATCACTACATATCAATTTCTGTAATAAGAAACATCCAACCATTTTAGTACATATAATTTAGCTCTATCTATTGTTTTAAACACTGCCTATACCGTTATGTTTAAGCTTTTCCTGTATCAGGGTAATATTTATAGTGCTTCCAATTTATTATTACTATAAATAGTCCCACAATAAACATTTAGTACATTATACATATACACATGACAGAGCTTTTCTTTATGAAAAATTCTTGTGGAATTTCTGAGTCAACATGTGTGGAAATCAAACATTTTAGTACTCCCTGCCTAACTGACATCAAATTAAAGAGATTTTAATGAAAAATGTCATTATTGTAATCTCATAGCTGGTTTCTCTCCAAACCTTGAGTCTGAAAACTTTATCCTGAGAGCCCTTTCTATTTTATGAAAGAAGGACTCAAGTGCCAGAGGGGGGCAAAAAATGATTTGTCAAAGATCATAACCAGGAATTCCAAATTTGTTGTACTCATACTTAGGTTTTCCTGGCAATGTGAACATTATAAGGTGTATTTTCACTGATATTGTTTCACGAAATTAAGCAGGTTAAAATCACCCAGAGTCAATAAAGATTTAGCTAAACATTACAGCTATAGTTTTATAAAATCTACCCAAAGTAGTAAGGGGTGTGTATATAAAGATCAGTCACATCCTTAGCCAGAAACTTCCAGTCTTCTGTTGGCACAAACACAGTTGCAGTTCCCCCCAATATAACTGCCTTTGAGAGGAGGTACAATGACAACTGCTGAATGATCAAGTTTTTTCATCATCTGAGAAGAGCCATTAAAAACAAGTGAATATATAAAGAGAAGGAGAGAGAACACTGACCTGATGAGTACCATGTAGACACCTGGAGAAGCAGGAGAAGGAGGAGGAAACCAGCAGGAGGATAGTCTGGAGAAACCACCATCTTCTTCAGAGCAGAAAGTGAAAGCATGAAATGTTCACTCTGACAAGGAAGTAGTCTGTAAGAGAAGGTGGTGAGAAAGACACCAGAGTGAAAACTTTCAGGGGAAAAAAAAAAGGTCCATTCAAAGATTTACTTTTATACACAGTTTTTTGACTGTGCTTCTTCACAGACCGGCACCAACTCCAACCCTCCCCCAGTGGATTCTACCTCTCTCTCTTCTTTCTGAAAACCATTTTCCCAGCAGGTGTAGAAAACCATAAACCACTCTCTTGTGTCCTGTGGGCTTTCTTGAAATTGAAAAGGAATTGATTTTGAGAAAGGAAGGCAGATACAAAATTAAACCACTCCTATTGGTCAATCTAACTTCTTCCTTCTTGCCTTCATTTATTGATTCATTCATATATTTACTTATTTATTTTTGCTATAAACACTCTTGTGGCTTAACTCCAGCAAGAGAAGAGTTTCTCACTTTGTGACCCAGAGCTCAAACCCTTTTGTTTTTAGGACCCACAACTTCCACAGACACACCTTCACATCACCACAAATTTCTCTCTCACCATCCAGATTGAGCCAGGAGGCTTCCTGGAACCTCCTTATTTCCACAGTTAAACTACAAGTCCCAGCTCCAGAGACATGGGTACCTAGTTGTTCTCGTGGTCAGAATCCAAAGGTGTGGCTGCAGGAGCTGGGAATAGTAGGTTTCTAACCCATCCCTGGACTGTAAAAATATTCTTAGGAGGCGGACAAACAGGGCTACCAAAAGACACGGACATGTGAGTGCCTCTCCTAGAATGGGTCCAGTAAGATAGTCATAGCTGGCCTGCAGCTCTTGCAGTTACTGGGAAAGTGGAAGTAATAAAAGTCATCCTAGGCGACTTTGGGCTGGGTGCGGCTGTGGAATGATAGGAACCAGAGTGCGCTTTGGTCAAAATTGCTCAGTGTAACTTCCTCCTCTTACCTGCAAAGGGCTGAAATCACATTATTCAGAGAGGGAGAATCCTCTTCTTGTGTGATATTCAAGGATGTTGGTCATCCCAATGTTTAACTTACAAAGTTAAACCATTTAGAGAACAAGAACAAGAGATACAAGAGATTTCTCCTACCACACCCTAACTGGCATTGGAAACCATGCAGGAGAAAATAAGAGGCCAGAAATGGAGGGTTTTGTGCTATGAGAAGTTTAGGGCTGTCTTTCCAAAACCTTAGGGCTCCTAAAAGTAAAATGGGAATAATAACACAACAGTACAGTCCCAGACATAGAATGTGCTCAAAAGGGATTTCTTTCCACTTCAGATTTTTTCCAAGTCCAAGACATGTTTTTGCATGTCACACAAGGTTGACAGATAATTAAGGACACAAATAGCAATTGCATAGATATTAGCATATAAGTCACTAATAGTCTGGTCAAAGGGATACTAAACTCTTAAATCAATATTCTCTAGAGACAATGAGATACATTTGAATTTTTAGAAATCATATTTATGAAAATATAATTTGCATACAATGGAATGTATGGTTTGAAATGTACATTTCAATGAAGTTTACAAATGTTTATACTCATGTAACCACCACCTCCCTCAAAATATGGACCATGTCTGTCTGCCTCTTGAAAATTTCCCTCATCTTCATTTTCAGTCAATTCATTCCAGGAAAAACAAATAGCATTCTGACATAAATCACAATAGCTTAATCTTGCCTATTCTAAAACTTCAAAAACAGTAAAAAATAAATTGTACAGTATGTGCACTTCTGTGTTTGGCTTCTTTGGATAAACAAAATGCTTTTTGAGATTTGACCATGTTCTATTTATCAGTAAATTTTAAATTTTTCATTGCTGATAATATGACATTGTTTAAATATAATATATTCTTCTGCAGTTCTCTTCATGACTGCCTCCCCACCTCACTCATGCCCTGCTGACCCACTCAAGCCCTCTCCCACCATGCTGGGCAGCCCTCCCCACTGAGGCCATTTTGTCTCACTTGGGCTCTGACATCCACCTAATAGTTTAGGTCTGAAGTATTTGGGAATTAGAGTGGAACACTGAAAACAGTAATTTAAGTGTTAAAGTTACTATTTGCCTCTTGTTTACTTTGAATTTTGTGAATATGCTTGTGTGTATATTCTATTCTAAAGTGTAAATAGATTAACATACATTCCAACAGAACTAGAAAAATAAATGTGAAAAATTCGCATAAATATCTTAGATATTTTTCCCAATAATAGAGAATGGGTTGAGGAAAATCAGTTAAACTGTGGAGAATATTTTAAGGGAATTACATCATAAGAGCATTCGTGTGCTTAAGGAGAAAGATGATGGGAGAGGGAAAAGGAGCTCTATAAGATATTATTGACTTCAAAAAGCAGTTTTAAAATAGCATAAACAGTATGGTCTTATTTGCTTAAAAATATGACAAGTTAAACTTTAAAATCATAGAAAAATGATAGGGAACTTATATCTGAGTGAAACAAATGCTGCTTCTATTTTTTTTTTTACTTTGCTTATCTCAAATTCTCAGATTTCTCTCACATAAAAATGTAAATAATATGAATATGAAGATTTTTTTAGTGCAAATGTGAAGCACAATAAGAAGGATTCATTTGTAGGAAATTTAGGACTGAAGAAATAATTCACATTCTTGAGAGTGGAAAACTAACTTAAAATAATAACCAAGTAGGGGCGCCTGGGTGGCTCAGCGGTTTAAGCCTCTGCCTTCCGCTCAGGTCATGATCTCAGGGTCCTGGGATTGAGTCCCGCATCGGGCTCTCTGCTCAGTGGGGAGCCTGTGATCTCTCTCTCTGTCAAATAAATAAATAAAATATTTTTTAAAAAAAATAATAATAATAACCAAGTAGAAGGGTCAGATACCAGAGTAGACACCTCTACAGGTCAAAATATTGGTCTAGAGCACTGGGTGTTGCATCAAAGTGTTGAATCACAAAATTGTACACCTGAAACTCATACTGAACTGTATGTTAACTAAGTGGACTGTAAATCAAAACTTAAAAAAATATATTGGGCTAGAAAAATGGGGTTACTGGATGCTTCCAGAATATGATACTTTAAATCAAAGGGATAAAACTTAAGAAACATAAGTTTATTAAGCATACTGGATCCAGAGCTTCAACAGTCATTTAACAGGTTTTCTGAACCGGGAAGTAAATTAGGGGCCAGAATCAGAAAAAGGACACTTCAGAAAGCATTAAATTAATGGAGAAAAAATGCAATTTACATATAAAATTTTTTAAAGTTTTAGAACGACATACAAACAAGCAAAAAAGCCCAAAGTGTTTACAGTCCAGAAAACCCATTATGTACAAAAGAAGAATCAGCTTCCATCATACATCTGTCACTTTAGATTCAATACTACAAATATAGACTTTACATTCCTGAGTAGAAATTAGAATAATCTAAGTGATAAAATGAACATCTAAATGTAAGGACAAAAGGAAGAAATTTCTGGACAAAGAATCAGCAATTTCTGCCTCACAAAACTTGTCTTACGTAAAGAGTGAAGGTTGCAGGTTTTGAACACAGGGGCTCGTAGCAGGGGGAAGGTTTGGAGATACAGTCCAAGTTCTGTTTATTCCACTTTGGGTAGCCACTGTTATTTAAGGTGGAGTAAGGGGAAGTGTAGGTTTGGTACATGTTGTCTGTTGAAGTTAGCTACCTAGGAATGGAGGAGCCATATGCTGTCTTTATCTGTGTTTCTCTTTTTCTGCTAGCCTCTCCCAATAGTTTAGGTGCCTGCAAGGGAGACCGTGGTCTTCCTGTGGCAGTGACTTATTTCATAAACTTAAATTCAAGTATCATTCACACACATGTCAAATCCCTGACTGCTTAGAAAATGTAAATCCAAATCTCTACTGAGATTAAATACTTGAACAAGTTTCAAAAAGAATAGTTAAATAAGCAGATATTTTGGTGTTTGTTTATATAAGAACACCTGGGAAAGTTCAGACACTCCCAGCACAGTGGAGAAAGGGACTGCATAAGTGTCACACCGGGTCATTTCTACTAATCCATCCTAACTGCCTGCAGCGGAATTATATTAATAAAAAATAAAGAGAAATTAGTGGATCTCACAAAGTCACAAAGATTTGGTATAGCATAGTTTATATAACTTAAAACTTCTATAACTTCATTTATATGTTCTATAACTGTTCTGTTCTTTTCTGACTATGACTACAAATTTCTTTTTTTGAGTTCCCAACTGATTTGGCTCTTTTAAAATCCAGCTGTATGCCATTAGCACTATGCAATACTTGAAAGTCCATGTTGTTAATGAATGTATCTATTTGAAAGGGCATTTTTGTTTCTTTGAATGATTTCTCCCTGAATGTTTTTATTTTAAAATAATGGTGCAGTATCTACAATTGTGCTAGAATAGGTCTGGTTTGTAATAATTTATTTCTTGTTTTGCCATGTATCTTATAAACCATATATAGATGTTCAATCTTAGATACAGAATTTTAAAAATGTAGATTCAATTTTTTAAAATTTTTCTAATCTCTAGTTCAGAATTTCTTTCTGTGATTCTAAGCAAGAAACAATTATTCTAGAATTCCTGGAACTTGAAGAATCTTCAAAACTAAAATGATTTAGACAGGTAAGGGACAGAAACTCATCCTTATCACTTCCATTATTTATAGCATTGAAGAAGATCAAAGTCTCAGATAATCATTTGGGGAATTTTATACTGTTTTTCTTTTATCCTGGTTGAGATGGATAAAATCCAAATATCAGTAGAGAAAATTTCTCTCTGGGAGAAGAGTCAGAGAGTGTGACTGTGCCCATGTCTTCTCAGTTTACTGCCTAATGGAATAAGGGGTCCAACTGGAAGATGAAAATTCATCTTCAGAGCAGATATATTGTGGTGAGGGAGTAAGACATTAAAATAAAAATATATAATATTTTAATAATAATATAATAAAAATAGCTAACAATCTATACTTAAATTATAAGTTACTGACACTCTTCTAAGTGCTTTAAATACATTCATGTACTCTTCACCCCAAACTTAGAATAGATACTATTATTGAACACACTGTCACATGAGGAAACTGAGGCACATAGAGGTTGTATAACTCATTCAAAATGGTAAGCTGTATATAGCCTCATCAGATCATCAAGTTCTAATACCTATGCTACTAACCTAGACAGTATACTTCTCAGAAAGAAAGAAATCACTTGCTTTTGATCTCATCTATACTTTGTAAGTAAGTACTCATTAGATAGACTTATTATAAATGACAGGTCAAAGTTTGCTTTCTTTACCTTATTTTACTTTCAGTTTTGAGTGTGTCAGGGTGGCCAAAGGGAAGTGTACTGCTGAGGGATTCCGCGCAGGGGCCATCTTTCTCTCAGTTGTCTGAACTCCCATAAAAAAACCTGGCCCCATGTTTTGTCAAGTCTGATATCTTCTTGGCATTTTGGAGAAACTCTCCCAGGAGAGACCTGGGGGCAGCCAAGAACAGGTAACTGAGAGGAATGGCAGAGAGTATTTATTCCTGGTGCCTGTGGCCATGAGTCTGAGAAGTTTCCAGATGCCTTCATCTCTGTAAGAAGAACATAAAAAATGTGAGTGTTGTATTTTGTGGGTGATGGGCAAGAGAGAAGAACTGGGAGCATTTGGGAAAGGGTCCTAGGGGTTGGCAGAAGACAGGCCAAGTTACATATGCTCCTCCATCATATAGGAATGTGGGGGGGGGGTGGAATTCATTGAGGCCAAATTAATGTTTGTGCTAGACTCATCTCTTTCTGTGGTTGCTCATTGCCTCCTCTGTGTCTCTTTGTCCACTGGACAAGATGTTCTTTAGTTAGAAAAGAGTTTAGAGAGATTGTGAACAGATTTTTTCACTGCAGAACATGGTTGTTAAGATGACAACTGTTGGGGCACCTGGGTGGCTCAGTGGGTTAAGCCTTTGCCTTTGGTTGGGGTCATGATCTCAGGGTCCTGGGATTGAGTCCCACATCAGGCTCTCTTCTCAGTGGGGAGCCTGCTTCCCCCTCTCTCTCTGCCTGCTTGTGATCTCTCTCTCTCTCTCTGTCAAATAAATAAATAAATAATCTTAAAAAAAAAAAAAAGACGCAGACTGTTTCCTTGGGGAAGGGAAACAAAAGTTCTTTTTTGTGAGTGTTAAAGTCTTCTCTGATGTTCCCCAAGAGACACACTACAGTTGTTTGAGAGTTTCTGGAGGTAATTTCTTAGAATCACTGTGAACTGACTTAGCTATCACAATTATTTTTACCTTATGGATTCCATTATTGTCCTTAATCCAGCTATTTTCAAGACCTTATTGTGTGTCATACTGTTGTCTGCTCTGAGAAAGATGGTGGGATCCCTGGACTTCTCTGCACTAAGAGACCTCTTCTCTATCCTACTTCTCCAGGTGTCCATGTGGGGCTCAGGTAACAACACTTTTTTATTTTATATGCTTAGATTGTTTTATTATCTGAACAGAAGAATTAAATTATTCCATCACTACTCAATATATACCTGGGTTAATTCTAAATTCTTTATTTCAATATAGTGATTTATCTGCCCATACATGAGGGCAATTAAATCATTATATGAATGAGAGAGAAGAATCAGGTGGAATTATTTCACTAATTATTTTTTCTAATTCATTCAGACCTCTCCTTCATGAAGAATGCATTTTCTGATGGACAAGACCTAATTAAAAACTCTGGTTTCATGATTTCCCAGCACTCTTCCCTCCTTCTTCATAGAATTTATCACCACTGCAATTAAAAAAATCATTTGTTTAATAAGAGATTAGCCTGTTGACTGGGTAGAGATGCCCTTTGTCTTGTTCACTGCCATCTTCAGCCTGAATGTATGCTGCAGAGAACTTATGTGTGAATAGCAGAATGTCTATGGGATTCTTCTAGGCCAGGAGTGATGCTATGTTCCAAAATACCCAGGCAGGTCATTGATATTCTTTTCATGGTGGCTCTATTCCACAGATTCATTCTTGGTCATTGGCCCATCAGAGCCAATTGTTGCCATGCTCGGTACAGACACAGTGCTGCCTTGCCGTGTGTCCCCGGCCATGAATGTGGAGAGCATGGAGCTGAGGTGGTTCCGCTCCCAGTTCTCAGAGGCTGTGTATGTGTATAAGGATGGAATGGAGCAGGCGGGAGAACAACTGGTAGATTTCAAAGGGAGAGCAGAGCTGGTGAAAGATTTCATCACTGAGGGAAGAGTCGCTGTGAGAATCTATGGTCTCCGGATCTCAGACAATGGAATATACAAGTGTTTTTTTCAAAAAGGCAGTGACTATGAAGAAGCCACTTTGGAGCTGAAGGTGATCGGTGAGTAATTATCTGAGACTACAGATCACTTTACGGGAATCTAAGTGTCCTGCATTTGATTTTGGTGGGTGGGGTGGGGTGATGAACAGAACACAAACAAAAAGGCAGATATTCTTGGAGCTGGTCAACATCCTAGACACTGGATTTAACCTGAAGTTTTCCCAATCTATTCATACATCTATTGTGCTGTACTTTAAAATTTAAAGTGACTTCCATAAATATCTACTATACAAATAGATCATTTATTTACCTGGTATGTGTATTTTCACACATTTTGAAGGAAGGCATCATGACTACCAAAATGTACCATTACTGAAGGAGACCAGAATCCCAGTTGGCTGCTATGATGGACAGAGGTTCAGCTGGGAATGTCAGTGGTTGAGTCTTGAATGCACAGTTTGGAGGAAGTGACTGTGGGGATTGTGACATGGTGGACTGGTATTGCAGAGAATTAAACTTGTCATCACAGGATTGAGGCCAGAAATTAATCTATGTGCAGTGACTAAGTGAAGCAGGAGTAGATTTTGAGGAATAAAAATCCTGAAGAGAGGGCTTAGTGTGAAAAGCTGAGATGGACTGAGGTTGGTCCACAGGATATTGAATTGAACACTGTAAATTTTATCGTCATCAGTGCTGTTTCATTTTTAATTATAATAGAATTACAACTCACTGTATCAAACTCAAATAATTCAGAACAATATAAAATATAAATTGATAATCCTTCCTTTCCCTTCAACGTTCCTTTTTCTCTTCCAAAGTGACTATTAATACCATATTGTTCTGTTCTTTATCTCTTTTTTATATATTTATATGAAGATATCAATAATTGTATATGATAATAAATTAAAATACATAATATAATTTGTAATTATAATAATATATATTCATATAGCAGACCTTAATCTCTGTTCCTAAACTAATCTCTAAGATGTTTATGTTAACTCATTTAAAAACAAAATTGAAACTCTGAGCCCTCAGCCAATCATGCTAGTATAAAGTTTTGTCTTAGTTCTTACTGGAGCTTCTGTCCCTCTTTCCCTCAAGTAGTAATTATGCAAAGGTCCTATGTGGCCCAAAGCATTCAAAGGGCAGTTCCAGTTGGGCCCGCCCTTAAAAGTGCTAAGATACTCATCATCTCAAGTTTTATTACATCTCTCCCCTTGACTCCAGTGATTAAGTCACAGATATTATTAGGGACTTTTTAAAAAAGATTTTATTTATTTACGTAGAAAGAGAGGGCAGAGGGAAAAGGGAATCTCAAGCAGACTCTCTGCCGAGGACAGAGCTCCATGCAGAACTCCTCATGGAGTTTGATCTCATGACCTGAGACCACAACCAAAGCTGAAATCAAGAATCGTATGCTTAACTGACTTAGCCATTCAAGTGATCCTATTAAAGACTTTTGATGCAACCCTTTAAGAAGCACCTAAAGATCTCTCTTTGTTACGTTTTGGGAAACAACCCAGTCACTCTATCAAGGTTTCCTTCACTGACATTCTTTTTCCCACCTATATTACACAATTGCTTTCACTAATTTTTGTACTCAACAATGTAGCAAGAGAGTCTTATTCATGCAGTCCTTCTTTAAGCCATATATTCCTGAAGCTGAAATATTATAATTAGAATCAGAAAGGGGAAAGTTTAGAGGAAAACTCAAGCAATAGTTAATTCAGCACAGTTAACAGCACATTAAAATATCAAGTAATTTTCTGCTCCATATACACATACTATATACCACATATACCATATACACATATACACTTAACCATTCCCTACCCCATCCCCTCTGGTAACCATCAGGTTGTTCTCCATAATTAAGAGACTATTTCTTGATTTGTTTCTCTTTCTCTCTCTCTCTCTCTTTCTTCCTACTTTGCTCCTTTGTTTTGTTTCTTAAATTCCACATGTGAGTAAAATCATATGGTATTTTTTTAAAGATTTTATTTATTTATTTGACAGAGAGAGATCACAATTAGGCAGAGAGGCAGGCAGAGAGAGAGAGAGAGAGAGAGGGAGGGAAGCAGGTTCCCTGCTAAGCAGAGAGCCCAATGAGGGGTTCGATCCCAGGACCCTGAGATCATGATCTGAGCCAAAGGCAGCGGCTTAACCCACTGAGCCACCCAGGTGCCCAATCATATGGTATTTTTCTTTTTCTGACTTATTTTGCTTAGCAATATACTCTCTAGGTCCACCCATGTCATTGCAAGTGGCAAGATTTCATTGTTTTTTTTGTTTTTTTGGTTTTTTTTTTTTTTGGCTGAATTATATTCCATTATATATATATACCACTTCCTTATCCATTTATCAGTTGATGGATACTTGGGCTTCTTCCATAATTTGGTTTGCTATCATGGAGGCCTTGACTGGCTTTCAGGTCCCCAGGTGTTGAAGAGGGGCAGAATCCCAGGAGTGACAGTATGATCTGAGGATTCCCTGGATCACAGAAGAATGGATGGCACCAAGATGCTGTGCTGTTCCCAGGCATAGGATCTGGGAATCCAGCAGAGAGCAGCAGGTCCTGGTGCCAGATTTCTGCTATAAACTGCAAATATCCAGGCTGTTTTCTGACCGCTTTCCTGGAATAGGCCAGGAAGTCCAGTGAAAACCTGCCCTAGAGAAACAACGTGTGTCCCCATCTGGGAGTCTCTGAAATTTTCTATGTGGTTAAATGTATATGGTTGTAGTTCATTCCTATCTCCTTTTTATTGATTTGCTTTTTACATTTATATTTTTAATTTATATGAGTATTATTTTGGTATTAGAGTTTATAGAATGCTTAAAATATGTGTTCCTAATTATATCATATATTTCTATACTATTAGCAAATGATGTAGAAAATCTGTCCCAATTTACAAATGCATATTTTCCATAAACTCATAACACCAGGGCAAATTATAAATACTTTCTGTGTTCATAATGACAATATCATAGTGTTTCTATTTCTAAACCTTTTCTCTGCCCAAACTTCTTATTTGTAATGTTTTTCTTCATTTTTGCATGCGTTAGGCCTATCTTAAATTAATACTTCTTATTTGATTTTGCAACATGATTATCTATAGGCTTACTTTATCCATCTTCTTTATGTATCACTTTAATAAGAAGAATCCAAATCCATTAGGTCTTGAAGGAAAGAGTGGCAAACTCTTCTGAGCCTTGTTACTGTGATCGCATTCTAATATCTTTTTTTTATTTAATTTTATTTTTTCAGCATTCCAAGATTCATTGTTTATGCACCACACCCAGTGCTCCACGTGATATGTGCCCTCCTTAATACCCACCACACTCATATATTCTAAGTAGGAAGTCAAAGTTTTTCAATTCCAATAATAACCTCACGTAAATCATGTCATTTTTTTCAGTAACTTTCCTATATCTGTTCATTGGCTAATGTACATAAATCCAATCTTTAGAAGTGCTTGATTGATTATATATCTACACTTATCTTCTGTTCAGTTAAACTTTGCCTAGTACAGCTGCTTCTACGTTCAGGAATGGGCATCCCTTTCTGTTCTTCCTTCTCTCTCTCTTTTTAAAGAACTATTTATTCATTTGTCAGAGAGAGAGACCACAAACAAGGGTAGCAGCAGCAGAGGGAGAATCAGGCTCCCCATTGAGCAAGGAATCTAATGTGGGACTCAATCCCAGGACACCGGGATTATGATCTGAGCTGAAGGTGGACACTGACTGAGCCACTCAGGTGTCCTGCTCCTCTTTCTCAACATACATACAGTTTTTGCTTATTTTAGCTTAGAGCTTCATTGGTTATATTCTTCCAGGAGACACAAGATCTATTTTTGTCTGTTAGTATTTTCTTCTTAGGCCTTGACTGTTGCATTTTGCTCATGAACAGTTTCTTTCTTTTCCTCTTTGATGTCTTCTGTTTTCTACTTCCTCTTAACTTCTTTTTTTTCTTAAGCTTTTATTTTAATTCAAGTGTAGTTAACATACATTTTATATTAGTTTCAGGTGCACAATATTGTGATTCAACAATTCTATACATTATTCAGTGTGCATCATGGTAATCTTCATCTATTTCACGCCCCCACCCCCACCCCCAACACACACAACCTCTGGTAACTATCAGTTTGTTCTGTATAGTTGAGTCTGTTTTGCTCATGACCAGTTTTACTCACTTCTATTAATTTCCTTTGTTCAGGACAGTTGGCAGCTCCCTCAAACAATTCTGAAAATTGTCTTTCAGATTGCTTTCTGTTTTTTTAGAAGTGTGGCCCTCCCAGGCAGGCCAGGATTTGGTAGTAAAAATTATTAGCTGCATTATTTTTAGCCAAAAAAGATAAGATCTCTGAGATTTCTAATATATTTCCTATATCTGAGGAATCAGAATAGGACTGAGCTAGGCATAAGAGGATCCATATCATGAATATTAAATTTTAAAAGGACAAAATAATATATAGCCTTAGAAGCCAGGATAGCCATTGTTCTCAAAGACACAATGGATTTTTCTAGCATTCTGGTAATGTAATGTTTTAATACAAGTGCCGGTGACATGGATCCCCTAGTTGACCCAACCTGTGCAAAGTTAAAGAGGAGAGGTGGTGGAAAGAAAAGAAATAAATGAGAGTGGAAAAGTTAAAAAAAAAAAAAATAGATCAACTCCTTCATGGAATAACTTCACCTGACTACATTCTTCTTTTAGATATTCTCCACTTAGGGGAAGAAAGAGAATTTGGAAACATTACAAAATGAGATTTTGTATTCTCAGGATCTACAGGTAGACTCAATTAATCAAAGGCAGCCTTCCTTAATACTTCAGTAAGTGAAATAGATAGATATAGGATAGATATAGAAATATCGGTGTTTTTCTGAAAGAACTTAACATTGGTAACATTTACTCTGCTCTTTTCCTTCTATGGCCAACTGCAGATATCCCTGGGTAGAGCAGATGTGGTAGGCATCAGTAGTCCTAGTATCAGCTCCAAATTTCTTGAGATTTAGCCACAGTTACCCATTTTTTTTCATGAGAGAAGAAAAGAAACCCTCTCTTCCCCCCAAGAATGATGGTGCTTTGTCCATGTCCCATATTGGTGTTACTGTGTAAATTTAAGGACTCTGGACCAAAGGCATCCAGGTCTCAAATGACTTTCTCCTCTCCAGGTCTGGGTTCTGGTCCTCGTGTTTTCATGGTAGGTCCAGAAGATAAAGGAATAAGGCTGACATGCACAGGCAAGGGGTGGTTTCCCCAACCTGAGGTACAATGGACAGATGCAAGAGGAGAGAAGATACCATCTCTCTCTGAGGATGAGAACCAAGATGATGATGGGTTGTTTCAAATAGAGGCATCTCTCATTGTGAGAGACAGTTCAAAGACAGAAGTGTCCTGTTCCATGAAGAACCCCTTCTTTGGACAAGAGCAGGTGGAAACCATTTCTATTCCAGGTCAGTGTTGCTCATTTGGGGGACAGGATAGTTGTGAGGAGGGGATATTTAGGAATTGGGATAGGATAGGATTGCTTGGTATTATTTTTAATCAGCTTTTGGGGGTTTCTGTATCAGAATCTTTCTTCCCTAGGACCTCTCCTTGGAAGGGAGCATTTGCTGGGACTTTCTTCATACTTGGGATTTTTCTTGGTGCTGTTGTGTTTTTGGCCTGGAAAGAACGACAGGAGAAGAAAAGATTACGGGAAGTTCAGAAGGAAAAAGAGAAAGAAAGTGAAGCCAAAGGTAAAAGTGTGAATCAGACTGGGTGGAATCCATGAACTTATAGGATTTTAGCTGAGCATATGGATAGAATCTGTTGGAACAGAGAGACATGAGTGTACTTAATTAGAACCTCACAACCTCCAGTAAGACATGAAGTCAAGAGCCTTTATGAGAAAAATATAATAGAGTCCAAGGGAGAGATAGAATTCATTGGTATAAACATGGAGTTAGAAAAAATGGTTGTAGTAATTCTCAGGATGAATTTCTTGATCTAGGTATGTGGAAGTAGCATTCAGGATCTGGGCTTAGGTAATAGTCTAGAAAATAAATCTTAGACTTGTTTTCTATAAAATGTTTTGTTATTTTCTTTCCTTTTTAGAGTTGCTTAAGAAAGAGCTTGGTAAGTGTTCCATTTTTCTTTGTTGTAACAGATGAAATAGAGTCCTTACTCCATGCTATGTACTTTGCATCTCACAGGTTGTTGTTCCATTTCAGACAGAAGGAAGAAGTTATACCAACAAGGTGAGTAATATCGATGTTATAGTTGGACCAAGCATCTTTGTCTGTCCCTCTTTCTGATCATCTCCTGTACACCTTGTTAGTGAGGGAGGGCTTCTCCACCCTAAATAGGATAAGATGTTTAGATACATGACACCCAACACTGGACATACAAGCTTGACAGCAGTTTATTAATCACCTATACTCACATCCTGGGGGAGGAGGACAACACAAGCCATGCAGGATCACACATTGCACTTGGGAACAAAGTAAACTAGCAGGGGCTGAGGGAGGCAAGCTTTTTAGTAACCATAAGATGAGGTGCTACTGGTTTCTATGGAAGTAAGTGATTGGGCTTTTTTGAGTAATTTTGCACACTGATAGGGAGCTGAAGGCCATTAGGTTGAGGACCAGGTGAGGTTCAACTGGCTCAATTGATAGGAAAATTAGTTGAATGTGGAGTTTCTCCTACTGGGTGGAGGCGTATCTGGTGAGAGCAGGGGATCTTACAGGTATTTAGAGCCCTTTGAATCTCAAAGTCATCAGGCAGCACATGAAATTTTAGGCTTTACAGTACACTTCTCTTCTCCCAAAAGAATCGGAACCTCATATTTTATCACAATATGTTAGTGGGATGTGGGAAATGTGAGAAATAGAAGAGGAGGTTAAAGAAGGCAAATACCCTAGAATTGTCATTGAAGTGATGAAGACAGAAATATAGCACTATCATAAATCTTCACATGGTAGATTTCACACGAATTTCACATGGTTGCAGCAATTTAATACTCTGGAGCGAAGGTCTTGTGAATGGGAAAATCTAATTCCTTTGTTTTATTTCAGACTGGAGAAAAGCAAAATTGTATGCTGGTGAGTAACTCATGTTGTCTTGGGACTTCAGGTACCCCAGAATTTCATGAGGCATTTCAAGAGCATTTTTCAGAGATGTGGTATATTCCAAGAATTTTATTTTGAATGTGGGAGTCCAAAAGAATAAAGGAATAAGGGTTAAGCATCCCACTAGTTGAGAAGACATGTTCTTGATGTATTTTCCCATATGATTTTTTTTTTTCTTTTTAGACTGGAGAAAGGAACAATTCAAAGCAGGTAAGTGACTTTATTATTTAATCCTACATAATCTCTTACACAAGTGAGAAACTCTTACATTTATATAAACTCCCAATAAAACCTGGTTTGTTATTCATTTCATGACTTTCAGTTCAGTCTCAATCTCATGCTGAAATGTGAACAGATTTCTTACTTTTCTGATATCATTCATTCATCCAGCATTAATTTATAGAATTAATTATTCATGGCCAAATAAATAAAGCAGATCTGATCTCTGACTTCATGGAGAAGTACATGTACAAATTGTGATGAAGGTTATGAAGGAACAATAAATTTCCATGAGTAAAAAAAATGGTAGATTTAAGGAATTTCCCTGAGGAAATTTTATTTCCCTGAGGAAATCAAATTTTTAATCTGAGACTTAAGTGATATGGTAGATTTATTCATGTGAATAACATTGCAAGAGCAACTTGGTCAGAAGGAAGTCTGTTACACTGGCCTGAGGTAGAGGAGTTTGTTGCATCTCAGTGTAAGTGGAAAACCATCTTAGAATCTTTCTAGCTTTATTAGTTGATTATCAGTTTCTAGTGCATGCTGGTTTACTCTGAATATCCCTGCATCCACAAATATTTCCTAGTTCATTCAATCCTCCAAAAACTAAGACACATTCTACTATCCCCACATACAAATTCTTATGAGAAAAATTCTATTGAAGATGTTTTATTTGAGAAGAAACTAATTACTGCAGGTATTAGTACTATTGCTGCTGTTACTGCTGGTTTTAGTGTTACTATAACTATTGGAAGCTAAAAAAATTTGCCAAGTGTTCATCATGGGCAAGACATAGTTGTAAGTTCTCCACACATTATCTTGTTTATTTCTCACAGTAGCCTTATGCTGAGGTATCATAATTGCATGTATTATTATGAAGGTAGAGTGAGGACAAGTGAAGCAAAGTAACTTCAAGATCACACTTACTAAGGATAAATTAATTATGAAAATTCATAACTGTCTGACTACAGAGTCCAGAATTTCAACCATTAGAAATCTAATAAAAATACATGAGAATTGGGTGATTTAATAATTACATAATAAATTATACCAAATGAAAATGATACCAAAGAAGCTTCATGAAAGTAGATGCACTGTGATTGGATTCTGACAGGACTTTCTTATTATGGCAAGCATTAGAGAGCAGCTAGAGGGACCCCATCTTGAAATACCTGACTCTGGGGATCTTCAGATCAGGCAGACAGCCCTCTCGGTTAAATAGTCTCAACCCATCTGGAACAAATGGTTACTCAAGGTCATCCAGCCTTGGCTTTCTATGATATACACACATATCTCCTGAGGAAGGACACAGAACAAACCATAAATTGTCTTACCTCCTCTTCTGTGTCTCTCCCTCTTATTTTCCTTCATTCTCTTTTCCCTGTATTTGCATTTTTCCTAAGACCAACTGGTCTCTACTGTGGAATGACCTATTTCCCCCCTATACCTGCAGTTGCTGTTACTCTGGATCCAGGCAGTGCTCATCACAATCTCATCATATCTGAGAATAAAAAACAAGTTTCTTTAATGGAAAATGATCTTCAGAACTGTGATGCCTCAGTATACCAAAAACAACAGGACTCTGAAGCTGTCTTCAGTGTTCTGGGCCAGAATTCCTTTCAAACAGGGAGACATTACTGGGAGGTAGAAGTCAATATTGGGACAGATGCTGGACCTGAAACTAAATGGGCTGTGGGTGTTTGCTCAGATTCAGCAAGAAGAAATGGGTGGTTTGTGGAAATTCCAGAGAATGGTTTCTGGGTGCTAACATATAAGGAAGGAGAATTGAAGGTTCCCACCTCCTCAGAGTCACTGTCACCGAGACAGCATCCTCAAAGGATAGGAGTTTTCTTGGACTGGAAAGATGGAGATTTGTCATTTTACAACATGGTTGATGGGTCTCACATCTTTTCTTTTCCTAAAGTCACCTTATGTAAGACCCTGTGTCCTTATTTTAGCCTTCAGGGTGCTGGCACATCTGTGACCATCTGCTCAACTTCAGATGACACTGAAAATTGTCCTGATTCTTCTCCAAATACCTCTGTAACTCATTTAAGGAGTGGTGACATGTGTGTCCCCCAAGAAGCTAACCGTCTATTACCTGCATAAGAAGTGAAGTGTCAGCAGCTCTGCTGCTCTTGCTCAGGCTTCTTATTGGTATGTTCTCCAAGAAAGCTTCCCTTGTGTGGAGAGTAGGTCAGCTTCACTAGGTGTGATTTCAGCCCCTCTCAGAGAGGCAAAGGCAGAAAAAGAAATGGGACAACTGAAAAATGTCTGGGGAAATTTCCTCTTGTGTTATTTTTGGGGAAATACAGTGTCTTTTAGAGCAGCAACAATTTGCCATAAGAAAATTCCAAACAAATGCATGACCTCTCTTCTGGTACTGTGTATTGAAGTAAATATTTTTAAAACTACATTAAAAAGAAAAATCTCTCTTCCTATTATTTTTGTTATCAAATATGAAGGTAGGGTGGTGTTTGAAGGGAAGAATCACAGTTGAGTGGATTCTTAATGCGTATTACTACGATTATAGATACACAAATTTGCTCAAATCTCATGAAAGTTAATAGTTTGGCTTGCCCTTTCTTCAGGTTCGTGTCCATTGACCTTGAAACCTGGAGTTTGCCATGCAGTGGAAGGACTGATGTAGAACTATAAACCATTTGAGCAGGAGCCCAAGCCTTCTGTGACAAGAGCCACACACACACACACACATCACACTGTACACACTTTTTTTTTTTTAATTCTCACTGGTTAGCAAGTCCTGAATTGTGTCCTACGTGAATATGTGAATGAAAAAAGAATTGATGTTGCACCTTACACTTTCAGAGGAAAATGTTCAAATAAGAATGAAGAAACATCTGGAGGCTTCATGGAGAAAAACACTGCTAACACTGGCCATTTTTTTTCCTCTTCTGATCATCTTCTTACCATTATTTAGGGTTTCTTTGCCTTTAGTGCAACTAAGGCTTCAATAAGCTTGTGTCTTCAAGGATATAAAATATGAGTCTCTCCTGTTAAATGAGCCCCCTCTTCCTGGAGATAGAAGAATCCACTTATATTTTTCCACACTATTAACTGATTTTTAAACCATAAGTCCCATTAACCACCTCTCTTGGAAGATATATCTTCTTAGCAAAATTTCACTGACACACTAAGAGGTAAAACCAGTATTGGAACCAGGAAGAATGAAGCCAGAGCCCAGAATATTAACATTACTGACAGTAAAGAGAATGCTTATATCAAAAGCAAGCAAAAATAAAGGGAGGAGAGAGGTAAATGAATGGTAGATAAATGTTAATAGCTATAATCAAATGGACATGGTAGATGAGGAGGGATTTTGGACATGAAAACCCTTTACATGGAGATCACCACAAAATAGGAACAAAGGGGATTGGAACTATGATATAGAACAGGAAGGATAATGGGTTCAGTTTGGGATACTTTTTTATATACTCAGAGCAATCAGCATGAGATTTTCAAGTGAGTTTTTAAGTATCTCACCTGAAGAAACTAAATTCATATTTTGTTCTACAATGGGATTCCTCCACCTGTCACTTCCACTCATTTTTTTTTTTTTGAGGAAAGTCAGCATAAAGCACTTATATTGCAATCATAAACTCAAAATCCTTATGTAGTGTGGCGTGGTGGAGGTGGGGTAGGCAGCAATAATTTTCTCTCACCAATTCACTACACAGGACAGCAGAGGGGTGGGAGGGGGAGGAAAAGCCAGAAAACTGAGCTCAGCATGGGGAGCTGAACATCAAAACCAGGTGATGCTGAAGCTGTGATGACCAGCATCATTTCCTCAAGACAATACCCCAGGGTTTGTCATGATGGCTGGACTTTTCACTGGGTGTCTATGAACAGCACGTTCACTTTAAGCTTTTGATTAAGTTCCTAAAATTTGGGAAGTGGAACTTGGATAGCTATGAGATTACAAAAGTCCTGAATATCCATTAGAAAAACCACAGGATGGAAAACAACAATAATTAATAATAATAATAAAACTAGGCCACAAAGAAGTCTTCAGCAATCACTGCTGGTCTGGGGACAGATACCTGTAGTGTCCGACATCTCAGTGAGAATGATCTGCTTTCATAAGGCAGAGAGTTAAGGTGAGGCTGGAGCTGGGCAGTGGAGGCAAAAGTTCTTCTCCCCACTTCAGTTTCAGGTAGGGCTTTTAATTTGACCCAAGGACATCTCTCCACTTGGAGAGTAATTCAACCCTCAACAGAACCTCAAATCTGCTATAGCTTTTAGTGCAACAGCAAAAATGCTTAATTTGTAATAGATGAAAATTTCATCCAAAAAAATAATAACAAAATAAAGATTCTTGCATTCCCTCCCACACTAATCAAACCATGGGGCACCTGGGTGGCTCAGTCAGTAAAGTGTCTGCCTTAGGCTCAGGTCATGATCTCAGGGCCCTGGGATCAAGCCCCATCCACATCAGGCTCCCTCCTAAGAGGGGAGTCTGCTTCTCCCTCTCTCTCTGCCCCTCCTCACTGCTTGTGTGTGCACTCTCTCTCTCAAGTAAATAAATAAAATCTTTAAAATTTTTTAAAAAATAAAGTTAACCCATTACTTGTGCTATTTATACTTTACTAATACTTAAGTATTAGTCTTAATACTTAAGTATTAAGTCTAAATACTTAAGTATTTAGTCTTTTGGATCTAGAAATCTAGATCCAAAAGACTAAAACTGAACCTTCACCCCAAAACAAAAACAAAATAAAATGAGTAACTTGAGATTTATGGCATATAGTTTAAGCCAACACACATAGAAGGAGAGAAGGAAAGAGCAAAGTTGAGTTCCAGAACAGATTTATGGGTCATGTTTATACAAAGAGTGTAGTGGAGAGTCAGGAAAAGCACCATAGGATTCACATGTGCATCTGGACATACCAGATCCTTCCATAACACACCTAAGAATGGGGAGCTCAGGGAGGAGGCCATTCCTGTTATTCCAGTTTCAGAAGCTCCGAGTCAAAGAGGAGAGTGGCATTTGGTGGGATGATGACTGGATGCCCAGTGGCACCACACCAAAAATGTAGTCTGGAGAGATAGTCAGTTTGGCTCTCTGATCCACATTCCTGTGGGCAACCCCTTCTTCTCAGCCTCAGGTCACCTCTTCCTGCCTAAGATAAACCCAAAGAGCTTGTTTCTGTCCGAGATAATCAAGTTTCTTTCCATCTTCAAGTATCCCCAGATAGTGCACCATGTAGGTCTGACCACACTTGGGGAAAGTGAATCCAACTCCAGGGAGATGGTCTCCCCTGCACTCCCATGACAGCTACTATGGCAAATGCTGGTCAGGCAGGCTGATCAAGAGGTGACCTGGGGGCGGCTCTCTGGCTTTCAAACGGTGTTGTTATTTTAAGTAAGCTCAATACCCAGTGTCGGCTTGAAGTCAGGACTCAGAGCAAGAGCCGCATGCTCCACCAACTGAGCCAGCAAGCTGCTGCTGCTCCTCCACTTATTTTAATGGATTTTGTCCTTTTAAACTTAGAGATTCAGGATCAAAGTCTAGAGGTGGGCAATGAAAGAAAATGTGAAGGGTGATGTTCTATTGGTATCACAGTTGTAGAAATGTCAGGGATAATATCATACATCATATCTTCATCTCTAAGGTTGGGCAAATCCACAAGCAATGAAGGTCTCCAAGTAGCCCACAGTTCCTGACAAAGTAGTGACCTTGAATTCACCATCTGACACCATCATTAAATATTTGTTGCCAGACTGTTCTGGAAATCCCATTCTGAGTAGACTTTATGACAGAATGATAAGACATTCAAAAAACAAAGAGACTTTACTAGAATAAAGAACTATCTTAAGGCAGGAATTATACCTTACTAAGCATTTTATCTCTACAGCCCAGCACAGTGTATTCTACAGATAACATATTAAATATCCTATTTATGAATCTATTCCTCCTCTTCATAATATTCCTAATATATGACACTTTTCTACTTTGTGAGGACACACAAAAAAAGAAAAACATCACCGCCCTAATGGAACCTAAAGTCTACTGACAATATGGAAAAAGTCCTGCAGAGGGGTTAAAAAATTTGGTTTCTGATTTCCTCTGGTCCTCTCCCTTAAGCTGAGATCTGTCAAATCCGTACATCTCTTCTAAGAATCACCATGCTTTGCATGACTACAACCAGCTCCCTGTACATCAGGAGTAACAGGGAACTGGATCCTTGATGGAGCAATCCAGTCACTCATCCATCAGCCACAGCAGCTGCATCAGTGATTGCGGTGTCTTAATCAAGCCACCAATCATTCTCTTTCCCCATGGTTTTTCAAACTGGCATTGGAGCTGAGAAAATAAATCAAGCCCCAATTTGGTGAGCTAAAGAAAAACATGTTTCTTAATACATCGTGAAAGAATTTGACTGATAAAAAACACATTTTCATGAGATCTTCCAAGGGAAAATCTATAAATTATGTATTGGGCCTGCACGAGCAGATAAAAATAACAAGCAAAAAATTAGACTGATCAGGGAGGAAGAAAAAAAAGAAGGGGGTTAGTTAACCTTCAGAGTTTATTAAATAAAATATTTTTAACTGCATTAGGTCAAAATAGAGTAAAATAAAACATATTTTAAGGCAAAGCCAGCATATCTACTAATAAATTTGACTTCAAAATTATCAAGGGTATATTAATGTACCAAAGGTAGTAAAACATTTGTCAAACCCAACAGGATGTACAACACAAAAAGTGAACCCTAATGTGGACCCCATATAAAGACTATATTTGAAAATAATGCATCATTATTGGTTCATCTGTTGTAACAAATGTAATAAAACAATGCAAAGTGTTAATAGTAAATTATGGGGAGAGAGAGGAGGGACATGGGAATGCTCTGGATTTTCACTCAATTTTGCATGAATCTAACACAGCTCTTTAAAAAATTGTCAGTTAAAAAAAGAATGAAGTATTGGTACATTCTATAACATGGATGAAACCTAAAAATACTATATTAAGTAAAAAAAAAAAAAAAAAAAAGCCAGATACTAAAAACTCCATATGTTTTGTGACATATGGGATGAAATATATTATATGAAATATCTAGCATAGGAAAATTCATAGAGACAGAAAATAGATTAGTAATTGCCAGGAGCTGGGGGAAAGAAAAAAAATGAGTAGTGACTGATTAATAGTATGGAGTTTTCTTCCAGAGTAATAATCTAGAACTGCAGGCTGATGATGTTTGGACAATATTGTGAAGGTATAAATACCACTTAATTGTATACTTTAAGATGGCTAAAATACCCATTTTTTAACTTGATTATCTGTTTTTTTGTTTCTTGGTTTTGGGGGGGGGTGGCGCTGGGAGGGTGGTGTTCATCATTAGCCATCAGGGAAATTCAAATCAAAACCACATTGAGATACCACCTTATACCAGTTAGAATGGCAAAAATTAACAAGGCAAGAAACAACAAATGTTGGAGAGGATGTGGACAAAGGGGAACCCTCTTGCACTGTTGGTGGGAATCCAAGTTGGTGCAACCACTTTGGAAAACAGTGTGGAGATTCCTCAAAAAATTAAAAATAGAGCTACCCTATGACCCAGCAATTGCACTACTGGGTATTTACCCCAAAGATACAGATGCAGTGAAAAGAAGGGCCACATGCACCCCAAGGTTCATAGCAGCAATGTCCACAATAGTCAAACTGTGGAAAGAGCCGAGATGCCCTTCAACAGATGAATGTATAAAGATGAGGTCCATATATACAATGGAATATTAATTACTCAACCATCAGAAAGGATGAATACCCAAATTTGCATCAACATGGATTGGACTGGAAGAGATTATGCTGAGTGAAATAAGTCAAGCAGAGAAAATCAATTATCATATGGTTTCACTTACTTGTGGAGCATAAGGAATAACATGGAGGACATTAGGAGAAGGAAAGGAAAAATAATTGGGGTAAATCATAGGGAGAGATGAACCATGAGAGACTATGGACTCTGAGAAGCTGAGAGTTTTAGAGGGGAGTGCGTGGGGGGATGGATGAGCCTGGTGGTAGATATTAAGGAGGGCATGTATTGCATGGAACACTGGATGTTATACATAAACGATGAATCTTGCAACACTACATCAAAAACTAATGATGTATGGTGACTAACATAACACAATTAAAAAAAGATATAAATAAATAAATAAATGGCTATAATAATGAGTTTTATGTGTTATGTTTAAAAATTTAAAAACTAAGTAAAATAAATATGTAAATACTAGTGGGAAAATAATACTTAGTTTCAAACATAAACATATGAGTCTTTAAAAACAAAAAAAAATACTAGGAGCCAAAAGAGACACTCCAGGATGTGATATATGAGTGACTATGATGGCTGCCGTCCTAGAAAGTAGCAGATTGTCATTAGTAGATATTCCTCATTCTCACTTCAAAATACTTCAAGACTTTTTCCAAGTCTTTCTTTTCCCATATTCTTTCTTCTTGCACTTATAGTTTCTCTTAATTCGTTATAGCTTTAAAATATTTTTACCATATGTTGTATTTATTTCTTCTGTTTATTTATTTTGTAATTACTGATTTTAATTGTGCACTTTTTTGTTTTAAAAATAAAATTGACATCTTCATATACACAATATAAGTTATTTTTTCTCTTTTTTCCAGTTTTATTGTGAAACAATTGACATATATAATCACTATGTAAATTTAAGGTGTACTGCATGATGGTTCAATTTGTATATATTATGAATTGATTACCACAATCGATTTAGTTAACATCTATCATCTCATCTAGATACAATGTAAAGAAATTAATTTTCTTCTGGGACCAGAATTTCTTTTTCTTTAAATTTTTTAAATATGAGTGAAGTCAACACACAATGTTACATTAGTTTCAGGTGTGCAACATGGTGATTTGACAAGTCTATAGGTTATGTAGTACTCATAAGAGTAGCTACCATCTGTTACCATACACTATTATACAATGTTATTGATTATATTCCCTATGCTGTACTTTTATTCATTTCATAACGTGAAGCCTTCACCCCTTCACCCATTTTGCTCATACCCCTACCCTCTCCCTTCTGGCAACCATCAATTTGTTCTCTGTACTTATAGGTCTGATTCTGGTTTTTGTTTGTTTATTCATTTGTTTTGCTTTTAGGTTCCACATATAAATGAGATCATATTGTATTTGTC
The DNA here is from genome assembly GCF_922984935.1 of Meles meles. Classification (NCBI taxonomy): domain Eukaryota; kingdom Metazoa; phylum Chordata; class Mammalia; order Carnivora; family Mustelidae; genus Meles; species Meles meles. Next base: position 122,579,436 of record NC_060070.1, on the reverse strand, counting down.
TTGGAATAGAATTTCTAAATTGTTTTCCACTCTAAATATCCACTTTCTTAAAAAGGACTGGAATAGGAATTCCACATTTCATATGATATTCAAGATTATATCTCAATGATCAGATTTCATCCTTCTATTCAGCTGTATTTTCTTTTACTTTTTAACTGATTTCTTATTTCCTCAGCCCCACTTGGAATATTATCACCTTCATAAAGAAACTTATAAATAAACTTCCTTGCATTTTCTTCTCTATGCCTAATTTCATTTCCCATTGGATTTTCTTTGGTCTCACATATCAGGTTGTGATCAGTGGCAGGATATCAGAGAACTCGGGACAATAGTTCTCTGAAGGGATCAGCCTCCAGATCAAATTTGAAGCCAGAGTGACATTAAAGCATCTTGATTTGGTAGCTGGATGATAGTGTGAGCCCCTTCAAGCAGCTGAGTAAAGAAGACTCAGAGTTGGAATATAATCTTTGTTTCCAGAATCCAAGTTTGTTTTTTCCCTTGTAGGTGCTGTAAAATCTCCTGGGTGTAGGAAAGATATCAGGAGAACCCACATTAAAGAATGAAGAAGGCATAAAGATTTTCAAAGAAGAAAAGTATAGATAGAGCACTTTTTGGTCATATTATAAGGAGAGGTGTCTGGAAGCTAGTCAAGGAAGATTTTGACCCTTTCTGGAGTCATCATTAGGGAAAGGAAGCTTGGAGGAAATGTAGTGGCCCAGTACTGGCTTCTATAACAACTCATTCTCTGAACACATTCTTAGGTGACAGAGGGATGACTCCCTCCCTCCCAATATTGCTCTGGGCAGTACCTGGGACCTAAACTCTCTTGTCCCCAACCTCCATTTCTCAGCACCATATCCCTCATATGAGCCCCTCCTGGCCTGGTCCTTTGAGCAAGCTGTTGAGTCACCATCATATGTATGGCTGTATGAATGTTCACGGTTCACATGCTTGTATCCCTCAGAAAGGATGAGTCCTGGGTGAGCTGTATTTGGATCCAATGTCATATTTGCTATAGAGAAAAAAATAAATTCTGATCATAACCAATGTGTGGAGCATTTTAAAATACAAATTCCATGATATCAACATCCAAGCAAGCAAACCAAAGTTTTTGGTGACATAAGAAATTTGAAGTGGGGCACCTGGGTGACTCAGTGGGTTAAAGCCTCTGCCTTCGGCTCAGGTCATGATCCCAGGGTCCTGGGATGGAGCCCCGCATCAGGCTCTCTGCTCAGCAGGGAGCCTGCTTCCCTCAGGCTCTCTGCTCAGCAGGGAGCCTGCTTCCCTTCCTCTCTCTGGCTGCCTCTCTGCCTACCTGTGATCTCTGTCTGTCAAATAAATAAGTAAAATCTTTAAAAAAAATGAAATTTGAAGCGAAGGGAGTTTATAGGGCACACAAAACAACCTATTGACACATAGAAGTCCTTCATCCACAGAGCAAGAATCATCAATAAGCAAGTCACCATATTTTTAAAGATCTTAGTGAAATGTTCATGCCAACAGAATCTCAATCAGGTCTCAGCTCTCAGCTGAGAAAGCATGGATGGCTCTGCTACCTTTTTCGTCTTCCCTTTTAAGTAGATAACTTGGAAATGTTCACAGGAGGAACAAATTACTTTTAATCCTTTTGCTCCTTTTATCACTATAAATTCTGGTATCAGATCTAGCACAGATCCTCCATTACATAAATGTAAGCCATAGAATCTCATGTTTATTAATTACTGAATGTTCACTGCATGCCTTCCCCATGTGACTGCTCAAAAAAGAGGCTAGGGAAGGTGCACAGCAAGGCTCCCCCTACAAAGGATGCTCCATACCTGACTGTTTACCTGACTTACCTTTTTTAAGCTCTTCGCCTTGACCAGACCTACAGTTACAGCAAGAAGTAATACACAAATAAGCACTGTCTTCCATGAAAAACTCATCATGGGCTCTAAAACGGAAAATCCAGAATCCCATTAAATCATGAAACTGGGAAAATTCCAAGATCATTCTTTTTATCTGAGCAGCTCTTGAGTTAGAGAGGACAGTGAGAAGTGGGTCTCTTAAGGAAGAAGCTGATCTGTTCTTCTCTACTCTGCAGAAGCTGAAGGGAGACCCAAAGTTTATGCTAACTTTATTGCTTGCTCCTGTCGGAAACACATACACGTGCACGCGCACACGCGCACACACACACACACACACACACACACACACACACCTTTCTTTCTTGTCTCTTTTCCAATTATATCACTGCCATCACTGAAATAACAAGGGTAGGAAAAGGATAAAATTACCCAATCCACAGGCATGAAGATGGTGTTAAGGAAAACTAGTTTCGAATCACAAAGACAATCCACAATAAGGAAAAAAAAAGTGATACTGGTTTCACATCAGAAGAAGAGAGTTTGTCTTTGCAGTGATGGTAGAGTCAAGTCTTAGAAGTTAGTGTATATGCAACAATATAACCTTAGGGCTTTAGTCAAAGGATGTCAGTAGGATATCCAGGTGTCCTGAAGTGATAGCAGGTGATTTTATAAGAAAGAAGAAAATAAAAATTTAAAAATAATAGAGTGATAAAATAAGTAAGTCTTGGTTTACTTTCATATGTGTTTCCCAAAGTTGAGAGGAACACATGGAGTCACCAACCTGAGAGAGAAAAAGTTGCCATTTTCTCCTCGTCAAGAAGGGGGTTGCGAATGGAACAAGTTATGTTCACAATAGAGCTGTTCGTTACCAATAGAGATGTCTCCACATGGAACAGTCCATGGTTGCCTTTAGTCAGAACCTCTGAAAATGATGGTATTATCTTTCCTTCCATGTCCTTCCATTGCACATAGGGCTCTGGGAACCACCCTTCTGAACTGCATATCAGTTCTATTTCCCCATCCTTCTGTTCCTTTACAGTGATGAATGGAGAAGACCCCAGACCTGGAGAATAGAGATCAAGGAACAAAACCTAGAGCATCTGCAAGTGGTTATATTGTCAGTAACTTCACTGAGAGGAAAGATGGGAAAGCCTTGGCTGAGAGGACAATATTTATAGTGGAATTATACTCCATCTAGGGATGAGAGAGACTAGCTGGAATGGCTTCTAGTTTTGTTATGTTAGGCTTATTTTTATTTTTTGATTCCTAAAGTCATCCTCAGTTAAAGTCACAGGAACGATAAATTTTAAATCCAATCTTTTCTCTTCTGTATTTGAAAACAAAATAGCTTTGACCAAGATATGAATCACATGGACAGGATTAAAGAAAGTGAGTAAAAGAATATCCTCAAATATCAGCATTTTATAAACATGTTCATCTAGTGGCAGAAAATAGTAGAGTCCATTTAATTTCTCAATATGTACCCTTGTGGATATTTTATGATTATGTTTATGAATTAAGACCCAAAATCAATGGGAGAAACAAATCAATTATCCAAGATGTTGGCCTGTGGCTTCAATGGCATTTGCTGACCTTGAAAAATCAATTCTTACTCACAAATATAAACAGTGGGAAATTATGATGCAAGGAATGATTTTGTCTTTCTTCTTCCATCTTGCCAGTTCTGTTGATGCTTATTATTTTTTCTTTTATATGGATATAGTTTAGTCTTCACATAACTATACTTCCCAGTAACTATACATTGTTCAGAATTTTAAGAACACTCTATGAAACAATGAGCTTTGTGTATAGTTGTGGAGTAAAATTCTCAATTTCACTAAATGTGTGGTCATTTTACAGAGATCATGGGAAGTATACAGTTTTTACACCCAGAGAATTATATCTGGTTCATTTGAGTTTGTGAACTTTAAGTATGTACTACAGTTCTTATCCATCAGAGGGTTGAGTATAAATTTGACAAGTGAATAGACATTACAAAAATTTCAGGTCCCTGGGAAAATTTCAAGGCACTAGAATGTTAAAGCAGTAGGAACAGAGGTTGAATCCAAAACATCTGGAATCCTTACCTACTATCTTCAGATCCAAACTGGCCTCCTGATACACACCATCTTTTTCAAAAAGGCACCTGTACTGCCCATTATCTGATGTTGTAGCATTGTGTATCTGCAGGGTCAGTCTCCCTTCATCAATGGTGTCACTCACCAACAATGTCCTCCCTCTATATTCTTCCATTTGCTCTTCAGTCACATCTTCCCCATCCACATACGTGTAAACAGCAGGATAACGGTGTGACTGGACCCATCTCACCTCCATGCTCTGTGCATTAGTCTTGGGGGACAGGTAACAGGTTAATTGTATGTCTTCTCCCACTCTGACAAGAATGGGCTGGGATGGTCCAATCACTTTTAAGGAAGCTGTGAAATACAACAGACAAAACACAATGAAAGACAAAAAATGGGGCAAATAGTGTCATCAGTAGGAAAATCTCCAGTGGGTGTAGAACCCATGGGCATCTCAGGGGAGCTGTGAGGAACAAGGTCATCCTTTAGAGAGGGGGAGGTTTGGTGGAATCAGGATAGTGCTTGTCCCTGGAAAAAAAGAACAATTAATGGAACCCACACCCATCTCAACCTAGTTTATTCAGATTATAACTCAAAAAATAATTTTTAATAAATACTCCTAGAATAAAAGTATCTTCTCACTCCATATCGGTATGACCTCCTTAAACTACTTCTCAATCTGTGTATGCCTCAGTTTCTTTTTTCTTTTTTTTATTTGTTTATTTTCAGAGTAACAGTGTTCATTGTTTTTGCACCACACCCAGTGCTCTATGCAGTACATGCCCTCCCTATTACCCACCACCTGGTTCCTCAACCTCCCACCCCCTGCCCCTTCAAAACCCTCTGGTTGTTTTTCAGAGTCCATAGTCTCTCATGGTTCATCTCCCCTTCTGGTTTCCCTCAACTCCTTCTCCTCCCATGTCCTCCATGTTCTTTGTTATGCTCCACAAATAAGTGAGACCATATGATACTTGACTCTCTCTGCTTAACTTATTTTGCTCAGCATAATCTCTTCCAGTCCCATCCATGTTGCTACAAAAGTTGGGTATTCATCCTTTCTGATGGAGGCATAATACTCCATTGTGTATATAGACCACATCTTCCTTATCCATTCATTCGTTGAAGGGCATCTTGGTTCTTTCCACAGTTTGGCGACTGTAGCCATTGCTGCAATAAACATTGGGGTACAGATGGCCCTTCTTTTCACTCCATCTGTATCTTTGGGGTAAATACCCAGCAGTGCAATTGCAGGGTCATAGGGAAGCTCTATTCTTAATTTCTTGAGGAATCTCCACACTGTTCTCCAAAGTGGCTTCACCAACTTGCATTCCCACCAACAGTGTAAGAGGGTTCCCCTTTCTCCACATCCTCTCCAACATACATTGTTTCCTGTCTTGCTAATTTTGGCCATTCTAACTGGTGTCAGGTGGTATCTCAATGTAGTTTTAATTTGAATCTCCCTGATGGCTAGTGATGATGAACATTTTTTCATGTGTCTGATAGCCATTTGTATGTCTTCATTGGAGAAGTGTCTGTTCATATCTTCTGCCCATTTTTTGATATGATTATCTGTTTTGTGTGTGTTGAGTTTGAGGAGTTCTTTATAGATCCTGCATATCAACCTTTTGTCTGGACTGTCATTTGCAAATATCTTCTCCCATTCCGTGGGTTGCCTTTTTGTTTTGTTGACTGTTTCCTTTGTTGTGCAGAAGCTTTTGATCTTGATGAAGTCCCAAAAGTTCATTTTTGCTTTTGTTTCCTTGGCCTTTGGAGACATATCTTGAAAGAAGCTGCTGTGGCTGATATCAAAGAGGTTACTGCCTATGTTCTCCTGTAGGATTCTGATGGATTCCTGTCTCACGTTGAGGTCTTTTATCCATTTCGAGTTTATCTTTGTGTACGGTGTAAGAGAATGGTCGATTTTCATTCTTCTACATATAACTGTCCAGTTTTCCCGGCACCATTCATTGAAGAGACTGTCTGTTTTCCATTGTATATTTTTTCCTGTTTTGTCGAAGATTATTTGACCATCGAGTTGAGGGTCCATATCTATATGCCTCAGTTTCTTAAACTGTGGAATAAATATATCACTATCAAAATCCTAAGACTCCTCTGACTATGCACTGTGAGTGGAGGCATGCAGACTGTGAAACCTGAGGACACTGAAGCCAATCCCTTTGCCTTGATAATGATAAGGATAAAAATGAGTTTCAGGTGGATTTTTAGTAATGAAATGTGAAGAAAGCTTCCCCTGGTTTGATTTTTATAACACCTTTTAAGTCAGATCCAACCACCATAGTTTAGTTCTGTGAGGTCCAACATATGTGGAGCTCTAAACACCCGCCAGGTTCAATATCCTCAGATTATTTTAAGAAACATTATAAGACCAAGAATTGGGGAGGTTGGCAAAATGCAAAGCACACAAAAAAATGAATACACAAAAAGTCTAATTCTCCCATTGTGAAAAATTGGAGATTTTATCTGATGGCTTTCCTGGACACAAGCTATGTTTCACTGCCAGTTCATCAGGTTCTAGCCATGCCAGTTTTTCTCTGTTCTGAATTGAGAATCATCCTTTCCTATCAAATGGCAGAAATACTTCCACATGGGTTATGGTCATTTATAATAGAAATAAAGGCATAAATGTGTATATTGTTGGATGAGAGTCAATGATCAAAGGCAAAAATGTCCTCATTATGTAATTAGCTAAAATCTCCTAGGTATTTCTTTAGAAAGGAAACTTACTATCAATCAACATGATCCTAATTTTTAGATTATTACCTCCTATTCTAGCTAAAATTTGACTCCCAATTATCTCTAGAATTTTGTTTGCTTTATCCTTCAATTTTACCTAAAATAATATGTCCAGTACTTATGTATCTGTTAAAATATGAAGACAAAAGTAGGAGTCAGTACTACTGCCCCTCAGAACAATGTATTACTCAAAATATAAGCCCCGGGAAATTTTACTAGTTACCAAGCACATTTAGATACAGCCTTAAGAAAAACAGATACTGCCATAGGCCTCTGGGGGAGAGGACAATACACGGCCTTGAAGCTGAGCAGCTGGGGATGCCCGGCTCACTCAGGGTGGAACGCCACCTACTTCATGGACGCCCAGCAGCTGGCAACACCCCGCCCGCTCAGGACCGAATGCCACCTGTTTCGTTTTTCCCTTATCTCCCCTTTCCCCCCGGAGAGCACCTGTGGCTACTTAGATAAGTCCTTTGAATGTGCTTGTTCAACTATAAACTTTATACTACTTGTACAGACATATTCTGCCCTCCTTCTTGTTTATCTACATGACATATGACTAACGTTTGACCTTCATCGACTCTTCTGTTGGTTACTGTTTCTATCTAATAAAAGTGAGGCTGAGGAGTTGCTCGGGGCAGTGGTCTTTTGGGCTGTTGCCCCCTGCTCCCAATCTCTTGCAGCTAACTTGTTTGCGCCTCATTCTTCTCCCGTGCGCCGACTGGAAGCGGCAAATGTTTCTGTCTGATCATAAGCAGATGCTGCCCAGACAGAAGGGAATCTGACTTGGAAGGTATGGTTTACAGGGGTATAGTCCTCCTCAGCATATGGATTTACCTTTGACCTTCCCGAGGCTGTTCCCTTTATCTTTATGGCCTGATGGGGTTGAAAGTGTCACACTAGACCCTGGCTAGACTAGACTAGATTGGGGTGTGTTTTCCACCCTGATTTTCCTCAAAAATTCCTACACAGGCTGAAAAGTATGCTCAGTCTCACCTAATCTTCAATAGGCAGGTGTACACACACATTCCTGTAACCAGTGTCTTGAGGGTGAGAAGGATATTGATGGAAAATGAATGATGCAAGGTCATATGCACCTGGGCAGGGAGCAGGCTGGTTATCGTGGGCTGGGAGAAGAGGTCACAGAAAAGAGGAAGATGGTAAGGGAGTAAAGGAGAAACTCAAAGAGGCTCAAATATCAGTTGGTTACTTTTTAAACCACTTATCTATATCTTAGGTACAATAAAATAATACTACAGTTCAACCGTTAAATTAAAAAAAAAGAAAGAAAGAAAGAAAAAGAAGAAAAACCAGAAAATGGTTGATGGACCCAGACAGTATCCCAGGCTACATCTGGGAAAGTAATGGCTCCCGCCCAGTAGTGATGAGGTTAGGATCCACTGGCATGAGGAGAAGGTGCAGAAATCACAGCAAGGCCAGAGTTGAGATGATGGCTGGTGACTCCAGTTACCATGACACTGTCTTCATGTTGGAAAGATTTTAAAAGGGCCTCCAGAGACCCACCATCGGTCCTACACCATCTCTTACACACAAAGGCAGCACTCTTTCCTCCAGCCAGATAGAGCAGAGATTGTCTTCACCCCTTACAGGCATCCATCTGAGGTTCAGTGGGATCCCTGTGAACACTTAAAGTCATAGGCTACACAGTGTGAATGTGCCTGAAGGAGGCTGTGCTTTGCCAGTCCCCTCTAGTACTAACTGAACTTGAGACTTGCTAAAGTCATGCCTCTGTTTCTCATCTGGATTATGAATTGTCATGTTAGCTGCCACTGGCTTTGTCCAGGGATTACCAATTCCCTTTGGGGCAAGCAGTATCTCTTTTATACTAGTGCATCCAATGTCTACTTACCTAGCTCACTCTGGAGTTTCTCTGGAAAAAGAAAAAGAACAATGTATTAAGGAATTTGATCTAAAGAAAATGAGAGAAAATATTTAAAAAGAAAAGAAAGCTCTGTATTTTATTAAAAACTCAATTCATCACCAGGCTACGGGTACTAAGGAGGGCATGTATAGCATGGAGCACTGTGTGTTATACAGAAAAAATGAATCATGGAACACTATATCAAGAACTAATGATGTACTCTATGGTGACTAATATAATAAAAATAAACAAACAAATAAATAAATAAATCTCAATTCATAAAAAAGAAATTAAATACAGAAAAATATTCCTTCTTATAGATCAACTAGTGATCCAGCTGTTTTTCCTTTTGTTTGCACAACAAAAAGTCTCTCAGTTCTTTACCTCATGATAGCTTATTTATGCTGATATTTAACATACTGATATTTAACATCTTGTAAAAATTATATATATTCTTATAAGTGCATGGTAAGTATAAAAATATATGGACATAGGCAACTATCACCTATAATCCCAAACTGAGAGGTAAAACATATATAAAGCATTTATAATATACATTCAGATATATATTACATAATATATATTCATACTAATATATATTCAGCTCCTTTTAACATTCACATGTAACATTTACTTTAAATTCTTTCATATATCAATTTATATAAGAATACCTATATTCTTATATCTAAATATAGAAGGTGTCCCAAAAATCTTAGTGCAATTTAAAGTTATTTAAAGTCATTATTCTTTACATGATTGGAAATGTTTATAGATAGATAAATACATAAGTAGTTGGGTAGATAGATGTAATCTTTTTTTTTTAAGATTTTATTTATTTATTTGACAGGGATCCCAAGCAGGCAGAGAGGCAGGCAGAGGGGGGCGGGGGGGAGGAAGCAGGCTCCCTGCAAGCAGAGAGCCCGATGTGGGGCTCGATCCCAGGACCCTGGGATCATGACCTGAGCCGAAGGCAGAGGCTTTAACCCACTGAGCCACCCAGGCGCCCCAGATAGATGTAATCTTTATAAAATAGCCCATCATAAGGATTTTTCAGTCATTAAAATAATTTAGAGATATCATTTTTCATCAATGCTATAATTTATGGTAACATTAGGTACTTAACACTCACTCCACTGTTGTGCCCTTTTTTACTGTTGTTTTATTACTATTTATAAATGAGGCTATAATGAAGATGCTTTTATATAAATAGTTGTCTCCATCTCTGATTATCTTCACAATGCAGGTTGCTAGAAGCAACTGGCACAACGTGGTATAGGACAACATTTCAATTGAAAGAATATAGTTTATTTTCTTTATCGTGTGATGCATACTTGTGAGTAAAGAAAATTAGTACAGAAAGAATTAAAGGTGGAACTTGAAAATAACTGGAATACCATCAACAATAGCTATTTAATCAAAATATAGTATGTATTTCCAGACATAGATAGTTTATACTTTTTAATACATAAGACTAAATTTTAGATATTTTCCGTAGTAAAAAAATATTAGGTGCTATGGAACAGTCCTTTGAACCTTTCCTGTTCATCACATTGCATATTAGCATATTGGCATATTGGCCCTAGAAGCAGAGCTCTGACCTGGAATGGAGATGACAGAGCTCTTCTCCTCATTGAGGATGGGGTTGCGGATGAAGCAGGACACAGTTTGGGCAGAATCATTCCTGACCACAAGAGTGGCTTCCACATAGAACAAGCCATTGGCATCTTGGATGAAATGCTCAGAGACAGCCAGCAACTTCTCTCCTGTGATATCTGTCCAATAAACCTGGGGCTCTGGGAACCAGCCTCTTGCAGTGCACACAAGCTGGACTCCACTTTCCACAACTCCCCCCACGTGGATGTAAGGGGCAGACCCCAGACCTGTGGAGGAAAGACACATCCCTAAGGCCTGGATCCATGGAGGCACAAACCATAGAAACCAAGATCCCAGTGGCATTGCGTGTAGGGAGAAGGCAGAAGTTCATGGGTCCAAAGTCCTCTTCCCCTTCAAATTGGAGTTCATACACACTTTGCTCGTTCCTCATTCTGGATCTTTAAACTTTAGCATATGAGCAGCATTTTTCTTCAGATCCAGACAGGAGGCAAATAAGAGAATGGGACATAGTGACATTTTGCTTATATCACTAGTGCTGCCAACAAAGATGTGTTATAATTTATTCATTGAGCTTCCCCAGGCCACAAACTCTGTCTGACAATTTAGATGATATTGAGACTCTGATTCATTAAAAAGTTTGATATAAGCCAGAAATTATCTCCAGGGACTACTCTTCACATTCTTTCTGTTGGTGGTTGTGACCTCAGGGGAGCAAGTAGATAACCAGGGTATATAGAATGCAGAGCTCTGGTTTCTAAACATTCCTTACAGTCAATGGGAAAATGTTTTGAGAAATCCTAGTTTTATGTAGTCATGAAATTCTTTCTTCAACCAACACTGCTCTCAAACCAAAACAAAGGGATTCTCTTTCCCATAGATGCTAATTCTCTATCATTTGGTGGGGAAAGAGACTCATTCCCTTCACCTACAGCCTTAGAAAACGTGCGACTTATTTTCAAAGGTTCCTGATAGTGAACAGCTGCCTTCCTCTCTCCATATCTCAGAAATACATAGATTCTTTCATCCATCTTCGATTACCTATAACGTAATAATAATAATCATAGTTATGGGTATTAAGAAAAAATGGTGTTAGGAAACAGCCTTAGTGTGAGTCAGAGATGCTGACATCTCTGGAGAACTATGTCCCTGAGAAGGTAAGTGGATTTGCCTGATTTTGTATTTAGCATATGGGGGGAGTTATTCTTGCCAGGGAAATAGATGATAATTTACTTTTCAGATACATGTTTTTTTCCTAGGACAGATCCCCTTTTCTCAACTGTTCCTCACTTTGTCACTACAAAAGCATCAGGCAAAACCCTGTCATTCACAATGGGTATGTCCAAATGCATCTGGAGTCCCCAAATCATTGAACACTAATATTTAATATTTAATATTATTTATTTAATAATATTATTTATATATAATATGTAAATATATTTTATATATTAATATATAATATATAAATAAATATAACATATAAATATATATAATATTTATATATTATATAATATTATATATAAATACATAAATATAAATATAATATCATATAATATATTATATATAATATTATATAATATATATAAATATAATATATATTTATATATAAATATATTAATATAATATAATATATATTAAATAATATAATATATATTAAATAATATAATAAATATAAATAAAAATGTATAACTATATTATATATTATATATTATATAATAATATTTATTAATAATATTAAATATTTAATATTTAATAACTAATATTTAATAATCTCCATAAAAGCACAGTTCTTATCCTCTTTCTTCCTAGCACTAGCTTTCTAACTGGAGGCACTCCAAAAACAAGCAAAATTTTCATATTTACTTATTGCATGTTGGAAGTTGGGTAGAGGATAATGCATTCCACTGAGATATGGCTGCTGGGCAGTCAGCTAAGTACAGCGATTGACTTGCTGTATCACACCAGTCTGATACACCAGCCTCATTCGTGCCTCAATGACATTGCTAATTTCATGGATTGCATGTCATGGATTGCAATTAGTGGTCACGAATAGTCAAAACTGGGTAAGTTAAATTTGAGAAGATTTTTTAAGTGAGCTTGCTTTGAAGACTTCAGTTTTACTTGCCTTCAGATGAGTCAGGACAGAGAACTGGCATTTAGGAACTCCCTTGAGGATTAGAAAGGAATTTTTCAACTGGCAATAGGCTTACCATGAATTAATATACTTCTCCCTCTAAGACTCTGTCTATTCCAAAATATTCACCTGCTACTTGAAGCAGCAAGCTTGTTTCTCCACAGTAGTTATTCTCTTGGAAATGGCACCAGTATTGCCCATTATCAGATGGTCGGATGTTGTTTATCTTCAGAGTCACGTTTCCCTCATGATTGCCATCCTTTATCCACTCTACCCGGCCTCTGTACTCCTCCATCTGCATCTCGGTCATATCGGCTCCATCCCAGTGTGCAAACACAGGTGTGCTGGGCTCCGAGGAGTACCATATCACCTTCATGTGCACTGTGGTCCTCTTGGGGAGGAGCTGACAGGTTAGTAGGGCATCTCCCCCAATCCTGGCTAGGATAGGGTATGTAGGACCAATCACTCTCCAGGTATCTACAAAACAGAGTGAAAAAGAAGAACCAGGAAATGCCAATTAGAAGACTAATACACTTGTTTTGGGATGTCCAGCCTATCAAAATGGAGGCACCTGGAGGAGGGAAGGCCTTATTTTCAATAATTTAAAGAAGGCTGACATGATGGTTTGCACATTTGGCTGTTCAAAAGAGAATTCTGTGTACTGAAAATAAGATGCAGTTCAAAAATTTGAGTGTTAGTGCTAAATCTATCACCACTGTGTGATTTGGGGGACAAACTCATTATTTTCAATGAGATTTGAGATTTGGAATCTCAAGTTCTTCATCTTTAAGATACTAAAGCCACCATCTATGGGTTGTTTTTATTCTCAAATAAGTTAATGTGTAAGTTGATTTTTTATACTGGAAACTTTGTTAGTGCTTCATTTTGTATTTTAAAGTAATTCATTTTATAGTTAGTGATCCCATTTTAAATTGTTAGTGACTGATTTCATAATCATTTTTCCTAAAATTTAGGTAATAAATTAGTTCATTAGATTTTTCAGCTTCTCAGGATTTCTCTGGTTCGAGGTAAGGAGCTGGGATTACTTTTTAACTTTAAAATATTTTTGGTCTGGAGTAGGCAAGACTCCAATAACGAGCTTTGTATGTACAATGCACTTCTGTGCAAGGACATTTTGTGGTGGATTAAGGGACGTGGTGTGTCTAAAGAGTTTGAGACTTTTAATCAAATTTTGACTCACGTTTGACCTCTTGTCATTATCTGCAAATCAAAGGGATATTTAATAATTCCACATGTTATTATGTTTAATAATCTCAAAATTACAATGAAGAATTACATTCTTCCTTATCCTAAAATGCTCCAGGACCATTTGTATTTTCTCTGCCACATCCAATCATCCCAAGAAGGAAGGAACCTCAACTTGCTCACTTGCTGATGAATATCAAATGAGATGCTAGTCAAAAGCTCACTGCAGAGCTTAAGTGGAGATCTGCTCGCATTCTTCATTTATGGAATCCAAATATGAAGTCATTCCATCTGGCTGACTTCTTTTATGGTTAGGAAATTGCATTATACAGAGGTCAGGACAGCTGCACATCACATCATATAGTTTCTACAGCCCTTGGTCTGGAGCCGGAGCCTTCTGGCACCCTGTCCAGTGTTTTTTATTTTGTTTTGTTTTGTTTTCCATTTTTGCATGCTGTATTCTCCTTGGGACTCTGGAATTTCTCCCTGACACTGAATTTTCATAATCCCTTTGAAGGTACAATTCAGCCACTGAGATTTCCAAATCCATTTATTGGAAATCTTCTAATTTCTTAGTTTCCAAGTATTTTTATGATGTTTAATTTGTGGTAAGAAGCAGCCATTTTTCTTGCACCCAAAGTACCGTCCTGTGTGGAAACAGGAAAATGGATAAATAACTTAATGTGTTCTAGGTTCTTCTTCCTGGGCAGGCTCATTTAATCCTAAAGCCTGTCCTAGACTTTAAGACATAGGTATGTTGTTATTATCATAAAGATGAGAAAACTATAAGGCAGAAGGCACTCAAGTAGCTTTTCAAAGGTAAGCCAGCTGGAAGTGGAGGATCCTTTCTGGAACACAGATGCATTGGTTCCTGGTCCCCCCAGTCCTACTATTGTCCTAGCACTGTTGATTTAGAGTTCTGCCTGTGGACTCTATCACTGGGACATTTAGGTATGCAGTTAGGGGAGGAAGGGCACCCTACCTGGCTCCCTTATGGTGAGCAATACAAAGAAGAAAGAGGCAACTGCACCAGACACACTGTATCCTGGAAAATCCACCATTCTCTCTGCAGGCGATACAAAAGAAAAATATGTGTACACCCAACCGATACTGTAATGGAGCAAGTCGCTCTGTGGTTTCCAACAGGTACATAGTTACAACAAGGAATCAACATCAACCCCTCCACAATCAAACAAGGAAATGGCCTTGGCTCAATTTCTCTGCAGTTTCTCTGATCATTTCTGACCCCTCACCTCATGTGTTGTACTTCAAGCTACTTTTTTTAGGCCTGAGGGAAGATTTCTGAATGAAATGAAAAGTCCTCTTGAGTTAAAGGAATAATATTCTTTTATTTTTAAAAATCTCCTAAGGTCCATTTATTCGGAGCATGCAGAAATTTTATAGTAGGATTCAAATATTTTTTCTTGCCCTCCTCCCAGCCCCTCCTGCAAATTTCTTCATCACTTCTCCTAGGTGTACAGGAAAGAGCAGGAAGGTTCTGCATCTTCACTCTTCAGTCAGGAAGCCAATGCGAGTGCCTTGGGAGAACCCAAAGCCCAAGGCACACCTTGGAAAGTGAATGGAAGAGTGGTGGAAATGGTGCTACAGGAAGAGACCACCAAGGAAACCACCCTGAATTGCCTTTCAGTGTCATTTTGAAACACAAAGGGTTGAGTAAAAGAAATAGCCCAACTACAGAGATCGGCAAACCCAACATGCCCATTACACCAGCTTTATAAAAATGCTTCCAGGGTTGCCTGGGTGGCTCAGTGGGTTAAAGTCTCTGCCTTCAGCTCGGGTCGTGATCCCAGGGTCCTGGGATCAAGCCCCGCATCTGGCTCTCTGCTCAGCAGGGAGACTGCTTCCCTTCCTCTCTCTGCCTGCCTCTCTGCCTACTTGTGATCTCTGTCTATCAAATAAATTAAAAAAAAAAAAAAATGCTTCCACACAGCTAAAATGTTTTAAAACTACCAGAACAAAAATCGAACGCCAGCTTTAGTTTTGAAAACTGAAAAATTCAGAGTGAAAGAAGTCTAAAACTCATTCCATCTAACGTGTCCAGCTTCTTACTGCTTCACACCAACTAGAAGAACCTGTTTGGGAGCAATTTTAAGCTGACGATTGCTTCTTTTTCCCCAGAAACTAATACCAGTAAGATTCTATAGGGCAGGGGGAAAGCAACAGTCACTGAAATACATATTATAAACCAAATGGTTCAGGAGATGATTTATCCTCTATTACAACTACTTTTTAAAATGATGCATACTTTCATCTAAAATGCCCTAGGAAAATGATACAAACCCAGTCACAACACGTAGATATACATGAGACTCAAACATCAATATGAAAATGGGGCTGAGCATTAACAGACAGCATAGACAATCCATAGCTCACCACTGGAGACACATCAGTCACTTCCCTTCTGAACGAAGGAGGTTGCAGATGCCTCCTCTTGTGAAAAGCAGAAACATTTTGTTTGAACCAGGAAGAGCGAATAACAAGCGGTAAAACCCATGCCAAGCATTATCCTTCAGTCCTGTGATCTAAAAGGACTCACATTTGCTATAAACAGTTTACAGATACGTGTTCCTTTAGGTCTTTCATTTTAAAGCAGAGGGAGAACCTTCAAATGCAACTAGAAAAAAATTGCTCAAATTAATGAAGCCTTTGAAGAAAGTTGTGAAAATGCATCTTAACCCTCACTGGTGCTCAGAGAAATTCGTGAGCTAGTATAAACAGGGAGAGTAACTGCCTTACACTAGGGTTCTGAAAGGGGAAAGGGAGAATCTTGCCTCTGGAGGGCATTTGGCAATGTCTGCAGAAATTTTTGGTGGTCACAACTGGGGAAAGGGGACATCCCATGAGTTGCTACACATCTTACAATTCACAGGAGAGCCTCTAGAGCAAAGAATTATCCAGCTTCAAGTGTCATTAATGCCAAGGGAAAACACTGCCATCGACCATCTGCTGTCAGTATGCTGAAAATGTTTGGCAGATTTTTACTAAATAAACAACTGAACTTACATTGCAAACTTGAAAACATTTTCATTATCAGGTTTTTGACATCCCTGTTTTACCATTTGAACATAGGCCTAGACTCTTCTGAAACTGCCATTGCTACTAAATATGGTAAACTTTGGTATCGTCAAGAGATGTGACCTAATAGATATATGCACTATCGAATATTCAAAAACCCATGTTTCATTTAATCTTCTGGATAAAATGTACGTCTTAAGATGCGATGATAAATGAGTGATAAGTGGTGATTTGTGTTGAGGTATTAGGTGAATAACAATTCTGTATTCCAAGGTCTATGCATGCACTGTTAAAATTCACAGCAAAGAAAAATTACAAATTACTCATGGATGGAACTAGAAGGTATTATGCTTAGTGAAATAAGTCAATCAGAGAAAGACAATTATCATATGATCTCCCTGATATGAGGAAGTTGTGAGGCAATGTGGGAGCTTTGGGTGGGGGGTAGGAAAGGAATAAATGAAACAAGATGGGATCTGGAGGGAGGCAAACGGTAGGAGACTCTTAATCTCACAAAACAAACTGAGGGTTGCTGGGGGGAGGGAGAGGGTGACTGGGTTATGGACATTGGGGAGGGTATGTGCTATGGTGAGTGCTATGAAGTGTGTGAACTGGAGATTCACAGACCTGTACCCCTGGGGCTAATAATACATTATATGTTAATAAAAAAATTACAAATTACTACATTTCACAGGTCATTAGAGGTGTTTTATTTTTTTTTCAGTAAAAACCCTCGAATGTTAAATTCTCAAAATGCCAAGTGACCACAGTAATTAACTGGTGAGAATAAATTTATTCAGGTCACAAAGTTTGAAGTTGATAAATCTATATTAATTAAAAAAAGATAACTGATCATAGGTTAAAACATTTTTATAGACAGAAAGCAACATAAACTAAAAATTCTAGGAGACAAGGTAACTTTGTGTTTACTTCTGGGACCCCAAGAATCTCCCTCTGTTTTCTTGAACCTCTCCTGACTCTCTTCTCTAACAGAGACACTCATCCCTCACATTTTTTCAGCTGTATCATCACCACATGACAGACTAGCGAGGTCCAGAGACACAAGCACAACATCACGCATGACAAACGAGTAACGTGATCCTGCTGCTCTCTGCTGTAATCTAGGACTCTCACCCGGCCCTTTGCACAGCAATACAATGAGGATCACATAAGCTATGGTAGACCTTGAAAAACATGGAGTGGGGTACGAGTATCAGAGACAAGTGGAAGGCATTATGGCAAGTGGCAGAGTTTCCCTGTAGATGCTGACTGTCCACATGCCCATTTCCTCATCTTAGTCTACTTCCCTAACTTCCCTGGTCATCCTCCACCAGGGACTCGTCAAGCCACTCACGTGTCTTCTTTCTCCTTTGGCGTAAAACTGGGGGCTGCTGGGTCTTCTCCTCAGTGGGTCTCAGGTGTACCCTTCATGCACACAGCAGGTGTCCAAAGGCAGGTCAGAGTCCTGGGGTGCTGACTGGAGTGAAAACTGTGGAAGAGCCCCACAGTATGAGATAGCCCCCTGGGGCCCCCAGCTTTGGGTGAAGGGAGATTGTGCTGCTTCACCCAAACTGAAGGGACAGCCTAGTCCTGGAGGCCCACCCTAAACATGAGATTCCGGTTGGAATAGCACACTCACCACCCACCAGCTGTAATCTTCAGAAAAGTGGAACTCCGAGAAGTGGACTTTGACTGGGCTTAGTTATGAGTAATCTTCAGGCTTGCAGACAAACTTGTGACATGAGCACTCCTCACCAACCTCAGAAAGCCAGGGCACTACTGCTGGGCTCCATTTGACACCCAGTTTGTGCCATCTCCAGTCAGGTCCTCACAGAGCACCTGGTACTGGAGATCTGTCCTCACCCTTCTCTCTACACAGCAAGGGTCCCCTCTGTCTACTGTCAAGTTTGCATCTGAATGCTGTTCGCTTGCTCAGAGTTGGAAGCAAGATTGAAAAGCAAATGCCCCATCCCTGTTTTTACTAGTAAGAAAACAGAGGCCAGAGAAAAGGATTATCTTCGCAGCATCATGGCACCCAGTCAAGGTCTCATATCTGCAAGTTAATTGCTCTTTTTATCTTGGTTCTTTATCCCCCTTTGCTGACTTAGATATCAACTCTCAGATACTAAGGAAATTTAATTTGCTTCTTAACAAACTGGACAAAAAAATTATAATGATTAAGGGTATAGGCACTTTTTTTTTTTTTTTTTTTTTGGTGTGTGTTCTTGTTTAGGTTAGATTTACCCTTAAATTCTCCTTAAGTCAATTTTCTTGAATCAGAGTGCACATCCCCCTGGGGTTCTGCAGAGATACTCTCAGGGATTCAAGAGTTCTCCAGAATAATTTAAAATTCAATGTTAGGGAGCCTGGGAGTCTCTGTCAGTTAAGTGTCTGCTTTCAACTCAGGTCATGATCCCAGAGTCTTGGGATTGAGTCCAGAGTCAGGCTTCCTGCTCAGCAGGGAGTCTGCTTCTTTCTGCCCCTTTCCCCGCTCGGCTCTCTCTCTCTGTCTCTCTCAAATAAATAAATAAAATCTTAAAACATAATAAAATAACACGATGGAGTATTATGCCTCCATCAGAAAGGATGAATACCCAACTTTTGTAACAACATGGACGGGACTGGAAGAGATTATGCTGAGCAAAATAAGTCAAGCATAGAGAGTCAAGTATCATATGGTTTCGCTTATTTGTGGAGCATAACAAAGAACATGGAGATGGAGAGGAGAGGGAGTTGAGGGAAACTGGAAGGGGAGATGAACCATGAGAGACTGTGGTCTCTGAAAAACAACCAGAGGGTTTTGAAGGGGTGGGGGGTGGGAGGTTGGGGAACCAGGTGGAGGGTAGTAGAGAGGGCACGTATTGCATGGAGCACTGGGTGTGGTGCAAAAACAATGAGTACTGTTAATGCTGGAAATAAATAAATTAATTTAAAAAATAATAAAATAAAATTTAATTTAGATGTCCATTTCAATATAAAATATAAGCATTTGTGATATTATGATGTGATATGGCTTGAGCTGATTTTTTTTCCCTAAAGTGTCTTCCCTCCCCTGTTATGATAAGCCCAATATTGGGCACCTAACTTGAAATTGCTATTCTCGATGTAAGATTTTATACCCTTTATCCTTCAACGTAGACAAGGACCCTTCCTACTGTGGAGAAAGAGGACTTTGTCTCTTTACACTTTCTCTCTCTCAATTGGGTAGATGGGAGAAGTGCCCCACTTTACCTCTGGTTCCCAGAATGGACGCAGTGCCACACTCTTCCCTCTCCCATAATAACATGGAAGCAGCAAAGGAAAGGCACCCAAGGCAAAAGACACGGGACTTATAAGGTTCAAATACGGAGGGAAAGTTTGCTAATTAGAACGCTGGTGTGGAATGATAGGGCAAGAAGGGAGTGATGTTGTGAAAAGAATAGCCATCACCAGTGTGGGATGGACAATGACCACCAGGATGCAAGATGTGACCAAGATGTATGGAGTCATTGTGGAAATATGAGAACAGCCTTCCATACCAACCCTGAATCATCTCTACCTCAGGACTCAGAAATAATCCTAGGCAGAGGGCTGTTTCCAAATTATTAATTGTTGTGAATGCCACTGAGTTTCCCCAGCAGTTACTAGCTTAATTCCTCTTCTATAAGACATTACAGTGCTTGCTATAAAAATTGGAATCAATAATAGAAAACTACAGAATTATTTTTACACCTAAATTTGTGGTGTGAAAATATTCTACCCATTGCAGATATTCTGCATCACCTCTATTATAAAACATGTTGGGATTCCCCTGGGAGTCTTTAATACCCACTTTCGCATTTTGTTTGTGGTCAATCACAGTAGTAGCAAATGTCCACTTAAGGAAGCTCCTTTCAATTTTTGTACATCTCTTCTCAAAAAGCCCTTTCATCTATTTTTTCAAGGGTCTTCTACTTTGGAAATAAGAACTGTGTCCTGAATTATGCTATGAATTACGGATGTTCATTTTTTTGTAGGGACATGCTGACATGTGGGGGGAAAAAAGGCAGGAAACACTGAGAAGACTAGGCAGAACAAGGATCTCAGAGAAGGCAGTGGGGAGAACAGAAGGGAAGGCAAGTCATGCATCTACATGGTCACCAGAGGGCAGCAGAGACATGCTCTCCATTCCACCCTCACAGGCTTTCAAGACATGATTCACTCAGACGTTTCCTCCTTCAAATACTGCTGTCATGTGGGACCCACATTTATGACTTCCTCAGCCAGTATGACAAAAGAAACCCTGAGATTATGATGTCTGAGATTGTATATATTTATAATTTTGCTATAAATTTGGATAAGTTTTATTTTGGATAAGTCTATTTCTGGGGCTTCAATTTCCTTAGCTTTAAAATAAGAATAAGGATAAAAAAAATAATAAGAATAAGGATAATATGTGCGCTCCTCATATTAAAACAAAAAAAAAGGTAGTGTGAGAATATAATCATGACACAAAATTCCTATTTAGATATAGATTTCATTATTGGGAGTGACATTGTGGAAAGAAGGGAGAATAAGACAACAGAGGAGTTAAGAAATGACAAGAAAACAGTAATGCAAGAGAAGTACGGAGCCTTGTTAAAAATTTGGAGAAATTTAGGTGATGGCCTGTTAGAGATCTTTTTTGAGAATTGTCAGTTCAACTCACCAGAAAGATAATAATTATTTATTTCATGGAGTCCCATAACAATGGGTCTTATAACTGTAAAGTTCTCTCAGGGAAAAGAAAGAAAAATGATCAACTCTCATATCCTGGTGATACAGCAATATGTCATTTCATAATCTTCCTGGTTGTTTTCTGACAGGAGGGGAGAGAGCACTGGCAGAGCCCTGAGATCCTACCCAGATGCTGGGTTCCCTGAGGGAGCGCTCAGGAGAGCTGAGGGAGGGCTGCTGCTGGGAATTGGATGACGGCTTCTCTTCACAAGTACCACCACAGTTCAGTGCACACTTTGGGAAGGGGATCATAGCCTTTCTCTTTCTCCCTCCTCTACCACCCTTTATACTCTGGAACAGCAACAGACAAGAAAGCCTGACTCTCATTGTTGCTATTTAGAAGTCTGAGGCTTTGAAATATTATTTAAAAATATTTCTTATATTTGTTCCTTTTGTAAGTGTATTTTTTCTGACACAGGATAGAAGATAGTTGGCTTTGAGAAAGGGAATGATTTCCTCACTTTAAAGTAATATTTGAGGCTTAAATGATGAGTTCAGACTGCCCATTATAGGATCAGAAAGGACAGAGGTCAAATTAGGGTTAGGGTTGGGGTTAGGGTGCAGGAGAAAGCTGACTGAATCCAGTCAACAACCCTGACCTCTGGGATCTTATACCCCAGAGCAATGTGTTCCAAGATATAAAGAGCCTGAAGATCAACTCAAGCCCTGGTGGGATAGAAACGAGTTCTTTTGTGTCCATGACTATATTGGAGACCCTCTGTGATATCTCCGGGTCATCAAGATGGGGGTGATCTGAGAATAAACTCTTGGGAAAAAGCTATGAGGTCTCCTTGGTGTGTACGTCTCCTCATCCTACCTACCTTACCCAGTGTCACTTTGGCCTCATCAGGGGACACAATGGACATGGAACTGGGCTTCCCCTCCTGGGACCTGGGCTTAAGACTGTGACAATGTTCTTTCAGATCAAAGGGAAGCACAGCATTGCCATCTGGACAAGGAAGACAAAGAGTCAGTTACAAAGTGACATCCTATGGACTGAGGAGGCATTAAGAGAGGAATGAAGATTGTGATTTCTAAAGTTCATGCCAGAAGAATAGGGTAACTGCAGTGCCCTCAAGGACACTCCACCAGACTTAGCTTTCTTAGCAAAATCTCCCTACATTATAGATTTGTTACTAGAAGTCAGTAGAATTCTTTCTATTTTTTTTATTTAAATTCAGTTTAATTAGCATATAGTGTATTATTAGTTTCAGAGGTAGAATTTAGTGATTCATCAGTTGCACATGACACCCAGTGCTCATCACATCACGTGCTCTCCTTAATGCCCAGTTACCCCATCCCCCCACTCACCTGCCCTCTGGCAACCCTCAGTTTGTTTCCTAGAGTTAAGAGTCTCTTATGGTCTGTCTCCCTCTCTGACTTCATCTTTTTTTTTTTTCTTCCCTCCCCCTATGTTCATCTGTTTCATTTCTAAAATTCCACATATGAGTGAAATCACATGGTATTTGTCTTTCTCTGACTGACTTATTTCACTTAGCATAATACCCTCTAGTCCCATCCATGTTGCTGTAAGTGGCAAAGTTTCATACTTTATGATGGCTGAGTAATATTCTACTGTGTGTGTGTGTGTGTGTGTGTGTGTGTGTGTGTGTGTGTATCACATCTTCTTAATCCATTCATCTGTCAATGGACATATTTTATGATGTTGAGAACTGCTTCCTTTATCCTTACATGCTGGAGGATTTTTATTTAAAAAAGAATCCAGATTTTGTCACATGCTTGTTCTGCATCTATTGAGAGGATTATATGGTTCTTGTCTTTTCTTTTGTTAATGTGGTGTATCACACTGATTGATTTGCAAATGTTGAATTACTGCTACAGCCCAGGAATAAATCCCACTTGGCTGTGGTGGATCATCCTTTTTTCTTTTGTTCTTTTTTTTTTTTTTTTGAGATTTTTTAACTTATTTGATAGAGAGCACAAATGGGGAGCAGCAGGCAGAAGGAGAGGGAGAAGCAGGTTCCCTGCCGAGCAGGGATCCTGATGCAGGGCTCATTCTCTGGACTATGGGATCATGACCTGAGGCAAAGACAGACACTTAACTCACTGAGCCACACAAGTGCTTCAATGTACAGTTGGATCTTATTGGCTAGTATCTTACTAGAATTTTGGCACCCATGTTCATCAGGGATATTGGTCTGTACTTCTCCTTTTAAGTGGGGTCTTTGGTTTTGGAATCAAGGTAATGCTGGCTTCATAGAAACAGTTTGGAAATTTTCCTTCTATTTTTATTTTTTGGAAAAGTTTCAGAAGACTAGGTATTAATTCTTCTTTAAATGTTTGGTAAAATTCCCCTAGGAAGCCAACCAGCCCTGAACTCTTGTTTGTTGGGAGATTTTTGATTACTGATTCCATTTCTTTTCTGGTTATGGGTCTGTTAAACTTTTCTATTTCTCCCTGTTTCTGTTTTGGTAGTTTATATGTCTCTAAGAATGCATCCATTTCTTCCAGATTGCCTAAATTTGTTGGCATATAATACTCATAATATTCTCCTAATAATTGTATTTTGTCAGTGTTGGTTGTGATCTCTCCTCTTTTATTCATGATTGCATTTATCTGGGTCATTTCTTTTTGATAAGTCTGGGTAAGTGTTTATCAATTTTATTCTTTCAAAGAATCAGCTCCTACTTTCATTGATCTGTTCTGTTTTTGTTTTTTGTTTCTTAATTTCTATGGTCACTGACTTCTGCTCTAATCTTTATTATTTCTCTTCTTCTTCTGGGATTAGGCTTTATTTGCTGTTCTCTTCCTAGCTCCTTCAGGTGTACATTTAGCTTGTATATTTGAGACCTTTCTTGTTTCTCAAGAAATGCCTGTATTGCTATATACATCCCTCTTAGGACGGCCTTTACTGCATCCCAAAGGTTTTGAACTGTCATGTTTTCATTTTCATTTGAGAAGTCAGTAGAATTTCTCAAAAAGGCAATAGAACTTCTGCATAGTGGTACTTGAAAGACCCAGACATTTAGGGATGGGGGACTGAGGTATATCCTTGTTCTGACAGACCTACAGTCTGAAAAGACAAGGTACTGTCCCATCTACTCAGAATCCAAAACATCTCTGACAAATCAATTCCTCTCAAATTAAAAAAAAATTTTAAGTACTTTTAAGTTAAAATTTTACTTCTAATTTTACTTTTATGAAAAAGTGGCAGAAGTTTTTAAAAAAATCACTAATATCAACCATGATTTTTTGAAAATGGCAAAATTAAAATAAATGGATTCCACTGTGGGATTTAGCCTGTAGGAGCCAGCTCCTGAGAAGAGATACAAGTATGGATGAAACTCACACCAGTCAACTACCAAACCAGCACAGATGCCTCACTTGGGGAATTAGGAAAATCATGAATGCATGTTAATGCCTTTCCACCCCTTCCTGCACCCAGAGAATGCATCCCCAGAGATAGCGAGGCATGTCCTCCACTGGAAAGAGGAGAACCTTCTGAAGACTGAGAGAAAGAGGGCTAAAGAAAAGCACATCAACCTGCCAAATCCCTCGAATTTGCACCCACTTGTCCTGCCAAACTTCCTAGGTTTTTGCACTCACCCTCTACGCCAAGTTCAGGAGGGCTATTGCAGTTCCTCATGTGACCAGTAGATGGCGGGCTTGCCAAGAACATGCACTAGGTTTCAATTAGGCACAATGACTTCAAAGGGATGGAGAGGAAAGAAGTTGTGTCCTAAAATGTCCCAGATCTTCACTTCCAAACTCTTCTTCTCAATATTGTGAGGAATGGGGCAAGTATAGGAGAATTGCTGCTGTCCAATATGCTTCAGTCTCCTCAGGGCCTCGGCAGAATTGGCAACCTGGAGATGAGGATGAGAATCAGGAAGAAACATCTAGATTAGCAGAGATTAACAATGGACAGAAATCCAAGAATGTCTGGAGAAATTAGGTGGCTGGAGAAATTAGGCAGCTTTCCACAGTAAGATATATTTTGCTCCAGTGCCCAGTCAGACTTTCTTTCTGGAACCAGTTCTAGCTTCTGACTTCTGTTGCAGCTTCTGCTGCTCCAATTACCAGTAGCTGCACAGCCCTGCCCAAAGTCCTCTATTTGAAGACCTCTCTGCTTCCCCTCCCTTCCTTTATTGGTTACTTTAACAGCTGCACTATGCTGCATTGTGGGGCTACATTTGCTCTGCGAGTCACTCGTAATGGGCATCCAGACTGTTTTCAGTCTTTTCCTGTTACACATAATTTTGCATGAATAGCTCCACATACACCTTGGGCAGCTTTCACTGTGGTAGGCTGAGAAGCAATAAAACAAAATGAGGAAGAAGTATTGCAGAAACTTTAATCAAGAAAATACTGGAGCCCTCTCAAACCCTAGCATGCACCCTAGCACATTGGAGACAATCTTAGAGCCAATTTTTTATGGATTTATTGAGTGATTTTCTGCACCAATATTGTTCTAACTTGCCAAAGCCCTTCACCTTAACGTTGCTGAGCATGTGGGTAGTGCCACCTTCGTTCTCAGATTTTCAAGGATGAGAGATGCTTCTAGAACTTGAATACTCTCCAAAGAACAGGATTCTCTCTCAGGGAAACTCACCACAAAGTACCAAATTCTAACAAAAGAAAGAAAAAAAAGGATATGTGTCTGAGTCTCCTACCTTTTCTCCAGTGTCTCTTGCATTGTGGTACTGGCCCTCTGGTAAGGATGGGGGCCACTGGCAACCTTATCAGCTACCCTCCATCCTCATTTCACCACCAGTCAATGCACATTCATCCTGGATTGAAACCTTATCTTTACACCTTCACTAGGTGGGAGCCAGCATAAAGCAGACACTGACTCTGCGCAGTTTGATTAAGGACCTGATTTTCACCATTGGCTTTCCCTTTTGGTCTCCAGACACAGATACAGAGCTCTGCAGAAAAGCAGGTATGGGTTTCTAGCTGCTGGCCACGACCATCCATTGCTTTGCTGTCTCATCCATTGCAAAACATGGTATTGTAGTTGGATGTGTTGACTTATTTTACCACACATGACATCAGTCTCCCAGAAGCCTGACAGAAAGTCTACCCAACTGCAACAGGAAAAGGAGTGCCTGGCACGCATGGGGACAGTGTCATCATCTGGTGCCTGATTGTTCAGTGATGTACTAGTTGTTTAATGAGTACACTTCTGCATGATCATGTGTCACATGATGCGAGCAGAAATAAATGGAACACGTCTCTGCCATTCATGTGAGGTCACCATCAGGGACTCCTGATGCTACTGAAGATCCTCTCAAGACTAGACCTTCTGAATAATGGACAACATGTGCCCAAAGGGATAAGATGTTAACCCTTGTCTCACTTTTTCATAGAAGACTCACTGCTTGCTGTATCCTCACCTCTTTCCCCAGAATCTCATGAATAGCCACAGAGCCCAAGTGAAGATCAAGCCATGTAAGAGGTGGGGGTCCCTTTTGCCCATGTCTTGCTAGCTGAAGTCCAGAGGGCTCTTTAGGGAAACTCATAGCTTTGTACTGGAATAAGAGGCTGCAGGAGCACATTTCCCTGGCACTGGGCATCAGAACATTACAAACAGGACAGCACCAGAGGGGCAGGTGTTATGAGCACTTACAGAGTAAAGATAATCAATGTTTCTTCAATCCACATATATTGAAAACTTAAATTACCCATCCAATCAGGAGCAAAACAAAGTAGTAGGACTTCTTGATTCCAAAAGCAACATTGATAGCCAGTAGAAGTGACTTTCAGCAAAGAAATAAATTTTATAAGAGAGTTTAAAGACTAGAAATAACACCCTGAGGACATTATGGATTTTTAACAACTAATTCTCTCTTTCTTTCTCTCTCTTTCTCTCTCTCTCAGTGTTTACTGTAATAGATATTGGGATAACTCAGAAGAAATACTAATATTAAATGACACATGGAAGTTAAACCCATCAATTGTTGGACTTAATTATGAACATACGGGGGAACTAGCCACCCCCAAATTTACTGCCACTGTGATGAATCACCAAAATGGTGCTGATAAGGAGG
Source organism: Meles meles (assembly GCF_922984935.1). Taxonomy (NCBI): domain Eukaryota; kingdom Metazoa; phylum Chordata; class Mammalia; order Carnivora; family Mustelidae; genus Meles; species Meles meles. The sequence goes on along the minus strand of NC_060070.1, from coordinate 122,552,140 downwards.
ACTTTGGTTATGATATTACTATGGGAAAGTGAGGAAAAAGTAATCAAAGTAAGAGGGACATTAGTATACCCTTTATTTGTGTATGTGGAAACAGACACTTTAGGGAGCCTTTTAATGACACTGAAAATCTAGATAGTGAGACCAGAAGCCATTTGGAAGCCATGACAGAGCCAATCCAGTCACAGAGAGCACAGGGGAAGTTCAGAGCTGGAGACACAGACTTGAGGGTCTTCAAGTGGCACGCAGATGTCACAGCACTCGCAACCCTCCTGCTAAAGGGGAGCAAGGAACTTTCTTATACTACTGGCCTCAGATGTTATTGATTTTCCTTTGCCAGTATCCGCAGGGAGGCTGAAATCACTGAAGGATGACAGGATGGGGACTTACAGCTTAAACAAAAGCTAATTTCCTGTCCAGACAAAGTCATGTCCCTCCAGCTGACAAGACCATCATAGCTCTGGGGCACCCAGGCTCCAGGCCATGAACCCTTATATCTTAGACCCTGAGTGTAGCTCCCTGCACATATGGATACTCTGAGAGGTGACCTGCTTCTGGAACTGAGACCTGTCCAGTAAGCATCTCTCAATGCCTAAGTCTAGGAACGAATACTAGAAAAAACGTTTCCATTAGGAATAGATGGTGACAGAAAATGACATTGTCTCTTGAGGCAGTAAATAGAGGTTGATAAGCCCTGCACAAAATCAGGTATTTTTGCTCTAGAAATATGGGAGTAACATGGTCATTTCTGAGACCTCCTCCAATTCCCCTTTAATCAAAACACTTGTAACTTCTTTAAAATCAGCCCTTTTTGCCCATTTAGCTGAAGTTTTCCGTTTGTTTCATACCTACTGCATGTCTCCACCACTCCCCCTCTCTTTCCTGTTCCTTCTGATACTAAGGCTATTGAAGGATGGTCTCTCTTCCTTTGGTCTAAGAGCTTTACTTCTCAGTCTGTACTATCCATTTCAATTCTCTGTCCAGGATAAAGATAGGGTAGGGAAGAGGAGCCTGTGGGAATCCCCAGATGTGACCCAGATGGTGGTCTGTGCCCACGGTTGGTGCCATACGCAGGCTGCCACGCATGAGTCCACGACAAGAGTCGTCAGCTGAATTTGAGCCCTGCCTCGGCAGTGAGCTATGCACTTTCCTTGTCTGTAGAAAAATTTCCATTCCATGTTGACAAACAAATTTGTGTGGTTGAGTTCTAATTATCATTAACAAAAATTCATCCTGTGTGAATTATGTCATACACAGTATTTTTCCACCTGCTATTTATTTGTGGGTAATGAATTAAAGAGATGGAGATTTTAGGAAAGCAGGTTATGGAATAAAGAGATCACTGTCCTCTGGAGGGAATATTTACTTTTTATAGCAAGTTGTTCTGGATTTAGGCTGGATGCTTCCCTTTCTCTTTCCACACTGAATCGATGGGTGAGTGCAGCTCTCTCAGTTTCTAAGCATCATGTACATTCCCCCGCCTTCTGAAATGGTCATCTAGACAAGACCTTTAATTTAAAAAATGAAGCATATATATAAAAGAATGTGTAGAGTAAAAGAAAGAAGAGAAGTAGAGAGAAGGGAAGGAAAGAAGGAAGGAAGGAAGGAGAAAGAGGGAGAAGAGAGGGAGGAAGGGGTGAGGGAGAGAAGGAAGGAAGAAAGAAGGGGAAGGGAAGGGGGAAGGGAAGGAGACATGAGGAAGGGAGGAAAAGTAAAAGGAATCAAAAGGAGAAAGAAAGGGAATGGGGAATAAAAACAATTCTCATGTTTAATGATTTTCAAAAAATTCTTATAATGGTGACTATTTTCTTTTTTTTTCAAGATTTTATTTATTTATTTGACAGAGAGAGATCACAAGTAGGCAGAGAGAGAGAGGAGGAAGCAGGTTCCCTGCCAAGCAGAGAGCCCGATGCAGGACTCGATCCCAGGACCCTGAGATCATGACCTGAGCTGAAGGCAGAGGCTTTAACCCACTGAGCCACCCAGGTGCCCTGATGCCTATTTTCATACATAATATGAAATTATACCAATTCTTTGTAAAGTCCTACTCCTAAGACATCAAAAATATCATTCATATCTGCTCATCAGATAAATGTGTCCTCTACCCTTTATTGTCTGATCATTTGCCATCCTCAACATCCTAGCTATCCTATCAAGGGTGGATTGTGTAGTATGACCCTATTGTAATAAAGAATCTGAGGACACAAACCCCTACCAAATTTGTTGGAGATCATGATTATACAGATTTATTGGCCCAGATGATGGTCCAGTGCCAGCCATGAAGCTAAGGCCACTGGCTTAGCCTCACTATTCAGGTTTAAAAGGCTGATTAACTAAACCAAATTCATTGGAATTTTTGTAGAAGATTGAAATTATAGTTCCAGGACCCACTAGTGGAACTGTGTGGTTCTCAGAGAGAAAAATAAGCACCTAGTGCATGCCAGCCGCATTAGAAAGTGAACTTCGTATAAGAACCTCGGTGTTTAGCAGCTGCTCTCAGCAGAGGTGGGCCAGGCCCCTAGGGTTCCTTAGAGGAAGAGGTAAAGGAGCTCTTGCTCCAAAGGAGATATGCCTCGACCTCATTCAGTATCCACACTGCTCACCCTGAAGGAGGCCCCCACAAGCTACTCAAGTGCAAGTACACTTTTTGGCCATGGGGTTATTACTCTTATTGTGTAGAGCAGGATAGTAAGATTGCTAGTAGACCCCTTGGGCCTCATGCTTTCTCGGGGGTACGCTGAAGCAAATCCAGCCAGGGATACAATTGCACCACAGGGTGGCTGAGCTCAAGGCACTCCTGGGCCTGGTTAGAAGGGTTTCAGCCAGTGTGCCCCTGGCCATGAATTCTGACCAAGAGTTCACCTCCTTCTACATTAAATGGAACCAAAAGGAGTGATGCTCAAATGAATCACGTTGTCCTTAAACTGGTCTCAAAATATATCCCAAGAAGAAAGGCTCTCCCGATGTGACCAAATTAGACCCATCTGGCCAATAGGTTTGTGCTCTTAAAGTTCTTACTATAATTTTAATGGGTGCCATCTGGATTGTGAAGCTAGCATCCATAAATGTCCCTATCATTCGCCTATCAATATGTCCAGAATTTATATGCATTATTAATGGAGTCCCAACAAAGCTTGGTCATAGACACTGCATGTTTCTCTGCAAGGTGCGCCCTCGTGATCTGGTGGAGCTCACTGAGACTGCTCACCTAGCAGTAGAGCCCATCCTTGTAGTTCCACCCTGAGCCAAGCGTCTAGCACACATACTCAGATTTAAACACCATCCAGACACCCATACTCTTCATGGATCTCTTCTTGGGAAAGCCACATCCCCAGGGTGGCTTCCACCACCCCCAAGCACACCAACTCCACAGACACCACCACTCCAGCCTGAAAGCGTATTGTTGGAGATAATTTTACCTCAGATGGTGACACCACAACCCAAGAGAATAACAAGGAAGACAATGTGCCCCAACTTCCTGGGACATTGGGATTTTTTCCTCAGGCTGTTTCAAATTGTCTCTGCACCAGGAGGGAAATGACTGTATTGATTGTCAGCCTGGAGCCTGATTTGCAAACACGCCTCCAAATGATTGACACCGAGGACCCTATAGTGTACTGTGAGGTTTTTTCCTTTTTTTTTTTTTTAAGATTTTATTTATTTATTTGACAGAGACATGGCTAGAGAGGGAGAACAAGCAGGGAGAGCAGGAGAGGGAGAAGCAGGCTTCCCGCTGAGTAGGGAGCCCAATGCGGGGCTCAATCCCAGGACCCTGGGTTCATGACCTGAGCCAAAGGCAGACTATCAACGGCTGAGCCCCTCAGGTGCCCCCTGATGTTTTTTTCTTGAAAGAGCTAAGCCTTGGCCTCAGAAAGCTAACCTTTAGTAAGACGCCTGTACACTGCAGGTCTTCTGCCATCTGCCTTCTGCCTGGCAGGGCTAGACAGCATTTCACCTTCATGACAGTGAAGCCAAACAATGTATTCTAAACTACACTGTTTACATAAGTACTTCCTCACCACACCCCTGGCTTGATTTGCTCAATTCCGTAATCAGTGACCTCTCCATGCTGTTTTCACTGTTCAATGTACCAGATTACAGCCTTGTTTTCCTCCTAACATTTCAACATACTCTATTCCCCTTTCTGTTCCCACCACCAGTAGTAGCACCTTCTCCAGACCTGAAATTACCAGCTGCACTTCTCTCTACATCTTGTCCATAAGTCCCTCCTCATTGTCTGACACAACCCTGCCCCACACCACAACCAACCTGACAAACAGATTCATACGAACCCCAAGATAGCCGCCCAGGCTTTGCCAATAGAATGATGCTAGGACTGTCACCGCGCAGGGGCTGACCTACAGCCACACGTCATCCTGCAGCTCTTCCTAGTGATCAGCGCCTTGTGCTAATTCCCTCCAGCACCCTGAGTCTCATTTGGACTAGACAAACCCCTAACCTGGACCCTAAACAGGGCAACTTGTGCTCTGCTTAACAAGTATTAACATGACAGATTTCACGATAGTCCATTTTCTCTCTGCTCGGATTGGGTATTTTCTGTTGTGCAGAGAACACTGAACTCTCTCATCGTCATCCGACTGTTTAACCCATCCAGTGAGATTTTCGTTTTCATTTTTTAAAATTTTGTTTATTTATTTAAGAGAAGGAGAGAGTGAGAAAGCATGAGAGGGGAGAAGGTCAGAGGGAGAAGCAGACTGCCTGCAGAGCTGGGAGCCCAATATAGGACTCAGTCCTGGGACTTGATTCTGGGACCCCAGGATCATGACCCAAGCCGAAGGCAGTTGTTTGACCAACTGAGCCACCCAGGCACCCAAGATTTTCATTTTCAATCATTATTTTAAGTTCAAATTTTTTCATTTGGTCTTTGTATCTTCTAATTCTTTGCTTGATTTTCTAGTTTTTCCACTTTTTAAAAGCTTGCTCATAATTATTCATTCAAACATTTTTATAATGATAGCTTTAAAATCTTTGTAAAATAATTCTGACATGCATGTCATCTCAGCATTGCTGTGAGTTGAGTGTCTATTCCTATTTTTGTTAGGATTTTTCTGGTTCTTGACGTGACAAATGCTTTTTTAGCATGTCTTGGACATTTTGTTATTATGTTAAAAGACTCTGGATCTTATTTAGATCTCGTTTTACCCTCGTTCCCCAGATAACAGGCCAGGAGGAGAAGAGATGCCACCTCATTACAGGCAGATGGGTGTGAAATTCCACGTTCTCCATCTGGCTCCACTGATTCCTGAGGTGTTAGGAATGACTTGTGACATCACAGTTGGGATAAAAATTCAGGCTCCCCATGAGGCCTCTGCTTCTGTTACCCAGGCTGGTGGATGAGGGGCATCTTGTCACTGTCCGCACACAGCTTCCACTGACACAAAGACAGTAGGAGTACTGCATTACAGATGGGTGGTGGTAAAAGTCCAAGATTTCCACTTGACTTCTTGTGACAATACCCTGGAGAAGGCAAGGCTGCCTCATCAACACTGGGTTGGGTAGAAGTCCAGGCCTCCTGTAGAGACTTCACTAATGCCACAGTGTGGAGGTGGTCCATTACTGATAGGCAGTGATGAAAGTCCTGGATTCCAAGTAGGTTTCCCCTGACACAATCCCAATGGGTAAGGCCAGGATGGGTGATAGTCTAGGCTCCCCACTCAGCCTTTGCTACCTGAAATCGGAGGGTAGGACACAGATTTTTCTGTAATAGAGTAGTGTGGTTATTGCCTACATGTTCTGCCTTGTAGGCTGCCCTTTCCTATATGTGGGGTGGGGGGAGTTCCTTAGGATATTTTTGTCTGTTGGTATTGCCAATTGGTGTTTCTTAGTTTCCACATTCTCCAGCATCTGCTCCTGAATATATTAGGCAAAAAAGCAAATCCAAGGAACTCACCATATGTCATTCCTCAGTCCCAAGGACTACAGCTAATCTGCCTTCTTCTCTCCACCTTTTGGAGTTTCCTTTTACTTGTCTTTAGCTGTTCTTAATAAAAAGAATAGGTAGAATTGTATCTACTCCATCTTGTCCTAAAACCAGAAATCTCTCACCATAAAATTTTGACATCTTTCATTTTTTCTCCAGCCATAAGTAAATTTAGTTGTTCAGAAAATGTTGGTAAAGTCATGCTTTTCCCATTAAAAACCATACACAACCCATCAACATGAGGCATAAACACAGCACCATATACCAAGGGATAAATAAATATGCTAAAAAAAAATTCCCCCAAACTCTCTAGAGTGCCAGCCTGATGTATCACACACAGAGTAGATGAGCTGATTTGTTGGACATCACAGTGCAAGGCAGTTTAGTTAGAACGGAGCTAATAAACTTTTTAGGGCTGGAATGAACTAAGCACCAACCTGGGGAAGAAGAAAGGTAACATTAGAAACAGTCCAACCTCCATGAGATGATGCACTTCACAAAAGCAAGACATCTGGCAAGCAGCTACCATTTTCAGAAAAACAGCACAGTGACTTGCAATGCTAAGAGAGATACTAATGATAAAGAAGAAGGCATCCTACTATAAAAATGGCCACAGAAAAGAACAGTAGATCCATAGTTTTGCTCCCTGTCATTTCTATAAAACTTATTTTGATCACCCAGCCAGATAGGAGCTCTCCTTCCTTTGCTATTCTATAAGTTTTCTTTCATTTTGGGGGGAGGTGGGGAGTTGCTTTATTTAAACTATATTAATTCAGTTAATTAACATATAATGTAATATTGGTTTCAGAGGTACAGGTCTGTGATTTACCAGTCTTATATAATACCCAGTGCTCATTACATCACATGCCCTCCTTAATGTTCATCACCCAGTTACTCCATCCTCCCACCCGCTTCCCTTCCAGCAACCTCAGTTTGTTTCTTATGGTTAAGAGTCTCTTACAGTTTGTCTCCCTCTCTGGTTTCCTCTTGTTTTATTTTTTCCCTCTTTTCCTCTGTGATCCTTCGCCTTGTTTCTTAACTTCCACATATCAGTGAGGTCATTGCTTTCTCTGATTGACTTACTTCACTTAGCATAATACTCTCTAGTTCCATCCACATCATTGCAAATGGCAAGATTTCATTTTGACATCTTTTAAAACGTAGGATAAAATTCTTCACACTTATCCCTAGATAAGTATGTTATGTTTATTTAATGTAAATTGTTTATTAACAAAAAGAAAGCTAATCTAAAACAGCAGATGTGAGATTAATTATGTCAAAGTTATGAAAATATGCATATTTCAAAATATCATAGGAAACTATATTTATAAGATAACTTCATTTGTATATTATATATATACATTTTCATGGATATCATGAAAATATGAGTCTCTGTCTTGTTTATTTTGAAAAGCACACAAACAATATGGAATATGCTGCTTTCAAATAATTTGAAGAATGAAACAATTTCTAAAAAAGAAAAAAATAACTGTAAATCACTTTGAATCTTCGGGGTAAATGCTCAACACTCTTTCTACTTCTCCATGACAAATTTAACCTGAGGTTAACTTTCTAGCTATTTTCTGGAAATCTCATAAAGAATCAGTGTCACACACACACATATATGGACAAAAATAAAAGAAATAAACTCAAAACTCTCATATATCAAGACCCAGGGGATCTTCTTACACTGAATATTCAGATCACATGATAACCCTAGGCCATACTCGGCCCTCAGATTCACTCAGTAGGATGACAGGCAGGAATCAATGCATGCCAAGGAGGGAGCAGCAGATGTTTCTCTTGGGTAGGAGATATTCTTGAGAAAGTCCAAAATGCAGTCCAGGTCGGTCTCTGCCCACCCATCCACAAGTGACAGTTTAGAATTTACACCTATGGGAGTGGATTCTGACCTGGCTTAGCACCCTATCTCCCTTGGAGCCAGTCCCTCTGATACCACCTCCATGGCCATAACTTTCCATTCCCCTGCAGGGGCATGCCCAATACAACAGTCACTGCATTCAGTGATGCTCAGACTCTGGGTTCCCACCATTCGTTGCAGTTCAGCAAGTATTCCAAGGCAAGATACAATTTACCAAGCAAAGGCCCTTTTACCACAGGCAATTTTGTCTATAAATCCAGTTGACACTGATCCTTCATCGGGTTTCCAGAAAATAGCTAGAAAATTAGCTGAAAGTTAAATTTGTCATGGAGAAGTAGAAAGAGTGTTGAGCATTTACCCAGAAGAATCAAAGTGATTTGACTTTTTTTTTTCCTTTTTAGACCTTGTTTCATTCTTCAAATTATTTGAAAGCAGCATATTCCATATTGTTTGTGTGTTTTTCAAAAAAAAAAAACAACAGAGACTCATAGGTGAAGAGAGGGAAAAACGAAACAAGACAAAACCAGAGAGGGAGAGAAAACACAAGAAACTTAATCTCAGGAAACAGATGGTTGCTGGAGGGGAGGGGTTTTGGAGGGAGGGGGTGACTGGGATCTGGACATTGGGGAGGGTATATGCTATGGTGAGTGCTGTGAATTGCGTAAGACTGATGAATCACAGACCTGTACGCCTGAAACAAATAATATATGCTAATTTAAAAAATAAATTAAAATAAATACATAAATAAAATAAATAAATGACGAAATTTTTTAAAAGCATGGGGATAATTAGTATAAACAGACTTTAATTTTTTAAAGTTGCATTTAAGCAATTAAGTTGCATTTAATTAGGTCAAACACACCTGGGTATATTTGAATATGTACATGAGGAATAAAAGTTAAAGCATCCAGAGTTATTATCTTTGACCTTTCATAAGCTGCCTGAATACTCAAATGCTAATATGAAGAAATACATGCCACTGGCCATAAGAGAGAAGCCTGGTGCCACTTTTAACCATGGCTTAGAAAAACCAGGGAAAGATGTTTCCTTAGAACCTTTGAAATATTCACCTGTAAGTACAGTGTACAAGAGAAAAGAACTGCCGTCCCCTCCCAAGACCGTGTTGGGGGTTGAAGTAGGTTTAGTGTTTTGAATAGACTTGTTCTTGGTGCCACATGTTACTTGTTACACAATTAGAGACTCGATTTATTTTTTGCACATTTAATTTTTAACCTTAATTAATCCATTTTTAGAAGACATATTACTGAGGAATGTGTACTTTGGATCCATCCAAACCCAGGGTGCAATACCACTGTGCCTCCTTCCTAAGTGGGACCTTGAACAAAAGACTCGATTTCTTTAAAACTCAGGTTTCTCAGAATAAATTAGAAATACAATTATTATCTAGCAAATAAAATAGTAAGATTTAATATAGCTATTATTAGTAATATTTTCAATTGGTGAGGAAGAGTGCACCAAAAAGAAGAATTCCAATAAAATTATGAACAATCCTCTGGCCTATTTCTGCCCTTTCTTTTCTCTTTAAAAATTTCAAAGTTCAAAAAAACCCTCAGAAATCTAAAATATAAGTTATTCTCTATCATTACTCTAAGTTTTTCTAACACCTTATTCAGCATTAACCACTTCTCATGTATTAATGCTAACTCTTAAAATGATCTGTTCTTGAGGTGCCGATTATCCACTCGTGCTATTCCCCACCCTATTGTGTTCACTAACATTTCCCCTCACGCTCCGTGCTGGACCCATGCTGCATCCAGGGCTAACAAGGTCCACCTCCTTCTTATGACTTCTATTTTTTTTTTTAGATTTTATTTATTTATTTGACAGAGAGAGAGATCATAAGCAGGCAGAGAGGCAGGCAGAGAGAGAGGAGGGAAGCAGGCTCCCCACTGAGCAGGGACCCCGATGTGGGGCTCAATCCCAGGACCGTGAGACCATGACCTGAGTCGAAGGCAGAGGCCTAATCCACTGAGCCACCCAGGCACCCCGCTTATGACTTCTATTTTTGTCTAAAAATTTTTCTTCGTTCATTCACAACACGTAGACTTGAAGCTGTAACTAGTTGCTTTGCTGTTGCTGTTGTTGTTTGCTTGTTTTGGTTTAGCTTGTTTGTTTTTTGTCATTTTCTACCACCTTCCCCTAAACCAGTAGGTCAGGAGCCTAATGATTCATTCTTCATATTTCCTTTTTTTTTTAAGACTTTATTTATTTATTTGACAAAGAGAGATTGCGCACAAGCACGGGGACCAGCAGGCAGAGAGAGAAGCAGGCTCCCTGCTGGCAGGGAGCCCTATGGGGGAACTATCCCAGGACCCTGGGATCATGACCTGAGCTGAAGGCAGAAGTTTAACTCACTGAGTCACTAAAGGGCCCCTCATTCTTCATATTTCTTAACTTCTCACCTTCACACTCTCTGTCTTCTTAAATTCTGAGTGTTTTTGCATGTTTAGAACCTAACTCCTTGGCTATGATTGCTGACCAAACTCATTAATAAAATATCTTCAAGAATTAGTTGTTAAAAAAATTATATAAATGTGATTGATCAAAAATGCAGACTTTTCCAGCTCTCTTCACCCCCAAACACATGCATACAATATAGGTGTATTCATGCAACCACATCGTCTGCGTTCTATAAAATCATTCAGACCTAGATGAGATTCCGCACCTTAGACCTCATGCAATAGAGTATAATATTACTATATTATGCTCTATTGTATTATATTATATTGTATTATATGTAATATAATTATATATTATTGTATTATATTATATTGTATTATATATAATATATTATAATGTATATATTATAGTATATATATTATATTGTAATATATATAATATATTGTATTATATTATACTCTATTATATATAATATATATTATATTATACTCTTATTATATATATAATCTTATAATCTATTATATTATACTCTATTGCCATTTCTTGACTCTGTCTTACATGTCTTGACTCTGTCTCCCTATTTCTGGAAGAATAGCTGAAAAGAGGATTCACAGGTGAGAGCAGGCACATTTTTAGAAGATGAAAACTTTGCATTGCAAAACAGCATTTGCACTGCAAATGGAATGCCCTGTATTTGTGCTGGATTTGGAGTCCCAAAGATGATATGTGGAGTTAGAAGTGACCCTGAAAACAAGTTTCCAGTATGTGTAAAATACAGGAACTGGTGCTGAGTGCGTCAAATCATTAATTGGCCAGATGGGGGCAGCTATTGGAAGCAACTGCTCTTGGGCTTCTGTGGTGATTTTCCAACCTAATCTATTCCTTCACAATCTCTCAGTTATTGAATTCAGCTTGTGCCTTTTAGAACAGACAAAAAACTTGGGGAGTTATAAAACAGCCTGACTATAGTTGCTCAAATCATAACAATGGAACCTGTGGTCAGCTAACAGGAAAATATTCTGAAATGTAGATTCCAAATTACCAACTTCCCCCTGCCCCAACACACACACATACACGCATGCACACTTGTGGCTTTAGGTTCCATGTGAAAGCTATCTCATTTCCAAGGCTTAACCTATCACCCACAAATACCCCTCTGGTTCTAGGTTTGGTACTCTGGGAGGAACAAAAGTGAGGTATACATATTTGCATTTAATCACTTCAAAAATTCCCACCAGCTTTTATGTCTTGTCTACACCACAGGGAATAGAGTCTAAGAGTATTACATTCCCCAGATTCTCTTGCTCAGGATCTGGATGTGGCCTACACACTACCAGTGAAAGTATTATGAGATTTGGGAGGTGGCAGGTAGGCTGAAGCCATATCATGCAGTGGACACAAGGGCATCACAGAAAGGACTCTTGGCAGCAGCCTTGTGTTGCCAGCACAGTCCTTTCCCTGGGGCTTTAGAGGAGCTGTGATGTCGGTAGTGCCTACCTACAGACTCCTGACCTCTTGGAGTTAGGGTTCTGCTCTGACCTGTGCTCCTCCAGCTTTCTAACACTTTAAAGGTATAATTCCCTGTAATATAGACAGATTGTAGTAAAGAATTCTGCTTAGAGTGTCTACAGGACCTTCTATTCTCAGACTAAACTCTGACTAAGGCGGTGGCTCCTCACCGTTTGATGTCAATGAGAAGACCTCACTCAGGTGCCCTCAGAAATCCCCTCAGACGTAGGAAGCTAGAGTACAGGGACAGGAGACCACGAGCAGTGTCTGGATAGGAACTTCTCTCCTGTCACAGGGAAAGGGAAATGAAAGTATTTTCTAAAGATTCCCAAATTTGGTAATCTCATGAGGAGAACCAATCAGTGTTTTAAAACTAAGCCATATCATAAGTTGCTGAGCAACACCTTGGGTTGAAGGTGCTGTTATGACAAGTAAAATATTCTTCTATAAAGTGTTTCTGAGTTTACCATATATTCAATGAGCCACTTATAAGAACCAAGCAGTAAAGTAACCAGCAAAGGGCAAGCATAAAGAAATTATACTTGTTTTTTCCTATGAAAGAGGAGACGGCAAGCCTAAATCATAAAACCAGACTCTCAGCAGGGAGTGTTACTGTAGAGCTCTCATCTGCCCCACACTTTGTCTCTAAGAAGTGTATTCCTTAACAATCTTAGGGCAAAACTGTGCTGCATGTGTCTCTTCCAAGTGATCTAGAAGTCAGTGTCAGAGAATCTTCAAAACTCTTAGAGGTGATCAGATGATCGGTAATGTGTAGAGATTTTTTCCCTCATGATTTGTGAGGGGAGCTGTGGAGCAGGATAAGATCTCAGCAAAAGAGTACAGAAAATCCACCCTGAGCATATGTGTCGTGACTGATATTAAACAGTGAACTCATCATCTGATGGGCTGCCTCGCTGCCAGGTCTCTCTTCATCAGAAGCGTTCAGATTCCAACCCTGTCTACATGTGGTTTAATCTTCCTTTCTACTGCACTGTACCTTCAGAAACATGAGAGTCAGAGTATCTTAACTTTCAGCTTTCTCAATGGTGAACATTAGAATAAATTCTTAGGATTGAAACTTCAATAATTTATGACATGAGAGCTTTCATAGTGTTATGACATGAGGAAAGTTATGAGAAAGTCCTCCTGCAGGTTATTATCTCTAACCTTCCCAGTAAAGTGAGATCTGCCCAATTTAGTCCACCCTATTCATCGACCTGAGTCCTCAAATCAGGGTCCCCAGCAGTCTCCCCCAATCCCCAATCTCTGGTCATATTTAAGATGGTAGGGATTGTAGTTCACTGTTTCCAGTAAACACTACCTATGGCATCTCTACCATCTTTCTCCAACCTTAGGAGAGTTGGCATTCAGAGTTTCTCCTCTAACGTTCTCTCAATATAGCACGGTGCCAGGGATGCCCAGCTTTTGGGCTGAGTTGGCCATCTGGGAGTCTAGGACACTGGAAGACAAACCTAGAGTGTTAAAAATTTTCTGTCATGAAACTCTGTCATCCGCTGCTGCCAAGAATAAGACATTGTCCATAGCATGACAATTTAACTTTTCTTTAGATGATTTGTTGTCCCTTAAATAAACTCCTCAGTTGTCACAATACAGGGGCATAATTGGTCACTAACTGTCATGTAGGGTGTTTCCATTGATTTTATTCTCACTAATGTGCTTCAAGTACATCCCTTTCTAGAACCTGGATTGGAATCAAACAGTCTGTGGGTGAATGTTATTTTCAAAAACTTGATTTTTTGCTGTTTCTGTTTGGTTGTGTGTGATTTATTTTTGTTTTGATTGATTAAGAACTTTACTTGTTTATCTAATGAATGAAGTGTTTCCTTTACTGACCCTTTACAAGAGCTCTTCCCTTAGCAACAGGTGTGTCATCTCAAAACTTTTTCTGATTGGCTTCAGCTCAACCTATTTTAATTTTAATCAATCAGACCCTACCATACCCTATATTCTCTTTTCTTTTATTCTTGTCAGTTCTACCCTACTCTTAAGCTCTTCTGAGCCCCGACAAATCTCCAAAGAAGAAAATGGCCATAAATGGAGTCCCAGTGCTAGGATTTTTCATCATGACTTTACTGATGGGTCCCCAAGAATCACAGGCTATCAAAGGTAAGTCCTGAGCAAAGCAAAACTTGGGATATAAGCTATGAGAGCATTGGAGAAATAAACTGTAAATATTTGCAAGACAGTCTTTGGAGTGAAGGAAAATTGTGGGAGGCATCATGTAGTCTAAATCTGAAAGTATTTTTTAAAATGTAGTTTGGAGGATTTCTGCTCTTTTCATAAATTGAAGTCAGTCACATTTAGTTAAGAGGGGAAAATGGTATAGATTAATACCATTGACTTTGAGATAAGTTAACTTAAAGTAGAAATGTTTTCTGAGAGGCATTAACAAGCTATTGTCTGTGCTTTAATTTCTTTTTCTGGAAAATTAGTAAATTTTGAAATCTCACATCATTTTGTGGGAATTCAATGAGAAAAAATTTGAGAAGTCCTTGCAACTAGTTCTTAGCCAAATATATGGTAGTTATTTTTTGGCAAGTGAATCCTGTCAACATATTTTAAGCACAGACATTGTATTGAAGATCACCAGAAAGGGAAATTACCAAAAGCAACATTCTACCCAAGGGCAAGGGCAGGTATGCTGATACCAATCGCATTTAATTTACTTCCTCTTGGGAGAATATCTCCTTTTTTTTTTAAGATTTTATTTATTTATTTGACACAGAGAGAGAAATCACAAGTAGGCAAAGAGGTAGGCAGGGAGAGAGGGGGAAGCAGGCTCCCTGCTGAGCAGAGAGCCCGATGTGGGGCTCAATCCCAGGACCTGAGATCATGACTTGAGCCGAAGGCAGAGGCTTTAACCCACTGAGCCACCCAGGCGCCCCAAGGGAGAATATCTCCTTCACCACTTCAGTGAATCTATGATCTATGGTCACTGCTACTTAAAGATTTTCTCAAAAAAGTAGAACTGTGAGTAAGGATGGAGATTCTATTATTATTCTCTGCTATCTTCAGAGCAACTGTTTACTGCTGTGAAGATATATTGTGAAAAAGTATCTTTACCTAGACCAGACTGAACCCCACAAAGTTGTCAGGTACACTGAAAATAGGTAATGTAATAATCCAGCTCCAAAACCCATGATAGCAATTGTAGGTTTCTGTTGCCTAGAAAGAGCTACAAATGGGAACGCATACCTGAAAAAACAGGGGCTATTCCCTTGGGGTAGAAGGGGAAGCTAGAGATGGCTCTGTTCCTTAAATACAAAGCAGTTTTGAACATAAAATGCTGATTATAAGCCTAGTGATATACTAGGAAATTACTTCCCTCATCTCATTTAATTCTTTTTAAGAGACAGCATGAATGTACAAGCTGGGTGGGGAGGGGCAAAGAAAGAAGGAGAGAGGAAATCGGGCAGGCTAAACACTCAGGGTGGAGACTAACTTGGGGCTTGATCTCAGTACACTCAGATTATGACCTTAGCTGAAATCAAGAGTTGGACACTTAATTGACTGAGCCACACAGGTACCCCTCATTTAATTCTAAAGATAAATCCAAGGTAGAAGCAAAACCACAAAAGCATATAATAGGAAATATAAGAATATAACAGGAAAACAATGTAAGAAGATAAAATAATCAATTCAAGAGCACTAGGTAAGTAAATAAAAACCTAAGTAAGAATTAAAGATTTGAGTAGATCCAGAGCTCAGAAACCAGACTTTATTTTTTATTTTTTTTATAAACATATAATGTATTTTTATCCCCAGGGGTACAGGTCTGTGAATCGCCAGGTTTACACACTTCACAGCACTCACCATAGCACATACCCTCCCCAATGTCCATAACCCCCCTCCCCCTCTACCAACACCACCTCCCCCAAGCAACCCCCAGTTTGTTTTGTGAGATTAAGAGTCACTTATGGTTTGTCTCCCTCCCAATCCCATCTTGTTTCATTTATTCTTCTCCTATCCCCCTAAGCCCCCATGTTGCATCTCCATGTCCTCATATCAGGGAGATCATATGATAGTTGTCTTTCTCCGATTGACTTATTTCACTAAGCACGATACCCTCTAGTCCCATCCACGTTGTCGCAAATGGCAAGATTTCATTTCTTTTGATGGCTGCATAGTATTCCGTTGTGTTTATATACCACTTCTTCTTGATCCATTCATCTGTTGATGGACATCTACGTTCTTTCCACAGTTTGGCTATTGTAGACATTGCTGCTATAAACAGGTTCGGGTGCACGTGCCCCTTTGGAGCACTATGTTTGTATCTTTAGGGTAAATGCCCAGTAGTGCAATTGCTGGATTATAGGGTAGTTCTATTTTCAACTTTGAGGAACCTCCATGCTGTTTTCCAGAGTGGTTGCACCAGCTTGCATTCCCACCAACAGTGTAGGGAGGTTTCCCCTTTCTCCGCATCCTCGCCAGCATTTCTCATTTCCTGATTTGTTAATTTTAGCCATTCTGACTGGTGTGAGGTGATATCTCATGGTGGTTTTGATTTGTATTTCCCTGATGCCAAGTGATGTGGAGCATTTTTTCATGTGTCTGTTGCCCATCTGGATGTCTTCTTTGCAGAAATGTCTGTTCATGTCCTCTGCCCATTTCTTGATTGGATTGTTTGTTCTTTGGGTGTTGAGTTTGCTAAGTTCCTTATAGATTTTGGATACTAGCCCTTTATCTGATATGTCATTTGCAAATATCTTCTGCCATTCTGTCAGTTGTCTTTTGGTTTTGTTAACTGTTTCCTTTGCTGTGCAAAAGCTTTTGATCTTGATGAAATCCCAATAGTTCACCTTTGCCCTTGCTTCCGTTGCCTTTGCCGATGTTCCTAGGAAGATGTTGCTGCAGCTGAGGTCGAAGAGGTTGCTGCCTGTGTTCTCCTCAAGGATTTGGATGGATTCCTTTCTCACATTGAGGTCCTTCATCCATTTGGAGTCTATTTTCGTGTGTGGTGTAAGAAAGTGGTCCAATTTCATTTTTCTGCATGTGGCTGTCCAATTTTCCCAGCACCATTTATTGAAGAGGCTGTCTTTTTTCCATTGGACATTGTTTCCTGCTTTGTCAAAGATTAGTTGACCATAGAGTTGAGGGTCTATTTCTGGGCTCTCTATTCTGTTCCATTGATCTATGTGTCTGTTTTTGTGCCAGTACCATGCTGTCTTGATGATGACAGCTTTGTAATAGAGCTTGAAGTCTGAAATTGTGATGCCACCAACTTTGGCTTTCTTTTTCAATATTCCTTTGGCTATTCGAGGTCTTTTCTGGTTCCATATAAATTTTAGGATTATTTGTTCCATTTCTTTGAATAAAATAGACAGTATTTTGATACAGATTGCATTAAATGTGTAGATTGCTTTAGGTAGCATAAACATTTTTGCAATATTTATTCTTCCAATCCAGGAGCATGGAACATTTTTCCATTTCTTTGTGTCTTCCTCAATTTCTTTCCTGAGTACTTTATAGTTTTCTGCATATAGATTCTTAGCCTCTTTGGGTAGGTTTATTCCTAGGTATCTTATAGTTTTGGGTGCAATTGTTAATGGGATTGACTCCTTAATTTCTCTTTAAATGCAACTGATTTCTGTGCATTGATTTTATATCCTGACACTTTACTGAATTCCTGTACAACTTCTAGCAGTTTTGGAGTGGAGTCTTTTGGGTTTTCCACATATATCATCATATAGAACCCAGACTTTTAAACAGTGATTCCTGCCTCTTAATATTACAGTGCTCTGAGAGATGCCCTAGAAATCTTCATTAACTGTATTTAATACCTGGGAAAATACAGTGAGTGAGCAATACTCTTTTAGGAGCTGCTGCTGGATTTCCAAGAGGAAAGCATTTCTCAGCTAGTAACATGGAACCTAACAACAGCTTCAAAAGTCTCTGGGATTTTTCAGACCCCATTTCCTTCAGTGCACCCTAACTCTACCCCTTTACTTCTTCCCCACCTCCCAGCTCTGTTCAACTGGATATCCTGCACCTGAGCCTCGTCTTCCAGCTTATCCCTGCTCTCCATCACTCTTCCACTCCATACGGGCAATCCCCTTCCACTGCCCCCATCCACATGTTTGTCTCACATCCTGGATTCTTCTTCCTCTCCCTTCCTGGTTTCCATCCTAACTCTCTTTCTGGCCTTTTCAGAGGACCATGTGATCATCCAGGCTGAGTTTTATCTGACCCCTGACCCGTCAGGCGAGTTTATGTTTGACTTCGATGGTGATGAGATTTTCCACGTGGATATGGAAAAGAAGGAGACAGTGTGGCGGCTGGAAGAATTTGGACGCTTTGCCAGCTTTGAGGCACAGGGTGCCTTGGCCAACATAGCTGTGGACAAAGCTAACCTGGACATCATGATAAAGCGCTCCAACCACACCCCAAACACCAATGGTACCTCCTGCACTCCTAGACTGGGGAATCCTAACTTTGAAATAGATGCTTCAGCTGGTTGTGTTACGTTATTATAACCGACTACTCCTCCCCAGGGCCTAGGTGCTCCATAAGCAAGTGCCTACTTGTCATGTCACAGACTCAAGAACTTTACATGAGTTTGTTCCTTTCCTGATGGGCTCACATCTTGTCCCTGCCACCAACAGTCATTCACAGAGTCATTGCCCCTAATCCATGCCGGGGGAACCAGGAATGAAATGATCTCCAGTACCTAAAATATCCTTCTATCTCTTAAACCATAACACTGGCTCCAGTTCATGCGAGAGAGCATCAGAGATAGGCCTCTGAGACCATGGATGGCACAGATTCTCAGGGCAGAGTTTCCACTGATTTTTCTGCTTCAGTGGGAGGGAGAGGGACTAGCCTAAGCAGGGAACGCTAATTTCTGTCCTATGTCCGCAGTACCTCCAGAGGTGACCGTGCTCTCAAACACCCCTGTGGAACTGGGAGAGCCCAACACCCTCATCTGCTTCATCGACAAGTTCTCCCCACCAGTGATCAATGTCACGTGGCTTCGAAATGGAAACCCTGTCACCACAGGAGTGTCCGAGACAGTCTTCCTGCCCAGGGAAGACCACCTTTTCCGCAAGTTCCACTATCTCCCCTTCCTGCCCTCAGCCAACGATGTCTATGACTGCAAGGTGGAGCACTGGGGTCTGGATGAGCCTCTTCTCAAGCACTGGGGTATGGACTGTTCTTCGTTCTCCTTTCTTTTATAATTTCCTCCTGTGACACATGGGTCTGATGCTTTAGGACCCAGAGTCCCCTAACTTGTCCATAACAATTGCTATAACTTCTATTCCTTGTCTTCTCCCATTATTCAATTCTCCTGCTATTTAATCTGTGTTCCTTTAAGGCATCATTCTGTCTTCCTCTTATTTAATTGACTAATGACTATTCTTTTGACTACATACTCTACGTTTGGTTCTAAGTGCTTCTCCATACACACACAGTCATTACTTCCATACTATAGTCTGTATTATTTTTCCCCAGAGTTTGAACCACCAACTCCTCTCCCAGAGACAACCGAGAATGTGGTGTGTGCCCTGGGCCTGGTTGTGGGTTTGGTGGGTATCGTTGTCGGGACCATCTTCATCATCAAGGGCATGCGCAAGGCCAATGCTGGCGAACGCCGAGGGCCTCTGTGAGACACTGCAGGTGGGTTTGATGTGGTCAGAGGAAAACATGGATGGAATTACCCAAAGGAAGGAAACAGAGTGGGAAGAAGGATGTGTGATGTCTTTAAAGGAAAGTGATAGGAAGGTCATGACACTTGATTTATCTTTGCTAGGACAGAATCAGACTGGAGTCATCTGGTATCCCAAAGCTTTTAGGTCCCATATTCTTTCCCATACATGTGAATTTACACCACAACTTCATTCTTGGAAATTATATCCACTACCTAAGTTCATTGTTTCACATCAGACTATTGAACCAGATGGTCTACGAAAGATTTGGGCACTTTCCAGTTTATAATTCCAGAGGCAGGCCTTCAGTTCCAAAATATTACCAGAATTTGACTCACTTGGGTTTAGGGCAGATTCAGTGCGTGAAATGAAAATCCCTTGAAGGTCAAGTCCTGCTTTTTGCTTCTCCAATCTGAAAAGTGGTTAAAACTTCTAAAAGAAGGTAAGTCATGGTCTGCTCATTCATACTCACATAGAGAGTAGGGGATGCAATTCATGTGGAAAGGTTGTATTTTCTAGATAGAGGTCAGATGAATATTTAGAGACTTTTCCCAAGTCTTAAAATAATCGTCTTAACTCTTTAGTATCTATTTGTTTCCCACTACAGGCAATGATGTTTCCTAGAGAGAAGATCAAAGAAGAAATCTGTGCACCAATAGCTTTGTAAACCTGGCAATATTCCAACAATTTACCTCGCTGAAGACAACCATTCTTCCATATTGTCCAGACCATTAGCTATTCTAAGAATAATGATGTCTTCCTTCTCTGTCCAGATTCTGATATCTAGTTATTCCTTGTTTGTTGTCCCTTCTTGGGTCTGTTTGCCTCCATTTTCTACCATCATTTTAATATCACCAGGTAATGCTTCTGGAATAGACCACCTCCCCCCAATAGGATCCTGTCTCTGCTATGGAACCTTGTGAATATTCAATACAGACATCCATTTTACACTTATTGCTTGGGTTTCTTCAAACTGTGATTGTGATTTTTTTGAAAACAATAAACTATTTGATGGGTCTGAGATGAAGTTTTGATGTCTAAGCCAGTTCTTCACAGGGACTAGGGCATATATGTGATTCTTTCATCCTGAAATATGTGAATGTTGAATGTATGCAATAAGTTCAGTAAGCAATCAGAAATATCTAGGTTTGGGGCACCTGGAGGGGCTTAGTCAGTTAAATGTTTGACTCCTGATTTTGGTTCAGGTCATGATCTCAGCATAGTAAGATCAAGCCCCATGCAGATTCTGCACTCAGATCTGAGTCTGCTTGAAATTTTCTCCCTCTACCCTCCTCCTGCTCATGCTTTCTAAATAACAAATAAATAAATAAATAAATAAATAAATAAATAAATACTCCCCCCCTCCCCCAAGAAATATCTACGTTCATTAAGGCCATGCCTCATTCAGAGCATCTGCAAGTAACAGACTTGTTTTGGTCCAGCCCCACTTTGGAAAACCCTAAAACCCTAGAGTGGAGTTTGTTTTTTGAGAGAGCTCTACTTAGGAATTGTTTCAGAATCTGGTTTAGGATCTTGATCTTCAAGTCAATGATATATCTGGATATTTGATAGAATGAATGACAAAGCCTGGTGTTTAGCCTAAAATACTGAATGAAACCAATAATGGGGAACTAATGGGGGTGGAGAGGGGAGCAGAAGAGAGGAGGATTCATATATGTTATAGGATTTACATATCAGTGGCACCCACTCCAGGTTTATTGAAAAATAGGATTGGACACTATGGATCATCATCACCCATTTTATTAGCATGGTCTTTGATACCTGTTTCGTTAACAGAAGAATGGTCTGACTTATTCCTGAAATAACCTTGAATTGAATGTGTATCCCTGAGAAGAAAAATCAAGTAAAATGTGGGAAGTTGGGTGGAATATAACATTAAAATTGAATGAAAAAATGTTTGCAACATAGTGGGCTGTTGTCCATTTTTCTGTGAAACTATTACTTGGTATCTATTTTTTTTAAAGATTTTATTTATTTATTTGACAGAGAGAGAGATCACAAGTAGATAGAGAGGCAGGCATAGAGAGAGAGAGAGAGGGAAGCAGGCTCCCTGCTGAGCAGAGAGCCCGATGCGGGACTCGATCCCAGCACCCTGGGATCATGACCTGAGCCGAAGGCAGTGGCTTAACCCACTGAGCCACCCAGGCGCCCCACTTGGTATCTATTTTTAACTGATTACCAGAGCTTAACCCAAACCTTGAAGATCAATTATTCTGACAGTTTTGTAGAGTGGCAAATAAGGGCTGTTGAATGGACGTCAGATTGGGCTTCATCTTACTCTACATTTACTAGCTGTGTATTCAGTAATACCTAACTTAACCTGTCTGATTCCTTTCATGAAAATACTGATTGTAGTTTTTACCGCACTGAATTACTATAAGAATTAAAGGACAAATGCAAGAAGAGTAATTAAGTACCATGCTTAGTGAACAAAAATATTTATAAATTCCATTATTTTTTCTCAAAATTTTTACTCCTGGATAATAAAAATAATCTCAGAAAGGCACAAACCAAAGCAAGAGGACTTTGAAGGATAACAGAATATGCCATCCCAAA
The DNA here is from genome assembly GCF_922984935.1 of Meles meles. Taxonomy (NCBI): domain Eukaryota; kingdom Metazoa; phylum Chordata; class Mammalia; order Carnivora; family Mustelidae; genus Meles; species Meles meles. The sequence continues at coordinate 122,530,149 of NC_060070.1, read as the reverse complement.
GTATACCATTCTGGTATAAGGATTGTTTTGAGTGGATAAGGTGGTCTCAGATAATAAAATTGCTGTAGATCGCTTGTTGGCCAAAGAAGGAGTCTATGCCATACCCATACCTCTTGTTGCTCCTGGATCTACTGTGCTGTTGCTACATGAAGATTTGCCATATGGATTCTCTTTAAAACATTATTATAGAGACTCAGATACAAGAAATTAACAAACAAACCTGTTGGCTCAAACACACTAATAAGAACTGGTCTGGTTCATAGGAGTCCTGACTAAGAAGCATACTTCTGCACCAGCATTCTCCTGATAGTGTTCACTTAAGGGTCTCAAACAAACCCTCACAGCCATTAGCAGTATATCAGATGGTCTCACTGAACTTGGAGAGGTAAAGATGACATGAACAATGAGGCGCAAACACCTTTTTTTTCCTTACTGAGCATATATACAACAATATTTCATAAAATATTAGCAAATTAAATCTATAATACATAGAAAAGAATAGTAAGTACATCATGACAAAATAGGCTTTATGCCATGAATGCAACATTGATTCAACATATGAAAATCTGATATAGTTTGACATATTAAGAATATAAAGATGAAGCCTGATGATTCACAGACCTGTACCCCTAGGGCAAATAATACATTATATGTCAATAAAAATAATTTTAAAAATATATATAAAGATAAAAACAATATAGTCATGTCAATACAGGCAGAAAATGAATTTCTCAAAATTCATTTTTGAAAGAACAACCAGTGGGACACCTGGGTGACTTAGTCATTAGGTGTCTGCCTTTGGTTTAGGTCATGATCCCAGGGTCCTGGAATCAAGCCCTGCATCGGGCTCCCTGTTCAGCAGGAAGCCTGCTTCCTCCCTCTCCCACTCCCCCTGCTTGTGTTCCCTCTCTCACTGTCTCTCTCTCTCTCTCTCTCTCTCTCTCTCTGTCAAATAAATAAATAAAGCCTTTTAAAAAATAAAAATAAAAGAATTACCAGCAACCAAAAGTAGAAGGTGACTTCCTCACTCTAATAAAGACATCTGTGTCAGTTTATTTCTAGATTTTCTAATCTGTTCCATTTGTCTATATATCAGGAAGTATGATGCCTCCCATTATGTTCTTCTTAAGGTTGTTCTGCCTATTTAGGCTCATTGTGACTCCTATGAAAAACCCACAGCAAATATCATTATCAATGGGGAAAAGCTGGAGATTCCCTTAAGATCAAGAACATGACAGGGATGCCCACTCTCACCACAACTGCTCAACATAGTACTAAAAAAAAAAAAAAAAAAAAAAGTACTAGAAGTCCTAACCTCAGCAATCAGACAAAGATAAGAAATAAAAGGCATCCAAATTGGCAAAGAAGAAATCAAACCCTCCCTCTTCACAGATGACATGATACTTTATGTGGAGAACCTAAAAGACTCCACCCCCAAATTACTGGAACTCATACAGCAGTTCACTGTGGGTTTGTCATAGATGCCTTTTATGATATTAAGGTATGTACCCTATCCCTACACTGTGAAGAGTTTTAATCAAGAAAGGATGATGTACTTTGTCAAATGTTTTTTCTGCATCTATTGAGAGGATCATATGGTCCTCGTCCTTTCTTTTATTAAATGTTGTGTATCACAATGATTGATTTGCGGGTTTTGAACCAACCTTGTAGCCTAGGAATAAATCCCACTTGGTCGTGGTGAATAATTCTTTTAATGTACTGTTGGATCCTATTAGCTACTATGTTGGTGGAAATATTCGCATCCATGTTCATCAGGGATATTGGCCTGTAATTCTCCTTTTTGGTGGGGTCTTTGTCTGGTTTTGGGATCAAGGTAATGCTGGCTTCACAAAGCGAATTTGGAAGTTATCCTTCCATTTCTATGTTCTGGAACCATTTCAGAAGAATAAGTATTAATTCTTCTTTAGATGTTTGGTAGAATTCCCCTGGGAATCCATCTGGCTCTGGGCTCTTGTTTGTTGGGAGTTGGTTTTTTTCTTTTTTACTTTTTTAAAAAATTTTTATAAACATATAGTGTATTATTAGCCCCAGAGGTACAGGTCTGTGAATCGCCAGGTTTACACACTCCAGAGCACTCAGCATAGCACATATCCTCCCCAATGTCCATAACCCCACCACCCTCTCCCTACACCCCTCCACCCATCTCCCCTCAGTTTGTTTTGTGATATTAAGAGTCTCTCTTGGTTTGTCTCCTTCCTGATCCCATCTTGTTTCATTTATTCTTTTCCTACCCCCCTAACAACCCCCCAATTGCATCTCCACTTCCTCATATCAGGGAGATCATATGATACTTGCCTTTCTCTGATTAACTTATTTCGCTAAGCATAATACCCTCTAGTTCCATCCACGTCATCACAAATGGCAAGATTTCATTTCTTTTGATGGCTGCACAGTATTCCTTTATATATATATACCACATCTTCTTTATCCATTCATCTGTTGATGGACATCTAGATTCTTTCCATAGTTTGGCTATTGTGGACATTGCTGCTATAAACATTTGGGTGCATGTGCCCCTTTGGATCACTACATTTGTATCTTTAGGATTCCTCAAAAAGTTGAAAATAGAACTACCTTACGACCCAGCAATTGCACTACTGGGTATTTACCCTAAAGATGTTCAGAGATTTTTAATTACTGCTTCAATTTCCTTGCTGGTTATGGGTCTGTTCAGGTTATCTATTTCTCCCTATTTCAGTTTTTATAGTTTATATATCTTTAGGAATACATCCATTTCTTCTAGATTGTCTAATTTGTTGGCATATAGTTGCTCATAATTGTATTTCTTCAGTGTTGTTTGTGATTTCTCCTCTTTCATTCATGATTTTATTTATTTGAGCCCTTTCTCTTTTCTTTTTGATAAGTCCAGCCAGGGGTTTATCAATCTTTTTAATTCTTTCAATGAAAAATTCCTGTTTTCATTGATCTATTCTACTGTTCTTTTGGTTTCTATTTCATTGATTTCTGCTTTATTTATAATTTATTTTTTCTCTTCTTTTGCTGGGTTTAGGCTTTCTTTGCTGTTCTTTCTCCAGCTCCTTTAGGTATAGGGTTAGGTTGTGTATTTGAGAATTTTCTTGTCTCTTAAGAAAGGCTTGTGTTGTTATATACTTTCCTCCCAGGACCCCCTTTTCTTCATCCCAAAGATTTTGAACAGTTGTGTTTTCATTTTCACTTGTTTCCATGATTTTTTTTAATTCTTTTTTAATTTCCTGGTTGGCTCCATTCATTCTATAGTAGGATGCTCTTCAGCCTCCATGTATTTGAGTTTTTTCCAAATTTCTTCTTGTGACTGAGCTCCAGTTTCAAAGCATTGTGGTCCAAAAATATGCAGAGAATGATCCCAAACTTTTGGTACCAGTTGAGACCCAATTTGTGACCCAAGATGTGATCTATTCTGAAGAATGTTCCATGTGAACTAGAGAAGAATGTGTATTCTCTTGCTTTGGGATGGAATGTTCTGAATATATCTGTGATGTCCATCTGGTCTACTGTGTCATTTAAAGCTCTTATTTTCTTGATGATCTTTTGCTTAAATGATCTGTCCATTTCTGTGAGGGGGGTATTAAAGTCCCCTACTATAATTGTATTATTGTTGATGTGTTTCTTTGATTTTGTTATTGCTTGGCTTATATTATTGGCTGCTCCCATGTTAGAGGCATAAATATTTACAGTTGTTAGATCTTCTGGTTGGATTGACCCTTTAATTATATGATTGTATGATATAGAGTCCTTCCTCATCTCTTATTACAGTCTTTGGTTTAAAATCTAATTTTTCTTATATAAGGATTGCCACCTGAGCTTTCTTTTGATGTCCATTAGCATGATAAATGGTTTTCCACCCCTTCACTTTAAATCTGGAGGTGTCTTTGGGTCTAAAGTGAGTCTCTTGCAGACAGCAGATTGGTCCTACATTTTTAATCCAATCTCACACACTGTGTCTTTTGATTGGGGGCATTTAGCCCATTTATATTCAGAGTAACTATTGAAAGATATAAATTTATTGTCATTGTATTGTATGTAAGGTGACTGGTTCTCTATATTGTCTCTGTTCCTTTCCAGTCTATGTTAATTTGGACACTCTGTCTTTAGAGGATCCCTTTTCCTCGTTCGGTGGTTGCAAATTCTTTTAGATTCTGTTTATCTTAGAAGGTTTTTAGGATTCCTATTTTCAATGACAGTTTAGCTGGATAAAGTATTCTTAGCTACATATTTTTTTCACTTAGTACCCTGACTATATCATTTCCGTCCTTTCTGGCCCGCCAGATTCCTGTGGATAGGTCTGCTTCCAATCTAATGCCCCCTTATATATTACATACCTCTTTTCCTGAGCTGCTTTCAGGGTTTTCTCTTACTCTCTGAGATTTGTAAGTTTTACTATTAGATGTAGGAGTGTTGACCTAATTATATTGACTTTGATGGGATTCTCTGTAACTCTTGGATTTTGATTGTTTCCTTCCCCAAATTAAGGAAGTTCTCCACTATAATTTTCTCTAAAATACTTTCTGCCCCTCTCTCTCTTTCCTCTTTTTCTGGATACCAAATATTCTAATATTCTTTTGCTTTATGGTATTACATACCTCTTGAGTTCTCCCCTTATAATCCAGTAGTTGTTTATCTCTCTTTTTCTCAACTTCCTTATTCTCCATCATTTGCTCTTCTATATCACTAATTCTCTCTTCTGCTTAATTCATCCTAGAAGTTAGAACCTCCATTTTTTATTGCACCTCATTAGTAGCCTTTTTGATTTTGACTGTTATATTTTAGTTATCCAGAAAGGGTTTCTCTAGTGTCTTCTATGCTCTTCTCAAGCCCAGCTAATATGTTTATAATCCTTATTATGAACTCTAGTTCTGATATCTTACTAATGTCAGTATTGACTATGTCCCTGGCAGTCAATACTGCCTCCTGTTCATTTTTTTTTTTTTTGAGGTGAGTTTTTCCATCTTGTCACTCTGTCCAGAGAAGAATAATGAACAAGAGAACAAAATACTAAAGGCCAACCATGACCCCAAAGAATGATACACTAAACAAGTCAGAAGAGACCCAAAACTTGGGGGAGGGGGGTGAGGCAGGGCAAAATATGTTCAGGCTTGTGAACAGAACAGAGCCATACATTAGATTTGGGCTGTATTTTGGTCTGTTAGTAGAAACTGTATCCCAAAAATTTTAAAGAATGAAAAACTTATACATATACAAAAATAAGGTTAAAGACAATAAAGGGATGGAGTATGATAGTAAAAATGAAAATTAAAATGATTTTTAAAGAGGAATTAATAATTAAGTTGGTTGAAAAAAGAAAAATTTTTAAAAATGAAAATTTTAAAAAATTACAGTTGAAAGACTAAAGAATCATGGGGAAAAAAATCCATGAATTCTATATTCTATAATATTCCATTAGCACTGGTGTTTTGCAGTTCTGATTGATCAGTAAACTTGGTCTTGGCTGGATGTTCTTGCTGGTCTTCTGAGGGAAGGGGCTTGTTGGTGGTACAGATGATCATTTAACTGAGCTGAAGGATGGGCAAACACAGAATTTCAACAAGAAGTTAGAAGATATAAGAAAGTACCAAATAGGGGCACCTGGGTGGCTCAGTTATTTAACCTTCAGCCTTCAGCTCAATTGTGATCCCAGGATCCTGTGATCAAGCTCTGCATTGGGCTCCCTGCTCAGTGGAAAGTGTGCTTCTCCCTCTCCCTCTGCCTTTCACCCTGATCATGCTCTCTCTCTCTCTCTTTCTGTTTCTCTCTCTCTCTCTCAGATAAATAAAAACCTTAAAAAAAAAAAAAAGAGGTATCAAATAGAAGCTTTTTGTGCTCAGCATATTTTGGGGATCCATCTAGTTTTCCACATCAATCAATTGTTTGTCCTATTTCATGAGGTGGCTATACTTATTCACTTATTGATGTAGGAATCACTTATTGAGAAAATTAAGGCTATTCAGAGTTTTTAATTATTACAAGTAAAGTTACTATAAACATTTACGCATAGGTTTTTTTTTTTTTTTGGTATTTCTTTTTTTATTTCTTTTTTTTTATTTTTGTATTTCTTTTTTTTTTTTTAATTTTTTTGTTTCTTTTCAGTGTAACAGTATTCATTGCTTTTGCACCACACCCAGTGCTCCATGCAATACGTGCCCTCCCTATTACCCACCACCTGGTTCCCCCAACCTCCCACACCCCACCCCTTCAAAACCCTCAGGTTGTTTTTCAGAGTCCATAGTCTCTCATGATTCACATCCCCTTCCAATTTCCCTCAACTCCCTTCTCCTCTCCATCTCCCCTTGTCCTCCATGTTATTTGTTATGCTCCACAAATAAGTGAAACCATATGATACTTGACTCTCTCTGCTTGACTTATTTCACTCAGCATAATCTCTTCCAGTCCCGTCCATGTTGCTACAAAAGTTGGGTATTCATCCTTTCTGATGGAGGCATAATACTCCATCATGTATACGGACCACATCTTCCTTATCCATTCGTCCGTTGAAGGGCATCTTGGTTCTTTCCACAGTTTGGCGACCGTGGACATTGCTGCTTCTTTTCACTACATCTGTATCTTTGGGGTAAATACCCAGTAGTGCAATTGCAGGATCATATGGAAGTTCTATTCTTAATTTCTTGAGGAATCTCCACACTGTTCTCCAAAGTGGCTTCACCAACTTGCATTCCCACCAACAGTGTCAGAAGGTTCCCCTTTCTCCACATCCTCTCCAACACATGTTGTTTCCTGTCTTGTTAATTATTTGTCCATTCTAACTGGTGTCAGGTGGTATCTCAATGTGGTTTTAATTTGAATCTCCCTGATGGCTAGTGATGATGAGCATTTTTTTAATGTGTCTGATAGCCATTTGTATGTCTTCATTGCAGAAGTGTCTGTTCATATCTTCTGCCCATTTTTTATATGATTATCTGTTTTGAATGTGTTGAATTTGAGGAGTTCTTTATAGATCCTGAATATCAACATTTTGTCTGCACTGTCATTTGCAAATATCTTCTTCCATTCCATGGGTCACCTCTTAGTTTTGTTGATTGTTTCCTTTGCTTTGCAGAAGCTTTTGATCTTGTTAAACTGTATCTTCTAGTCTTCTTTCTTTCTCCTCCCCTTCAGGGATTCCACTAATTCTGACATTGGAACATTTCATAGCATCATTTATTTCCCTGATTCTGTTTTCGTGGCTTCTAAGTTGTTTGTTCCAGGCTTCCTCCTGATCCTTTCTATCTGTTTGCCCTCCAGATCACTAATTCTATCTTCTATCTCAGTTACCCTAGCTTTTAGAGAATTTAGATTAGATTGGAACTCATTGAGAGCATTGTGAACATCATCCCTGGTGGCTCTCAGTTCTGTCCTAATCAATTCCGTTTGGTCATCCATGCTTTCTCCAACCTAGCTATTGCCTGGATAATTGTTAGCCTGAATTCTCTTTCCGACATATTGTCTATGTCGATAGCCATTAGCTCTGTTGCAGAAGGCCCATCCTCTGTATTTTTCTTCTGTTGGGATTCCTCCTCCTAGTCATTTTGGTGAGAGATGACTGAATGGATGTAGCTGGATGTATCGACCATGGTGCAGTCAAGGTGCACCCTGGAACGCTTCTGTGCAATCAGGATTCCCCACCCAAATGGGAGAAAAAATAAAGGAAAAAGAAAAAAAAAGAGAGAGAGAGAGACAGGGAAAAAAAAGGAAGATAAAAGAGAAGATTCAGCCCAAATGGCCCCCAAGGTAAGATTTATGAAGTATACAAACAAAAACAGACAAACAAAAAGACTCCTCCACAGACAGACTAGATCTCTATCTATTTATACATCACTTCCTCCTGAAGAACTGAAGGATGATTGAACAGCTTCGTTCATTTCCTGAATCAGTGGCTGTGACAGATCGCTCAGTAACACAAAGACTGTGGAGCCCAGCAGGTACCATCTTCATGCTATTCCCTCTGCCTTGATCAGGGTCTCTGTGGTCTCCTGGAAAGAAGCCTGGGCACACCTTTAAAGTCCCAGTTTCTGTGGGTGCCACCAGGGAATACCACAGCTCTGGTGGCCAGTGAGGCTTACAGCCAGGGGTCCTAGAACTTGGGCTCTAGGAGATTGAGTTCACGGCTTTGTCTCCTGAACAAGGGGTGAGAGCACAGTGCCACACCACCTGGGGTGCTGCGGGAGAGCACGTATAGGTTTTTGTATGAATGTAAACGTTCACTTTTCTTCCATAAGTGCCCAGTACTGCAGTCTCTGGATCATGTGTAAGTATTCATTTTGGGTTTTGTTTTGTTTTGTTTTGTTTTGTTTTTAAGGTTTTTGTTGTTGTTGTTTAGGTTTTTTTTTTTTCAAATTTTTATTTAAAATCCAGTTAACATACAGTATATTAGTTTCAAGTTTGCAAATTTATTGATTCAACACTTACATACAATACCCATTGCTCATCACAAGAAGCATACCCCTTAATCCCCACTACATATTTCACACATTCCCCCCTCACCCACCTGCCCTCTGGTAACCATCAGCTTGTTCTCTATAGTTAAGAGTCTGTTTCTTGTTTTGCTTCTTTCTTTTTCTTTTTCCCTATGCTGATCTGTTTTGTTTCTTAAATACCACATAAGAGTAAAATGATATGGTATTTGTCTTTCTGTGATTAACTTATTTCACTTAACATAATACTCTCTACCTATTCACGTCATTGCAATGTGGAAGAATATATATTTCTGAAATACATATATATATATATTTGCCACTTCTCTCTTATCTGTTCATCAGTTGAGGGAAATTTGAGATGTTTTCATGATTGCGCTATTGTAGATAATGCTGCTGTAAACATTGGGGTACATGTATCCGTTCAAATCAGTATTTCTCTATCCTTTGGAGAAATGCTTAGTTGTGAAATTGCTGGATTGCAGGATAGTTTTATTTTTAACTTTTTGAGAACTTGTTTCCCTCTATACTGTTTTCCTTACTGGCTGCACCAGTTTGCATCCCCACCAGCAGTGTAGTAGTGCTTCCCTTCCTCCATATCCTTGCCAATGCCTATTGTTCCTTGTGTTGTTGACTTCAGCCATTCTGACAGGTTTGAGGTGATATCCAATTGTGGTTTAGATTTGTATTTCCTGATGGTGAATGATGCTGAGCATGTTTTCATATGTCAGTTGGCCATGTGTTTTTCTCCTTTGGAAAAATGTCTATTCATGTCTTCTGCCCATTTTTTAATTGGATTATTTGAATTTTGGGTGTTGAGTTTTGTATTTCTTTACAAATTTTGTGTACTAACCCTTTATCAGATATGTCATTTGCAAATATCTTCTCTCATTCCATAGGTTGCTTTCTGTTTTGTTAAAAAGGCAACATTCCATTTAAAACAAACAGGCAGTCTATTTATAGAGTAGCTATATAGTTTTGAATTCCTACAAGAGACTTTGTTACACCACATCCTTACCAGTATTTTGTATTTTCACTATTTTTTTAACTGTTTAAATAGATATAGTGATTATGTACTGTGGTCTTAATTTGCAAGTCCCTAATATTTGTGATATGAACAGCTTTTCACATGTTTTCTTGTCATCTATATATCCTCTGCAATAAGATTCTGTCCCTTGGTCCACATGTCCATCTCTCTGCCAATACCACGCAGGTTTACTTGACTATAAGATAATAGTTATATAATCTATGACTTGTAAAAAAAAATGTGGTAAAATACTCCTTCATAAACAAACATTCACCTTTTCCCCCCAACCTGATTTCTCCAGAATTTGGAAACTCTCAGTGACTATTCTTAATTTCATAGCAATTATATTTATTTGCAGAGGCTCCACAAGAACTTATTCGCTTGTAACAGAACACCAGGAAACATTGCTCATATCGCTACAGCTTTGACTAGAATGTCATATTTAAGAAAGACATACACAAACTCAGATATGACCAAATAGCTTTGAGGAACTAATGTTGACTTTTTAGACTCAGTGAAGCCCCTTGGAAAAATCTCCTTCCAGTGACCCCTGTAGACTTAAGAGTTACATAAAGAAGGTCATTGTCTAGCTACCCAGGAAATTGGGATATTTGAGGGACCTGCAGAACATAGGAACTCACTCAAATCTATAGGTAATGCAGGTGACTCTGATGGTAAGTATTTGGCTTGACTCAAACTAAAAAGGCTATTGAAATGGCAACCTGAAATTCCTTGAAATTCCTTGTGAAAAGTTCTGGCAATGCAGATTTACAAAAAGCTTATAGGACCAGTCACTATTCTTACTGTACTTAATGTAAATAGGACATGTTTGTTATAACTGGCCTTATTTTACATAAAAATGCATCTTAATTTGGCTACCTTTTATGGAAATGAAGGTGATTTTAGTGAGAACAAAACTATGGTTCAGTAACATACTTTCATGGGTCTTAAATTCTAGGTTTTTTAAAAAAAGATTTTATTTATTTATTCAAAAGAGAGAGATACAGTGAGAGAGGGAATACAAGCAGGGGGGGCGGGAGAGGGAGAAGCAGGCTTCCTGCAGAGCAGGGAGCCCAAGGCAGGGCTCGATGTGGAGCTCAGTCCCAAGACCCTGAGATCATGACCCAAGTGGAAGGCAGACACCTAAAAACTGAGCCACCCAGGCACTCCAAATTCTAGTTCTGGTGAATTGTCTTTGAGAGTTTGCCATTTATCTATACAACTGGGTTGGATTCTGAATTCTTCTGGTTTCCTGAATAATGGATAATTTTCCAGCTGATATAGGCCTAACTTTGAAAGCCCACCTGCAGGACTACCTCCTCAAATGAGAAAACTGTGTATCTGAACTGATCTAACTTACCTCATTATAAAATGTAGAATAAGATGTTAAGACTCTACATGAGAATTCCAAAATAATGGCTCTAGGAAGGATGGGGGCTGTGTTGGTACTAAGGAATATCTGCAACTGGGTGCAAGGCAAGGCTTTCATTCCAGAAATCCTGATCTATGCCCTTTTTCAACAGGAAGTAGCTAGAGTGATCATTATCCTATCCCTCAAGAAAGAACAATGAGAAGAGAATAGGGATTTGAAGCCAGAATCCATCTTGTCAGTTGAAATAGAAGAATGAAAACTAGAAGTCATATCCTCCCTCAGGCATGGCTACCAGCCGGGAAACATAAAGACCTAGACTCAAGGGGTAGGAATGCTTGCTTATCATTCAAAGGGACCTGTAAAACACATAGTTCACCAGCACTATGCTAGAGATTAATCATTCGATGTAACCCCCTTAACTTAAAATAAAGAATATATTAAAGACTTTCTCATCAGCTATTTTCCTCCAGGGATGGTTTCCACATGTAAGAGAGGTAATTTGACTCCTTCTGACCACATCAAGAGCAGTAAAAACATTAACAAAATGAACATCTAACAACACATCATAGTTGGGCACAGTGGATATGGGTACTGTCAGGAGGCTAGAGGCATTTCCAGTGTAGCAGGACTCATTTTGCGTTTGCCACAGGACCTCCCACATGGTAAGACTATAGTTCATTGGAAATTGGCTCACAATGCCCTCCCTCCCACCCTGGTAGCTTGGTATCCTAATCCATCAGGGCCAAGGGCTCACATCCAGTTCTGCCTTTGATCTCTGAATTTATATTTATCAGAACCCAACATGCACACAAATAACTGCCTCTGGACCTCTGATACTCACTGAAAGTTACCAAACTTCAGAGGAGAAGTAATCATGGCATTTTCAGTGGTGATGCCAAGAAGTTTACATTCCGTGCTCAGTTTTCTATAAAAGACTGTCCGGGGCGCCTGGGTGGCTCAGTGGGTTAAGCCGCTGCCTTCAGCTCAGGTCATGATCTCAGGGTCCTGGGATCGAGTCCCACGTCAGCGGGAGCCTGCTTCCTTCTCTCTCTCTCTGCCTGCCTCTCTATTTGTGATCTCGCTCTGTCAAATAAATAAATAAAAATCTTTAAAAAAAAAAAAAAAAAAAAGACTGTCCGTAAAAGCCCTCAGTGTCAATCCACTTGGGAGTCCGCTCACTCTAGAGAGCTTTTTTCTTTCCTTTATGCTCTCACCTTCCTTTAATAAACTTTCACTTCACTTTGCCCTTTTGTATGCAAGATTCATTCTTCAACGCCTTGGCACAAGAACCCTGCAATCCTGCAACAGTAAGACTTTAGCTCATTTAAAATTGGCTCAAAATACCCCCTTTCCCCCACCCCTGGTGACCTGATGTCCTAATCCTTGGGAACAAGGGCTCACTCCAGTTCTGCCTTTGATCTCTTGTTTTATCTTGGTCAGAGCCCAACGTGCACAGAAATAACTGATTCTGAACCTCTGATGCTCGGTACTGAGATGTGATGATTATTATGGTTCCCACTCCAATGCCCATGTTTAATAGAGACACAGTCTCTGATAATACCAGGGACAACATATCTGCTATTATTCCCCCAGGAAATGTACCTAAGCCAGGATATTGGCTCTTGGGGATGAAATAACTACTGTGCTGTTGCTACATGAAGATTTGCCATATGGATTCTCTTTAAAACATTTGTCTTATCATCCCTGGCCTCACTGTTGATGTCCCTCCCTGTTCCCTCAGGAAGCATCTGCCTGTCATAGGTCACCAGTGATGCTGAAATTCACATTTGTTCCAACTGCCAGGTCTGTGGAATACTGAATGTAATGTCTCATACGCAAAAGGTTATTAATCATTTAGAGAAGATCTCTTTTGCTGATGTCCTCAGTACATTGCTTATGTCTTCTCCAGTTTGCTGGGAAACGATACTTTTAAGTATTTTATTTTGTCCTATACCAATTTCATGTTGCTATTTATATTGTTTCTGGGATATAAGGATGCAAGTGTCTTCCTAATATCTGGCTCTAGGGCCATCATGGAAGAATGGCATGTAAAAGATTGTCCAGGTTGTAAGGGTGCTGGGGTGGAGGGCAGGAGTGCTGACGGTACTGATCCTTCTTTGGCCTGCTATCCTGTCCATGTCGTCTTAACGACTCCCTCAGGGCTCCATGTCCCAGGCCCCTTGGAGGTTAATAGTCCTTGGAATTGTAGGCCATGAGCAGAATGCAGGGAGGCTTATTCCAGTCTTCCATATATCTGTTTAGATAACTGTTAGAAATAACAGCTCCTCCTCTTCTTGCACACATGGTGTCACAAGGTTTATTAAATATTGACTCTTAGTTACCTTTATTAAGCCGCTTGATCTCACTACAATGCCCTCCTGCATATTCTGTCCCACCTATAAAATCTGTATATTAAGTTCCAGACCTTGGAAAGACTGGCTGCCTAACTGTCTGTATCACCACCTGCCCAATCCTCCTTGCCTGTAAAGTACCCTGAATAAAATGTTATAAACTATATGGAATTGCTTGCTTTTTTTTTTTAAATCTCAAAGCGCCTTCACACTTTGCAGAATATTTCACAGTCTCTCCACCCTCTAACATTCCTGAAATTGTTAGTTTGTATCATCTCTCCTTTCCTTCTCAGTCTTCCTAGAAGTTTGTCAATTCCATCAATCTTTACAAGCAACAAGCTTGATGTGTCATTGATTTTTTCTATTGTTTTCTTTTTCCAATCTTGTTCATTCCTGCCATATGTACTATTTCATTTCTTCAGCTTGCTTTAGGTTATTTTACAGCTACTTTTTCTATGTTATTGAAGTGGGAACATAGATTATGCATTTAATACTATTTTTTTCTGATTATTGCTTTAATTGTGTGTCACAAATTTAGGTATATTTTTAAGATGTGTTGTTGTGTTTTCACTTTTATTTGGTTCAATATATTTTGCATTTTCCTTAAGACATTCTTTCTGGGGCGCCTGGGTGGCTCAGTGGGTTAAAGCCTCTGCCTGCGGCTCAGGTCATGATCTCAGGGTCCTGGGATCGAGCCCCGCATCGGGCTCTCTGCTCCGCAGGGCGCCTGCTTCCTCCTCTCTCTCTCTCTGCCTGCCTCTCTGCCTAGTTGTGATTTCTCTCTGTCAAATAAATAAAATATTTTTTTAAAAAAAGACATTCTTTCTGACCCAGAAGTATGTTGTTTAATTTTCAAGAGTTAGGAGTTGTGCTGGTTATCTTTCTACTACTGATTTTTTTTCTTTTTCACTCTCCACACCCAGAGTGGAGCCCAATATGGGTCTTGAACTCAAAACCCTGAAATCAAGACTCTGATGTTTAAATGACTGAGACACCCAGGCACCCCACTATTATCAATTTTTATCTTAATTCCATTGTATCCAAAGAACACAATCTATAGGATTTCAGTTGTCTAGCATTTGTTGCAGTTCTTTATATGACCCATGAGACCATCTGTCTTCTCAAAGATTCCATGGCCACTTAAAAGGAATGTGTAATCTCTTCTTATTTGGTGGAATGGTCTATAAGTGTCAATTAGATCATGTTGGTTGATGGTGTTGAGTTCTATAGTCTTGCTGAATTTCAGTCTAGTGGTTTCGTTAACTGTTCAGAGAAGACTATGAAAGCCTTCAAGTATATATGTATATATACTTGAAAGAAGTATATATACTTGAAGTATATATACAAGTATATATACTTGAAGAAATATATGTATATTTCTTCTTTCAGTTCTATCAGTTTTTGTTTCACTTCCTTTGCAGCTCTATTTTTTTAGTGCATATACATTTCAAATAGCTTTGTCTTCTTGGAAGATTATCACTATGATTATTACATATTGTCTCTCTGAATCCCTGACCATATATTTTGTTGTGGATTTTTTTTTTTTTGTATTTTCCATATCATTTTCTTTCTTTCTTTTTATTATGTTATGTCATTAGTCACCATATAGTACATCATTAGCTTTTAATGCAGTGTTCCAAGATTCATTGTTTACACATAACACCCAGTGCTCCATGCAATACATGCCCTCCTCAATATTCATCACCAGGCCAACAAATCCCCCATACGCTCCCCCAAAATCCTGTTTGTTTTTCGGAGTCTACCATCTCTCATGGTTTGTCTCCCCCTCTGATTTCCCCCACTTCATGTTTCCTTTCTTCTCCTAATGTCCTCCATGTTATTCCTTATGTTCCTCAAGTAAGTGGAGCCATATGATAATTGACTTTCTCTGCTTGACTTATTTCACTCAGCATAATCTCTTCCAGTCCCAACTATGCTGATGCAAAAGTTGGCCATATACTTTGATTGGAGTCCTAATTTAACTCATACAGTCATCTCTACTTTGTTTTATCAATTGTTTTTGTCTTTTTTTAAGATTTTATTTATTATTTAATTTGACAGAGAAAAAGACAGTGAGAGAGGGAATACAAGCAGGGGAAGTGGAAGTGAGAGAAGCAGGTTTCCTGCCAAGCAGGGAGTCGGATGCTGGGCCAGGACCCAGAACCCTGGGATCATGACCTGAGGCGAAGGCAGATGCTTAATGACTGAGCCACCCAGGTGCCCTAAGAACCCTATATCTAATAAAGAAAATAAGTCCATTATGCAAAACTTTTCCACAATTGAACCCCAAATTTAGCTCTCCAGTAAATTATTCAAAATATTTAAGAAAGAAACCAATTTATACAAACTTTCAAAAAAGTAACAAGAAAGAAAACATTTGCAAATACTTTCTGTGAGACCAAGATAACCTTTATTTGAAAATCTGACAAGGGCATTGTAACCAAGAGAAATACACAGACTCATCACTCTTATAAAGACAAATGCAAAATTCTTATGAAAAAATTATCAAATTGAATCCAGTGATATTCAAAAAGCACAATTGCAACTGCCCCTCAGAACAATCTATTACTTAAAATATAACCCCTTGGAGATTTTACTAGTTACCAAGCACATTTAGATATAGCCTTAAGAAAAACACATACTGGCAACAGGCCTTTGGGGAGAGGATGATATATGGCCTTGAAGCTGAGCAGTTGGGAATGCCCGGCTCTCTCAGTTGGCAGAAAGCCAACTGCTTCATTTTTCCGTTATCTCCCCTTTCTCTTCCCAAAAGTGCCTGTGGCTAATTGGATAAGTCCTTTGAATGCACTTGTTTAACTATAAACTTTGCCCTTCTTCTTGTTTATCTACAAGGCATACGACTAATGTTTGACCTTCATCGGCTCTTCTTTTTTTTTTTTTTTAAGATTTTTATTTATTTATTTGACAGAGATCACAAGTAGGCAGAGAGGTAGGCAGAGAGAGAGGGAAGCAGACTCCCTGCTGAACAGAGAGCCCGATGCGGGACTTGATCCCAGGACCCTGAGATCATGACCCGGGCCGAAAGCAGCAGCTTAACCCACTGAGCCACCCAGGCGCCCCTTCATTGTCTCTTCTGTTGATCATTGTTTCTAGCTAACACAAGCGAGACTGAGGAGTTACTCTGGGCAGCAGTCTTTTCGACTGTTGTGGCTCCCTTTCTCTTGCAGCTGACTTGTTTGTGCCTCATTCTTCTCCCGTTCCACGACTGGAAGCTGCACACAATACATCACGGCTATGTGGATTTTACTCCAGGACTGCAGGATTGTTTTAAAATTTGAGAATCAATTAATGCAATTTATCACATTAAGTTAAAGAAGGAGACAAAAAAATATGACCATCTTCGTAGAATCATAAAATATCATCTGACAGGATTTAAATCCTATACCTAATTTTTCTATATCTAGATTTTAAAAATTCTGTTAAAAGTGAATTTTCTTGATCTAAGAAAGAATAGCTACCTACTACACACATCGGACTTATTTTACCACCCCCAGCTTCCCACCTTTGGCATCAACCTCTCTTCTCTGTATTGGTGAGATTGGCTTTTTCTATTTCGGGGTTTGTTTTTTTTTTAACCTTTTGGTTCAACATATAGATGAGATCACTCTCATTTGCCTTACTCTGTGCGATGTATTTCACTTCCTATGATGTTGTCAAGGTCCATTCATGTTGTCACAAAAGAAAAAACTTCATTCTTTCTTATGGCTGAATAATATTTGTTGGTGTATGTATACTATATTTGCTTTATCCATTCATCCCTAGATGGAGACTTAGGTTATTTCCATATTATCACTATTAGAAATAATGCTGCAATAAATAGGGGGATGCAAATATATTTTCAAGTTAGTGATTTAATTTGCTTTGGTTAAGTATCCAGAAGTGGAATTGCTGGATCATAGGTCTTTTTAAAATATTTATGAGGAAATTCCACACTGTTTCCCATAGGGGCTGCAGTAACTTATATTCACACCAACAGTGCACAAGGTTTCATTTTCTCCACATCCATGCCAATGACCCCTGCTATTTCTGTTCTTTTTGATGAAAGCCATTCAACAAGTGTGAAGTGATATCTCTTGTGGATTTGATTTGTTTTTTCCTGATGATTAATGATGTTGAGCATCTCTGCTTGTGTCTGTTGGCCATCTGTTGTCTTCTTGGGGAAAACATCTATTCAGACAGTTTGCCCAATTTTTAATTAGATTGTTTTTTTTGTTTTGTTGTTGTTGTTTGGTTTTGTTCTGTCGCTATTAAGTTGAATAAGTTGGTTCTTTATGTATTTTGGATATTAACCCTTGACCAGATATATGATTTGTAAATATTTTCTCCCATCTCATAGGTTGCCCTTTCATTTTAGTGATAGTTTCTTTTACTGTGCAAAAGCTTTTTAATATAATTCAACTTTTCAGTTTTATTTGTGGTCTTTGCCTTTGGTGTCCAATCCAAAATATCATCACCAGGATAGGTGTTGGGGAGCAGACTGCTTATGTTTTCTTCCAGGAGTTATATGGTTACAGGTCTCACATTTAAATCTTAAATCCATTTGGGTTAACTTTTTGTAATGTAAGATAATGATCCATTTTCATTTATTTGAATGTTGCTGTCCAGTTTCCCAGCACCATTTTTTGAAGAGACTCTTCATTCCCCATTGTATATGCTTGAAATGCTCTATTTTAAAATAAACCTCAACTCTTCAATCTAATTCTGGACTCTGATGTACTGGCATATTTAATCAATAAGAAATCAATTCCTATAAGATTGCCTATCAAAATTGATATATAACAGGTTTTAGCATTTTATCAAACTTAACACACATTAACTGTTCTTAGAAATTTTCTGAGAAATATATTTTTCCTTACAAAATTAAGTATCAGCATGTTAACTTCTAAGAACAAACAAATAATCCTCTTGCTTAGTTGTTGTCTTTCATTGTAATTGGGTTTATAGCTGCCATGTAATACTCCACATTAAAAAAGAAAAAAACCCTCAGAACCTTGAATTGATGCTGCCCCTCAACAATCTAGCATCTTTCATGAAGAGATAACAAAAAATACTAACACTCTAATAGTACCAGATACTATAGTATCCTCATCTAAAATTGTTCTCCTCTACCCCATCTAACGTTTCTTTCTTCCTAAACAAGATTATTTGCTCCCATCTTTCCAGTCCATCAGGTGAGGCAGGCCCAACCCACAAACGGTGGAGCATGGTTTGCCTGAGAATACCACGGTAACCCCATGGTCCTCCTAATGTGTGGGGAAGTAGATCTACTGGGAACACTTGAAAATGTTTAGTTGCCTCTTATAAAAGCATATGAGGAGAAACAGTTCCTTTTCCCACCTTTGGAAATTGTAAGAGAAAATGAATCTTGAAGCTGCACTAGGCAGGCAGCCTACTACCATTTCCAGAACACTTGACATGTGGTGTATGATAGAGAAATGAGATACAAAATCCCACGATCACTGGCAACATCCCTGGCCTGATAACTTGACCAGTTCTGGAGATGAGCTACACTGGGTCTGTCTGCCATGTGAGACAAGGAGTTAAAGAAAAATAAAGCAAATTAGATTGGTTTTTCTCCACTAGCAACAGAAAGTATCTCCACTGAAATATTTCTGCCATGCATTTTAATCCTACATTATAATGTCACACCACAGATACAAGATAAATAAGACTCACTCACATGTTCGTCTTAGAGAACACAACAAAAGTAACATTGCAACCCTGGAATCAAACAGGGTTTGATGAGATCATATAAAATTTTTTTTTTTGAGTACATGACTGTTACCTTATTAAACTCCCACAGGATGATAAACTGCTTCACATCAATAATGCATGATAGAACTAAAATATGCATAAAATAAACTTTGAATTGGCTTGGTAATTACAGTTGTCTCTAATAGTGGAGAAATCGTGTTGAAATCACTATAATCATGAACTTCTGAATCTACTGCCTGTTCTTTAGATTTGATTTACATTTCAAAGTGACTCTTCAGACAGAATATGATAGCAGAACTCATCATCCCCTTAACCAATTTAGGTGCATTCCTCTGAAACCTTTCCAACTCATACCATTGAAGTCTAAGGAATTTAAAACTATGTACTGATTTACAATTACAGTTCCACAGTGTTTTATCAAAGGGCCAAAAATATTTGGTTTACATTCTAGTTTGTCTCCCACCGTATAATTTTTGTCACATCTGTTTCATCATTGCAGTTTGGTTTTAGTTTTTATGTACTGTGTTTCTAAACTTTTTAATTAAAGTTTTTATTATATAAAATATTTGAAATTTCCTCAAATTAAAATTATAAAGAAGACATATTCAGAAAAGTCCAGCCTTCATCTCCATTCCCTTCAACCTATTCATTCATTTTGCCCAAGACATAACCATTTTTTCTAAAAAAAAATACTTCTATTGTCATAGATGGAGAATTATGTAGATCAGATAGAGATAACGATAGATGTGATATATACAAAATGAATTGATACAGCTATATATTCCTATTCTCTTCCTCTATCTTATTAAACAAAGTGTCGTGTGCTGTATAAACTTTTCTATACCTATAAAAATGCTTTTTAGAGATTATTTTATAGCAGTGTGTTATTTTTCCTTCCAATTGCATAGTATTTCATTGTTTGTATGGACATCAGATTCATAACTTCCCCTTTCTTTCCCAGCACTGCTTCTGATTTCTGCTAAGATAATATCTCTCTGGGATGTTCCTGTAGACAGTAAGTTTACACACAATCTGGAAGGGTCAGAAATGCATCTTTTACCCTAGAGTCGTGGCTTTGTCCAGATGATCTGAGACTTAGTTATGGGGAAGGCTGTATCCCAAGCCCAAATGTCAGCATGCCACCGAGTTATCTGAGAGACAGATAAAGACGGAAGTATAGATAGAACTCACCATCAGTATAATGAAAGGGGTTTACTCAGCTTTAGTTTCCTATAAAAAATCAGGGAAAGGGGCACCTGGCTGGCTTAGTCAATGGAATATTCAACTCCTGATCTCAGGGTTATGAGCTTAGGCCCCACATTGGGCGTGGAGTGTACTTAAAAAATAAAATGGAATTCAAATATTAAAAATGAAATAAGAAATCAAAGAAAAAGAGACAAAAGAATGTGATTACAAAAATCCTGAGGGCATCATATCCTTGGAACTTACTTCCATTTCTGGGACATCTGGGTGTCTCAGGCATTTAACTGAGTCATCTGCCTTTGGCTCAGGTCATGATCCCAGGGTCCTGGGACTGAGTCCCACATCAGGCTCCCTACTCAGCAGGGAGCCTGCTTCTCCCTCTGACTGCCACTCCCCCCCCCCTCTGACAAATAAATAGATAAAAATATCTTAAAAAAAACAAACTTACCTGCATTTCTCATATTTTTTGTCCCCCTTCCTTATCCCATGGTGCAAAGGGACTTGTGTGTTTGTGTTTGAGAACACAGAATGTAGGACAACATATCGATCATTAAGAGCTTCCTCCTACATCCAGAAAACATGTTTAATTAAAGAATGCATAAAGCAGAAGAATAAACGGGGAATGAAACAAAGATACCTTCCATGATCCAAATCCTGAGCAAAATTCTAGAACATAAATGAAAAACCATTATTTTATTTTAAGGGAGTCCTCCCTTTGTCTTTTTCTATGCATCTTTTCCTTCAAACTATATGAAGCAGATGATTTTCACTCCATGTTTATTCAAGAAAAGCTTATGAAGACACGTGAGCAGAAGGTGAGTTCCCATGCAAGGGAGGCAGGAAGGGCCACACAGAAGGGGACCAGGAGAGAAAACAGGTGAGGTCCTGCAGTCACACTGGGGCTTCCAGGTCAAAGACGGGGCAGACAGAGCCACAGGGAGGACAGGTGCTTCAAGGTCACTGAAGCCGGGCCAACCAGATCTGAGAAAGCACTGTAGTTCTGGAGGAATGAGAACGGGAAGTATTTCCCTCTGCAAAGAAGCTGGGAAGGAAGGTTCTTCCTGGAGTGTCACCATCTCCACGTCAGCTCAGGAGACCTGCAGAAACAGAGCAGAGTGTTGTTTCCAGACCCACCTCTCCAAGCAGCCTCTTCTCCCAGAGCCTCGAGTTAAAGCAATACAGTAAGAAGAGCATATTCTTAGGTCTCCATGAGACAAAACTATTCTACAACACGGGACTTTAACTAAATGGAGAGAGGAAGCTTCAGTGTAAACTGCCTGATCAGATGTCGGATCCAAAGTCTTTCCCATTTTTTCTTTCACCTTTACCACCTGTTCCGGAATAACCAAATCTATCACTAAAGAGGATGACAGAGCATTACCTGTTGGCTGAAGTCCAGAGTGTCCTGGGAAAGAGAAGGGAAGATGTATACTTAACAGATAAGGAGGCAAATCTGTCCCCACACATAAGGTCCCAGCCCCAGACCCGCCTCCTTAGATTTCTCTAACAGCACAACCCACGTGACATGATGTCAGAGTGGAGAAAAAAGTGAAAGATGTGACCCATGAAGCTTCCGTCACACAAATACAGTGGGATTTCACTAGCTTTAGTGGCTCTTCCTGCATTTGGCCCAGGATCCCAAACGAAGATCCCCACGCTTGTCAACATTTCTCTTATCTCTACAGGCCATAACCTCTTATGCTGCAACCCAGTACCATGGGCTGCTGCTTTCTAGATTTCTAAGAAATCTGAGGTCTGGGGCGCCTGGGGGGCTCATGGGTTAAAGCCTCTGCCTTCGGCTCAGGTCATGATCCCAGGGTCCTGGGATCGAGGCCCACATCAGGCTCT
This sequence comes from Meles meles, assembly GCF_922984935.1. Classification (NCBI taxonomy): domain Eukaryota; kingdom Metazoa; phylum Chordata; class Mammalia; order Carnivora; family Mustelidae; genus Meles; species Meles meles. The sequence continues at coordinate 122,508,186 of NC_060070.1, read as the reverse complement.
CTGCTCCGCGGGGAGCCTGCTTCCTCCTCTCTCTCTGCCTGCCTCTCTGCCTACTTGTGATTTCTCTCTGTCAAATAAATAAAATATTAAAAAAAAAAAAAAGAAATATGAGGTCCAATTGGGAAAGAAAGGCTCATACGGGGCCACTGGTACACAGAGACCTTATCTGATCAAAGCTGTATTTCTCCCCCACAGGGTCTCTGAGGAGTCTCACCAACAGGTGCCTTACCCTTCTGATTCCTGAAGTAGATGAACAGCCCCACCACGAGGAAGAGCAGACCCAGAACAAAGCCTCCAGTTCCACTAAGAATCTTGCTCTGTGCAGACCCAGACTGTGCCCCTGAGAGAAGAAACAGTTTTAGTGATTTTTACACCAAATTCAATTTCAGTGGACACTCTGGGATTGAGAACTCTGAGAATGAGGAAAGCAGGCTGCCTTGAAGATACCAATTATTGGCAAATTCTGGAAAAGAAATTTAAAAATCACATTGCAAAAATGCAATGTTTAGTCACTGAACTTTTTAAATACCACAGCTCTGACAAATCCGCTACTTCAGCATCAATGGATGAGGACCCTGGAGTCCATGGAGTTCAACAGATTGTGCAGGGCGCCACAGCTAATGAATCAAGACTGGATTCTGCTCAAGTCAGGAAGGTCCCTACATTATGGAGGATGTGCTTCTTCTGACACCACAGTGAACAGCTCAGAGCAACAGTGCCTGAAGCACAGGCCTAGCCCAAGGTAGGGGACTGGTGCCCAGTGTGAAGAGGGAACCATGACCTGTGAGCCATGGAAAATGTCAAAACATGGACAACCTCTGTTCTGCCGGCCAGGCATAATTGCCTCACCAGGGAATACGGGATCTGTAGAAATGATCATAGGATATCAAGAAACTATCAGAGGATTTCTATCACGGGATATCACATGGATACCCCCAGTGATCTGTGCTGAAGAGAAGAGATCATGCACCAAATGAAAACATGGTGTAAGAAGAGAGAACCCTGACACTCAGGAAAAGCAAAGTCCCCTCCTTAGTGCGTGAGGAACTTAGGAGGTCAGAAAGCTTCTCACTCCATTCCACGGTGACAGGGCTCGTCAAACTGGGGTGCTCCACTTGGCAGGTGTAGACCTCTCCACTCTGAGGAACAGTCTCCAGCATCACCAGGGTCTGGAAGGTCCAGTCTCCATTATGGATCAGGCCTGTGGACACGACCCCAGACTCCTCTTCCTGGCCATTCTGGTACCACCTGACCTCAATGTGGCCTGGATAGAAACCATTCACAGAGCAGACCAGGAGGCTGTGGTGCTGCAGGGGCTGGTTCTTCGCGGGATACACAGTCACTGTAGGCTCCACTGGAAGAGAAGAGGTAGAGGGACTCAGTGAAGAAGATGGACTCAGTCTCCCATGTTGGCTGCCTCTGGTCTCTGGTCCCAGGCTGAGTCTCAAGCAGGCTTCCCCCAGAGCTGACCACGTAGTCCAATAAGACCAGTATCGTGAGCCTTGAGTTTAATCCTGACAGCATAGGTCCATTAGATTTGAGAGATATTGGGGAAATTTGTTGAATTTATTTTTCATAGTATGAAGCAGTTATTCCTTGTAGAAGTGTTTCCAAGTTTTGTAAGGCATAAAGAGTCTTCAAAGCACAATTTCTGGAGCAGGCTGACTGGGTTCAAATCCAGACTCTGCTACTTCACTGATTCATCCTGGGAGAATTTTGACATTCTTCTGTGCCCCAGCATTCTAAGGTATCAAGGGAAATAGTGATATCAACTTAGCTGTTAGAGTTATGTGAAGAGTAATGCACCAAAGTATGTAAAACATAACTGGAATTTAGCCTTCAGTATGTGTTAGCTACTTATTATCTTTGTTTTTTTGCTCAAAACAGAGTGGGTAAATTGGGGAACAGCTTGAGGTAGATGGGGAAAGAGACTATGAAATCCTGGGAATGCTACGCTCACACCTTAGAACAACCCAGACATGGTTCTACCCTAGGAAGCAGGAAAGACAGAGCTGGTTCTCTAGCTCTGGATGCTGAGTCCAAGAATAGCGAGAGTCCTAAAAGAGGAAAAAGAGCAAGGAAACTCACCTATTTTTAAAAGTTCTCATAATTCCACTGGCTGATCAGTCCTTCTTTTTTGCAATATAAAAATATCTATTATTAGGGGCGCCTGGGTGGCTCAGTGGGTTAAAGCCTCTGCCTTTCGCTCAGGTCATGATCCCAGGGTCCTGGGATCGAGCCCCGCATCGGGCTCTCTGCTTGACGGGGAGCCTGCTTCCTCCTCTCTCTCTCTCTGCCTGCCTCTCTCCCTACTTGTGATCTCTATCTGTCAAATAAATAAAATAAAATCTTAAAAAAAAAATTTTTTTTTAAATATCTATTATTAGAATTGTTACCGTTTTATAACTGTCTCCCTTTTACAAATAACGTTTGAATTCAGGGCAGGGTCTGAGACTCACTAATAGGTATCCTTAGTGCCTGAGACCATCCCTGACACTACAGCGTGAATAAATATAATTTCTCTTTTGGTAAAAGGAGAAATACAAGATATATATATATATATATATATATATATATATATATATATATAAAATACCATAAAATGGTAGATTCAAGATTGATGAGAAACCACTGCTAAAAATTTTGTAGTATATTTCCTTAAATAAAAATGTTTACATCCCTAGCAGAATAAGTAATAAACAGAACCAAAATACAAACCACAAACTAGGGAAAATGCTAGATCAAAAGTCAACAAAGGTTAATAATCTTATTTATAGAGCATGCATATAATCACTGAGAAAACACCAAAACCCCAGAGTTAATAGACAGTAGATAATTTTTAAAATGGTAAAAATCATTACCCAAATAATACATGAAAAAATGTTCAATAATCTTAGAATCAAAGGAATAGAGATTAAAAATTAACAAGATAAATTCTCAACTGAGCATGTGGCAGTATTGAAAAAGGTCTAGCAAAGGGGAATGTGAGGTGAATTGTTACAACTATATAAAAAAATCATATGCAACTCTTTAAATACTTTTATCATTATAAAAACAACAGTATCAATATGTTTTGTAACAAAAATGTAATTAAAAAGTGCAGTTTCAAAACCATTTCAAGTATGTAAGAATACATATGCTAAGAAACAAAGCAAGGAGCTTCTGGGTGGCACATTACACTTTTGGTTTTCGCTTAGGTCATGATCTTGGGGTCCTGAGATGGAGCTTGCCCCTTCTCCCCACCCCTTTTTCAGGTTCCAGCTAAGCAGGTAGTCCTTTTCAGAAGCTCTTTCTCCCTCTCCCTCTGCCCCTCCCCCTGCCTGTGGTCTGTCTCTCTCTAAAATAAATAAATAAATCTTAAACATTTTTTAAGAAAACAAGAAGTTGAGACCTAAAAGCAGCTTCAGATCAGAAGGGTCTCAGAGGTCCCTGAACTCATTAAAAATTAGTCTGACACTTTTTCTCAGTGAAATGGTCCCACACACAGACCCGCACACTTCCTTCAGGGGTTCAGGATTAAGAAGGGTGATGCCAAGAACAGAGGGTGACTGGCCTCCTCACATTCTCCATAATCTTTTAATCCTCCCCTCCCTTCCCCTAAACCTTCACCCCAACCAGGACACCCTCCACTTCCCTCCTCAGGTCTCCACCACCTGCCTAGTGTTCCCTCCACCTGCAGCTCCTGAGCCCCCCTCACCTCTCCCTCAGGGGCCACCAAGGATGTCAGATGTCCCCTCCTGTGTCCTCCCCTCACACCCACTCTCCCAGCCCATCCCCACATCCAGTCCCACAGCCCAGCTCACACTCATTCTCTGCCCCCTCACTCCAGAGCACACCCCTCACACACTGTCCCCACAGCCACACAGGGACACAACCATAGAATCACTACCACACACTCTGCACAGTGACATAAACAGACCACAGTGTCCCTGACAGGGCACTCTCACAGGGATCTTTCTAACCTGTACTTGCCCAAGACCCTGTGCGCTCACCACAACGAGTCTGTCTCACAGTGTCTGTCTGTCTGTCTGTCTGTCTCTCTCTCTCTCTCTCTCTCTCTCACACACACACACACACACACACACACACACACACACACACACCCCTTCCCCCAATCTCCGCCCCTGCCGCGCTCACCTCGCCGCTGCACCGTGAAGCTCTCACCCACCCCGTAGTTGTGCCTGCAGTATGTGTCCACGTTGGCGCGCTTCTGCTCCATGATGTCCTTCTGGCTGTTCCAGCCCTGAGCGATGGGCCGCCCCAGCTCGGTCACCGGCCGGTACTCCCCCACGTCGCTGTCGAAGCGCACGTACTCCTCGCCGTTATAGAAATACCTATCCAGGAACCGCACCCGCTCCGTGCCGTTGGTGAAGTGGCACTCCGACGTCGTCAGGAACAGGAAATGTGCTGTGGGGACAAAGAGGATCCGGTCACTTGCAGGCTCCTGGAAGACACTGAGGGCTGCTCCCTCGCTGGCTCCCCCCGCGCCCCCAAACCACCAGCACACACCACCCGTCTTCCCTCTGCGGGCGGCGGGAGAGGCGGCCCCTGGGTCCCGGGCTCAGTAGCAGACCCCCAGCCTGAGCAGCGCGGGCATTTGCCCCTCACCTCCTCCTCCTGGACGCCTGCGGCTGACAGACACCCGCCTCCCTCCTCGCCTCCCACAGCCCTTTCCCCCGCCTTAAACACGTCCCACCTGCTTCCCCGCCCCCTGAACACTCGGTTTAGCCTGAGCTGGCTCAGGCCCCTGCCGCCCCTGCGAATCCAGAGAAGGAAACAGACGCGTCCCCTCCACTCCCAGAGCTGAAAATGCAGGGAAAGTGAGGCACAAAACCAACCAGGAAAGACTTTGTAGGGGTGAGATATGTCCCGGGAGACTGTGCAGTTCTAGAGCAGAGAATAATTGGATGATCTCAGTTACCTTGGAGTGCCAGAGAGGTGGTCTCAAGGGTGACATTCCAGATGTGACATGAAAGATTAAGTAGATGCGAGCTGGAGGGTGTGTGTGTGTGTGTGTGTGTGTGTGTGTGTGTGTGCATGTTGGGGAAGAGGGAGTCACAGTTCAGGTCAAGGTCATGCAAGAGTGCAAAAGCTTGAAAGAATTGAGAAACTTCCTTAAGAAACCAGAGAAAAGAGTTCACTGAAGCAGACAGTGAGAGGAAGGAGAAGGACCTTTAGAGACATCACATGCAGTGGTTTCTAAAAGCCTATGGGTGGTGGTAGTATTTGACTTGTATACTGAATTCAAAGGTATATGAGTGAGGAATTTTAAGGAGATTAAAACCATGGTTGTAATACAGTTCCTCAATTTTTACTTACATTTCCAAATTCAGAAGTCTCAGAAAACCAGATTGCATTAAAAATTTTGATGCAGAATCCATTTGGCAAATCTAGTCTGATGAGGTAAAGGGTCAAATATGTCTAATTGGTCTAATTGGTCAATTGGTCAATGTGGTCACATGTGCTCCTGAAAGTTTCAATATATGTAAACATACACACATCATAATATATGTATGCAAATATATGCATATACATACACACATATATGCATAGATGTATGTATATATTGATATTTCTGTTTCACTTTTAATCAAACTAAGAAAAAAAAAATTTAAGATTTTATTTATTTATTTGACAGAGATCACAAGTAGGCAGAGAGGCAAGAAGAGAGAGGGGGAAGCAGTTTTCCTGCTGAGCAGAGAGCCCAATGTGGGGCTCAATCCCAGGACTCTGGGATCATGACCTGAGCCAAAGGCAGAGGCTTTAACCCACTGAGTCACCCAGGCACCCCAAGAAACATTTTTAATTCAAGTCTGGTTAACATGAAAAATTTAAAAATAGGAGAAAAATACCTCTGTATTTAAAAGGGAGACCAAAAAATGGGAGCATTTGACATCAGTATAATAGAATGTAGAATTACTATAACATTTTGATATATTTTACTGAAAAATACTTGTGGCAGTCACAATTTATGTCTTATAAAGGCACGCTGTTGAAAGTTAACAGAGATGGTGATTGTCCAGAAATCACAGAATATTGAGAAACATTGTATAAGGCAAAAAGTAAAAATAAAGATCTTGGCTTGCATTGATTCAGTGGGCTCTACAAGAAATTGGTGAAGGTATACAACTTTATAGTTTATTATTTTCTTATTTAAACAAACTGAAATAAACCACAAAGGCCTGAATTGGAAGGTGAGTGTGTGTATCAAGTGTGAGTCTACAGTTTTGAGAAGCAGCACAGTATAAATCAGTATTTTCAACCTCAGCACTGTTAACATTTTGGGGTCCTGTTCATTTGTGTGAAATGATACCCCATATATTTTCCAACTACGATGGTACAAAACTAAAAATCAGCAGTAAAACAAAGCTGGAAAATCTACAGTATAAATGTTAAATATTTATATGTAAATATTAAACCACACACTACTGCACAAGCAACGGGACAAATAGGAAATGAAATGGCAAATCAAAATATGTCTCAAAACAAAAGAAAAAGAAAACACAAGTGAAATTTATGCTGTAAATTCTTGTATTAAGAGGAAAAGTTCAGCTCTCTCCACCAAGATGCTAAAAGGAAAGGAGGCTGAGGTGGCTCTGGACCCTGGTGAAGAAGCAGGAAGCCAAGAAGGTGGTCAATCCCTTGTCTGATAAAAGACCCAAGAATTTTGTCAATGGACAGGAAGGATATCCAGCCCAAAAGGGACCTCACCCACTTTGTCAAATGCCCCCGCTATTCCTGCTACAGCATCAAAGGTTATTCTATAGAAACGTCGAGAAGTTCCTAAGCCTTTGACAGTCACACAGCTACTCAATAGCTTAAGCTGGCCCACAGGTTCAGACCAGAGGCAAAGCAAGAGAAGGAGAGGTTGTTGGCTTGGCTGAGACGAAAGCTGCTAGTAAAGGGATGTCCCCCTAAGAGGCCAACTGTCGTCTGAGCTAGGTTCATCCTGTCACCACCTTGGTGGAAAACAAGAAGGCTCAGCTGGTAGTGATTTCATATGACGTGGATCCCATTGAGCTGGATGTCTTCCTGCCTACCCTGTATCCTAACATGGAGATTCCCCCACGTAATCAAGGGGAAGGCCAGGCTAGGGTGTCTGGTCCACGGGAAGATCTGCACCATAGTTGCCTTCATACAAGTTAATTCAGAAGACAAATGAGCTCTTCTTAAACTGTTGGAGGCTATCAAGAGAAATTACAGTGACAGATGTGGTAAGATCCACTGTCTCTGAGACAATGTCCTGGGTCTAAAGTCGGTGGTTCACATTGCCAAGTTGGAAAAGGCAAAGCCTAAAGAACTGACCACGAAACTGGCCTAAGTGTACACTATTGAATTTTCTGTACGTAAAAGCAATAAAGAGCTCTCTTTCAGCCAGTGTCAGGGAAAAAAAAAAAAGAAAAAGGAAAAAAAAGTTCAAACAAACACATGACACCTGAGGGAACTAGAAAAAGAAACTTGGGGAAAATTCAGTAGAGGAAGGAAATAACAAAGAAAAATCAGAAATAAAATAGATACCAGAAAAAACAATCACATAACATTGAAAGTAATGACGCAGTTTTCAATCAATAAATAAATAACCAAAATTGACAATTCTTTAACTACATTAACTAAGAAAAAAACAAAAACAAAAGACAGAAGACTCAAAACTCAAAATGAGAAATGGGGAAGAGCAAACAATACAGTTGATAACCACAGCTGTTGACATTTTGGACAAGATAATTGTTGTGTGAAGGCTGTTCTGTGCATTTTAGGATGTCTTCAGCATCACTAGCCTCTACGATTAGATGTCAGAGGAAACCCCAGTTTTGAAAACCAGAGAATGTCTCCAGACATTGCTCTATACCCCGGGGCAGGGGGTGCTGGCAAAAATGTCCCTGGGTAAGAACCACTGTTAGACTATCTGAAATATATGTGATGAAAAAGCTTCTGTTGTTTATGAGAAAGCTGAGTATTGCATTGAAAAATTTGCCAATATCATATCTGATAAAAAAAAAAAACCTTATCCTGAGGAAATGAATTTTGCTGGAAAATAGCTCAGTACTGGCATCAGATTCCTGAAAGACATTCATAGTGCCTAATAAGAGAGTATCAAAAGATACTAAAAATTCTAACCAAAAAGTGACTGTTCTTGGCTGTGCTAAGGCTTCAGGCTCACCCAAAACAAAGTGAACAGTGACTGGAAAGACTAAAATCCAGGATGTCTGAAAGATGTAATGATTTTCCCTGTGCATTATTTTTCAAACCAAAAAAAAAATATGCATAACCAGGTATATATTTCCTAACTGACTCAATCACCACTTTGGATCAGTGACATGTTCCTGAGAGCCAGGGTGGACTGTGAGAAGCCTATAGTGTCACTGTCCCTGGGTAATTGTTCCACATAATGCTCCTCTGAGCTTCTTGTAAAAACTAAAGGTTTTGGCTTTGAATTTCCCACAGTGTGATGTCTGTGTTGAAATCTTACTACCGAAGAATTTTTGTCTCATCAAGAGCAGGTATAAATAGTTTTTAAATTCCATTCTTGTTACTGTTTACTGAGAGAAGCCTACAAATCCACAGGTTTCTGAAAGAATCAGTTACTAGTGCCTATAATGAAGCTAAAAATTAATAAAAGAACTTGAACAAGTGTTTGGCACAGACTCTGGGCTGTGTTCATGTTTACATGAACTAGCAGACAAAGATTTTGAAAACTAGTATGTCATTAGTAAAAGAAAATCATATCAAACTTCAGTATAAACTAAAGTTAATCTTATAAAAATCTAAATAATATTAAAAAAAAAAAAAGGCACCAACAATGAGGTCATGGTGGGCATTCCCCTTGTGGAAGAAACATGGTAGTGGCAACCCAGAGAGCACTCCTCAGCTTACTCCCCACACTCCAACCACTCCAGTCTCTCTTCTGTCCCTTAAACTCAGCAAACATCTTCCCACACTTTGGTCTTTATCCTGTTCTCTCTCCCCAGAATACCTGTCCCTCAGATCCTATGCATGGCTGGTTTCTTCTCATCAGTCACGTCCCAGCTAAATGTCACTTTCTCAGGGAGAGCTCCCTAGCCACTGGAACTGAAGTCAGGTGAATCCAAATCTCTGTCACAATACTCTGGACTGTTGTGTTTATACTGCACTTACTGCTCTCTGAAATTTCTTTGTTAAATGTTTATTGGGCTTTCTACACTGTTGTTAGGTAAGTTTTTAATGACTTTGATAGTCGTGGACATTTTTTCATTGAAGTATAATTAACATACTGTGTTATATTAGTTTCTATTGTACAGCATAATGGTTCCACCATCCTATACACTGCTCAAGCTCATCACAATAAGTGTGCTCTTCAACCTCTTTCATCCATTTACCCATCCCCCACTCTCTCTACTCTGGCAACCACCAGCTTGTTCTCTGTATTTAAAAGTCTGACTTTTTGTTAGTCTTTTTTTGTTGTTGTTGATTTGTTTTGTTTCTTAACTTCACATTTGGTGAAATCTTTTGGTATTTGTCTTTTGCTGTCTGACTTACTTCACTGAGCATTATACCCTCTAGGTCCATCCATGTTCTTGCAAATGGAAAGATCTCATTTTTATGGCTGAGGAATACTCTATTGTATATATATGCCACATCTTCTTTATCCATTCATCTATTGATGAACACTAGGTTTGCACTGTATACAAATGCTGCAATATATATGAGGTTGCATGTATCTTTAAATTAGTGTTTCATTTACTTTGGGTAAATACCCAGCAGTGGGATCACTGGATCTTATGTGACTCTATATTTAATTTTTTGATGAAGTTCCATACAGTTTTCCATAGTTGCTACACCAATTTGCTTTCCCACCAACAGGCATTGGGCTTCTTTTTTTCCTACGTCCTTGCCAACACTTAGTATTTCTTACCTTTTGATTCTAGCCATAGGACTTTTCTATCTTATCCAAATAGTATTCTCTGATCCTCAAACAGAGCCCAGAAATAATAATATTTGCTAAGAAAAGTATTTATAGTTTAAATGAATAAACCCAGGGTTCTGGGACTTGGATCATTGTAGAGATCCTGGAAAGCAAGAAGGGGCTCAAGCTCCAACACTCTTTTACTCTGATAACACATTAAATCCCTTCCGCATCCTCTGAGAAATTCAGACAAATTTCCTCTTTTTTTTCTGTTGGAAGAAATATTCACAGGTAAGGGAAAGATGATTTTACAAAGAAAAATGTCGTTAAGTTTCAATTCATCTAATGGATCTATTATAGTGCTAAAGTTTTATGCAAACATTGGTGATTCTCCGTAATGGTGATGACATAGAAGGAAAAGAATAGGGCTAATTAGCCTTCCCCAAACTGGCTAACTGAGGAAAACAGAGGCCATGATAAATTAGTCCATGATTTGAAGGCCAAGACCAAAGGAAACCAATGAATTCTCTAGACGTTTAGTCCAATAAGATGGATGTAAACAACCTTCACACATTCTATACCCTGCTCAGTGTGTTTAGTTTGAAACATATGAAATTCTTGATATTTGAATATTTTTGACCATAAATTTGTAAGACCAGAATTTCATAAAACTTATACTACTTGAAGACCTTCTGTGGGTCAGAGAAAGGAGACATGTGGGAAAAACCAATAGTACAGAAAAGTTCAAAATAAATTCATAATAAACACTATACCCTGTGAGGTTTTCAGAAGATGCCTTAGTTTCTTTAAGGCATCAAAGAACACCCCATAATGTTCCTTATCTACAGCATTATTTCAAGTAATAAGGATCTCTGCTTCAGCTCCAGGTTGTTTTCTATGGTAGAAATAGAAAACAAATCCTAACTTCTGTCAAAAACCTACAATATTGGAATAAAAGTTCTATAAACATTGGAGTTCAGGAGAAAGAAAAGGAAATAATGACGGAGACCTCTTGATACATCCTCACTTATCAGGGAGAGACACCAGAGTCGCAGATCCTGTTGAGGATATCACACAGGCTCCTCTAGAAGAGACCTTTCTAGGTCCTTTTCAGACCCCAGAGATTTCCCCTTTACCAGGTATAACTCAGCATAATAAAGAAAACAACTCAACAAAAAATTATATTGAAATCATTATTCCCACAGACCTCGAGGAAATGGGATGTAAGCCTGGAGATGTTTCATTGGAGAAGAGTTGAGACTGAATGATGGATATATATGGAGATTCCTTACCCTCTCTTGTAGAAAGGACAAGCATAGAAGTTCCTTTTGTTGTGAAAACAAATGAAAAGCCAAATTATAAAGATCAGTGGGCACTGAAGGAAATTTTACAACTTTCTAATGGATACAGTCTTAACACAGTGACAGAATTAACTCCCTTCCTTCCCTCATCCCATAATAGCTCAGCACCCAATTTGCACACTTACGTGGGGTGTCCCTGGCCCAAGCCATGGGAGGGCTCAGCACCATCAGTATCACGGTCAAAGCTGCCATCCAGAAGCCTCTAGGGAACCACAGACATGCCATACTGGAAAATACAGAGGATAGGGTGCGTGGAGGTAGGCAAATCTAAATCAGTGAGGACCAACTAGCACCATTCTCCAGGCACATCCCAAATAATACTAACCAAGGAACTCTTGTTTCTGTTCTTGGATTGGATGATCTACAAGTTGAGAACCAATCAGCACCAGATATGAACAGCATCATTAGTTGTCAATCAGAGATTCAGTATGAAGATCCTCTTTCATAACAGATTGCCTTCATTTGAACTGTTTTAAGTTGAGTACTTTAAAGGTTTAAAGTTGTTTGTGAAACACTTTATAACACCTGTATTGTGAGGCAGCTCCATATTGGGCATGATGTGCACATACCTCTTAGACTTTGGGGACAAATGTGTGTCTGAGTGTGTTTAGGAGCTGAGGGAGTAGAGGGAAGATGATTATAAATTAATCTGGTCCTTGGGGCACCTGGGTGGCTCAGTGGGTTAAAGCCTCTGCCTTCGGCTCAGGTCATGATCCCAGGGTCCTGGGATCGAGCCCCGCATCAGGCTCTCTACTCTGCGGAGAGCCGGCTTCCTCCTCTCTCTCTGCCTGCCTCTCTGCCTAGTTGTGATTTCTCTCTGTCAAATAAATAAAATATTTAATAAAAAAAATTAATCTGGTCCTTATTACATAGCAACTTGTTGTAGATTTAAAGGAATTCCTTTACCTCTCACCACTGAAATGAAGGCTCTGTGATCTTACAGCTATTTTAAGACTGGACGATGCTGTCATTCTATGGACAGCTCAGGCAGCGGCATCTCCTGGTAACTGATGATAGGCTAGAAATACAGCTGTTGATTGGAGAAGATAGTCTGCATAGTCTTATAACTAGAGATGCCTCTGATAAAGTCAAGGAAATTGTAATTTAAATTTTATTAAATTTAGAATTTAATTAACTTAACCTGAATGAAAAGGTTTTCTGGATTTCGCACCTAAATCTAGTGGCATCTCCAGAATACACATAGAGAAAGGGACTTAGAGGACATGATCTATGTGCATGGATGGTCTTGAAAATTCCCTTTGCATAACACTTAACCTAAAAATGTGATAGGGCCAACTGTCAAAATCAAAACATTCACGGAGCTGAGAGATTGATTAAGGATGCAAAGTCAGCCTTGGAACAACCACTCTGCTTTAGAAAAATTCATATTTTATGTGAAATGGTGTTCAGTCACTTACTTTTGGTACTCTATCTGATTTCCTTATTTTATTCAAGAGATAGCCCTTTATTATTCATCTTCTCCTGCTTTATCCTAAGAGGAGATATGAGAAAACTTGGCTAATGAATACATCAGAGGTGTCCAGGAAAGACACACTGTAGTAAAACCATGAGTTACATCCTTTCATGTAACCATATAATTTTAATCATATAATCCCACTTTTAGATAATTATTGCACATTATATTGATATGACTATAGTATCTCAGGTTCAGAATAGATCTTAAAGCACAACTGTCTAAAGTTCTGTATTAATTCACACCCACGCCTTGCTGATAAGCAGCCTTTCTTTATATGCCTTAATATTTCTACTGAGAGAGTACTCACCATGCTGCAATGAAATGACTAAAATTTATTGGGCAATTCTTGAGTATTTGAGTTTGTACCTAGGATTACACAAGGGCTTTTATATATCCTAATTTTATTTAATTCTCACATTATCTCTGTGATTTGAGTACCCTTTTCATTCCTACCAATGCAGGGAATGAAATGACGAATGGAAGTTAAACAACTTGGGCAAGGATGCAAGGTGAGTAGATGATGCCCTCCAGGTTGAGCCAAGTTATATGGAAGCCCAAACTCCAGAAGTTAGTCCTTACATTACACCTCACATTCAGGTTCTGAAGAAAATAATGCCATTATCATGGAACTGTTTTTAGAAGCTTATGCATAAACATGCATAACAGTGAGACTACTTTTAAGAAATGACAGCATTTTACATAATTTGTGACATCTGCTGTGTAAAAATTCTAGATCCTCTAGAAGATGCCTTTCATCACCATCCTCAATTTCATCTGGAATTCAAATTCATCTGGAAAAACTTTGCATTTGTCTGATGTAATGGCTCCCACAGTTCCCACACAAATCTCCTTCCTATTACAAATAACAGTGGTTCCAAATTCCTAAATCCAAATTATGTATTCAATATTTATCTTACATTCCTTAACATAAAGCGGTACATGTTTGAACATTTCAGAATAGCACAAACATAGTATCTCACGTTGGAAAAACATTTCAACTAAACAGAAGTTTAAAATTTTCTGGTAGAGTTGGGGTAGAAGTCATTGTAGTCTCTGTATCTGAGAAGAAACTATGTCCTAGATCCAGTTATAATTCAGTGCCATGGGAAGTTGTGAGATTGCAACCAGTAGAACTGATGTTTAATTTGAGAAACAGTAAATCATAATTTACTCAGAAACTGATTGTGGTGTGTGATATTCTGGGAAAACCAGACTCTGGTTCACCTTAGATTACAGGATGAAAAGAAAGTTATTCTATGTCAAGAACTTTCTGAAATATAAAAAGAACGCTATCAAAATTTTCATATAAATTTGACATACAACTTACAAATCATACAAATTAGTTTTAAAAAGAATGAGACAATGCCTATGACCTAAATTCTACCTGTTGTATACAGGTATGAGTAACAAAAATGTGTTGCTGGACATATTACGTATCTCGCACTTTTTTGCGAATATTACTACCATATAGAGAGAGCTAAGGTAAAACAAGGTAACAACTGTCACCCAGCCGGCAATCCTGCAGGTGATCTTGAGGCTGAACCTCTTCACCAAACGCAAGAGCAGAAGCAATCCTGCTCAACTTCTGCTGTGTCAAGGAAGGTCTTATTTCCTTGGGAAAAGACAGTTAAATTAGTTTCTAGAAGAATATGTTTATCATACAGAACTTCAACAGTCTCTGCTCTTGACATATAAGACCACAGATTTGTTTTTATGGAATGAAATCAAAACACTCTCGACAATAAGCAAGTGACATCGGAAGTAAGGACTTTTGTTGAACAACAAACAAGTTGAAATTTGTAGCATTATGGAATGACTCCTACCAATTTTCACACAATGGAACTCATGTGTAGTAAGCCTGAAATGTTGCAGTACATCTGGGAAAAATGGGTTCCTCACTATCGGTAAGTCATAGTTAGCATAGTGCCTGTCATTTGTCCAAGCACTCTCAAAATCTCTGTAGTTCTCAGAAATCTACCACCACTAATATGGAACTGAAAGGAAAAGCAGGTCAGTTGTCCCTTTACCCAAGGAAAACTATAAGTATGTAAATAAATAAATAAATAAATAAATAAATAGTATTGATTTCTTTTTACCATGGAATACATGTATTTTTTCAGAGGACTGTGCTACTTACAGGCCTTATTAGCACAGAACTGATTTGATAGGACATTTTCCAGTGAAATCTAGGTGATGTCCTCCAATGACGAAGTGTGGATGGAGTCAGACTTCACCATGGTTCCACCATTGTTCTACCATGTCTACCAAGTCCATTGACATGGCTTCCACAACTCCCCAATGTCCCTCTTTGACTCAACTCATCTTTGTTTTATAATACTTTAAAACCACCTTTTTTTAAGAACCAAAATGTTTAACATTGAGTGGTTACAGAGAGAATAATAGAAATTCTCATAGTCTCTCCATAATAGTACATATAAGAAATATTTTTAATTTTCTTTCCCTTTCTCTAAGTGTAAATTGTGCTGTGGAAAGTAATTTTTTTTATATAGTACAAACACTGGACAGATTATTTTTTCAAAATACCAACTTGGTTTCCACTAACAACTGCCTGGTCATTCCAAGCTGTGTGCTGGAATGTTGTCTGTTTTGTTCAAAATAAAGAATAAAACCTGCTAACAATTATTTTTACTAATAATCTACCCTTACAGTTAATTAAGTTTGTACTAAATATGTAAACTTACTGTACCCTTACTATATATTAAAGTAAATTTACTCTACCCTTGTCTTGACATCTTTTTCTACAGGGTGTGCCTGTCAAACAAAACAACCATTTCAACAATGTAGACCAATTTTGAAAACTTTGGAGCATACATCCCTCATTAATATCCCTAGCATTCCTGTTTTGATCATACATTTACTTCATAGGTTATACAGGCAAGATAAAGGAGTGAAAGTTGTAATCTAGACATTCGTCTAGAGATGCTAAAGAAGTTCTGGGTGCTACAGGTAACCTGTGTCTCCACAATTCAAAAGAAGTCTGGTCAGCGGTTAAAACAACAACGAGGCCAGTTAAAAAAGGAATATCTAAACCATGGTTACATTATTAACCATAGGAAAATGCTTTCTAATAACCACAACAAAAAATGACATTAGGGCCTTAATGACAATGACATTAGGGAAAGTCTAAGCTTCTCCAGAAGTGAGGAATCCTTATTGCTTATCTAAATTATTTTTTTAATTTAATCTAATTATCCAACATGTAGTACATCATTGGTTTTTGTTATAACATTCAATGATTCATTAGTTGTGTATAACACCCAGTGTTCATCACAATTTCTAACCTATGAAAAACACAAAAGCATAAGAAGAATCATCTCTACAGGCAATTGGTTCTCCCATGTAAAAAAAATACAGACCGGCTGATTTAATTTCTTTCCAGAATGGGAGTTTAACATTCAATTAGTTTAACCATCATAATTTCCTTCAGTGCTTTTGCTGGTATTAATTATAATATCCATAAACATGATCATGTTCCTTTCTTTTTTTTATTTCTTTTTTTTTATTTTTTATTTCTTTTCAGTGTAACAGTATTCATTGTTTTTGCCCCACACCCAGTGCTCCATGCAACACGTACCCTCCCTAATACCCACCACCTTGTTCCCCCAACCTCCCACCCCCCACCCCTTCAAGACCCTCAGGTTGTTTATCAGAGTCCATAGTCTCTCATGCTTCACATCTCCTTCCAATTTCCCTCAACTCCCTTCTCCTCTCCATCTCCCCATGTCCTCCACGTTATTTGTTATGCTCCACAAATAAGTGAAACCATATGATACTTGACTCTCTCTGCTTGACTTATTTCACTCAGCATAATCTCTTCCAGTCCCGTCCATGTTGCTACAAAAGTTGGGTATTCATCCTTTCTGATAGAGGCATAATACTCCATCATGTATATGGACCACGTCTTCCTTATCCATTCATCCATTGAAGGGCATCTTGGTTCTTTCCACAGTTTGGCGACCGTGGACATTGCTGCTATAAACACTGGGGTACAGATGGCCCTTCTTTTCACTACATTTGTATCTTTGGGGTAAATACCCAGTAGTGCAATTGCAGGGTCATAGGAAAGCTCTATTTTTAGTTTCTTGAGGAATTTCCACACTGTTCTCCAAAGTGGCTGCACCAACTTGCATTCCCACCAACAGTGTAAGAGGGTTCCCCTTTCTCCACATCCTCTCCAACACACGTTGTTTCCTGTCTTGCTAATTTTGGCCATTCTAACTGGTGTGAGGTGGTATCTCAATGTGGTTTTAATTTGAATCTCCCTGATGGCTAGTGATGATGAACATTTTTTCATGTGTCTGATAGCCATTTGTATGTCTTCATTGGAGAAGTGTCTGTTCATGTCTTCTGCCCATTTTTTGACATGATTATCTGTTTTGTGTGTGTTGAGTTTGAGGTGTTCTTTATAGATCCTGAATATCAACATTTTGTCTGTACTGTCATTTGCAAATATCTTCTCCCACTCCGTGGGTTGCCTTTTTGTTTTGTTGACTGTTTCCTTTGCTATGCAGAAGCTTTTGATCTTGATGAAGTCCCAAAAGTTCATTTTCGCTTTTGTTTCCTTGACCTTTGGAGACATATCTTGAAAGAAGTTGTTGTGGCTGATATCGAAGAGGTTACTGCCTATCTTCTCCTCTAGGATTCTGATGGATTCCTGTCTCACATTGAGGTCTTTTATCTATTTTGAATTTATCTTTGTGTACGGTGTAAGAGAATGGTTGAATTTCATTCTTCTACATATAGCTGTCCAGTTCTCCCAGCACCATTTATTTAAGAAACTGTCTTTTTTCCACTGTATATTCTTTCCTGTTTTGTCAAAGATTATTTGACCATAGAGTTGAGGGTCTATATCTGGGCTCTCTACTCTGTTCCACTGGTCTATGTGTCTATTTTTATGCCAGTACGACGCTGTCTTGGTGATCACAGCTTTGTAGTAAAGCTTGAAATCAGGTAACGTGATGCCCCCAGTTTTGCTTTTCTTTTTCAGCATTTCCTTAGCAATTTGGGGTCTCTTCTGATTCCATACAAATATTAGGATTATTTGCTCCAGCTCTTTGAAAAATGCTGGTGGAATTTTGATCGGAATGACATTTAAGGTATAGATTGCTCTAGGCAGTATAGACATTTTAACAATGTTTATTCTTCCAATCCAAGAGCATGGAACAGTCTTCCATCTTTTTGTGTCTTCTTCAATTTCTTTCATGAGTGTTCTGTAGTTCCTCAAGTACAGATCCTTCACCTCTTTGGTTAGGTTTATTACCAGGTATCTTATTGTTCTTGGTGTTACAGTAAATGGAATCGATTCTCTAATTTCCCTTTCTGTATTTTCATTGTTAGTGTATAAGAAAGCCACTGATTTCCGTACATTGACTGACATTGTATCCTGCCACATTACTGAATTGCTGTATGACTTCTCGTAGTTTGGGTGTGGTCTTTTGGGTTTTCCATATAAAGAATCATGTCATCTTCTTCCTTGGTGTTGGTTGTGATCTCTCCCTTTTCATTCATAATTTTATTAATTTGGGCTTTCTCTCTTTTCTTTTGGATTAGTGTGGCCAATGGTTTATCGATCTTATTGATTCCTTAAAAAAACCAGCTTCTAGTTTCATTGATACATTTACCGTATCTCTGGTTTCTACCTCATTGATCTCTGCTCTAATCTTGATTATTTCCCTTCTTGTGTGTGGAGTTGGTTTGATTTGTTGTTGATTCTCCAGTTCTTTAAGGTGTAGAGACAGCTGGTGTATTCTGGATTTTTCCATTTTTTTGAGGGAGGCTTGGATGGCTATGTATTTCCCCCTTAGAACCGCCTTTGCTGTATCCCATAGGTTTTGGACTGAAGTGTCTTCATTCTCCTTGGTTTCCATGAATTGTTTAAGTTCTTCTTTGATCTCCTGATTGATCCAAGCATTCTTAAGCAAGGTGGTCTGTAGCTTCCAGGCGTTTGAGTTCCTTCCAAACTTTTCCTTGTGCTTGAGCTCCAGTTTCAAAGCATTGTGATCTGAGAATATGCAGGGAATAATGCCAGTCTTTTGGTTTTGGTTGAGTCCTGCTTTGTGACCCAGTATGTGGTCTATTCTGGAGAAAGTTCCAAGTGCACTTGAGAAGAATGAGTATTCTGTTGTTTTATGGTGGAATGTTCTGTATATGTCTATGAGGTCCATCTGGTCCAATGTGTCATTCAATGCTCTTGTTTCTTTATTTATTTTCTGCTTGGATGATCTGTCTATTACTGAGAGAGGTGTGTTAAGATCTCCTACTATTAATGTATTCATATCAATATGACTCTTTATCTTTTGACTCTATCTCTTTTGTTATGTAATTGGCTGCTCCCATATTGGGGGCATAGATATTTACAATTGTTAGATCATCTTGATGGATAGTCCCTTTAAGAATTATGTAGTGTTGGAGCGCCTGGGTGGCTCAGTGTATGAAGCCGCTGCCTTCGGCTCAGGTCATGATCTCAGGGTCCTGGGATTGAGTCCCGCATCGGGCTCTCTGCTCCACAGGAAGCCTGCTTCCTCCTCTCTCTCTGACTGCCTCTCTGCCTCCTTGTGATCTCTCTCTCTGTTAAATAAATAAAATAAAATCTTTAAAAAAAAATTATGTAGTGTCCTTCTGTATCTCTGACTACAGTCTTTAGTTTAAAATCTAATTTATCTGATATGAGAATCCCTACCTCGGGTTTCCTTTGAGGCCCATTGGCATGAAAGATGCTTCTCCATCCCTTCACTTTCATTCTGGGTGTATCTTTAGGTTCAAAATGGGTCTCTTGTAGACAACATGGATGGATCCTGTCGTTTTATCCAATCTGCAACTCTGTGTCGTTTTATGGGCCCATTTAGGCCATTCACATTGAGAGTGATTATTGATAGAAATGTTTTTATTGACATCATGTTACCTTTGAAGTCTTTCTTTCTGAAGATTGTCTCTATATTTCTGTTCAATGATTTCTGTTCTGTTCAATACATTTCTGTTCAGTGACAAAGAAGCTCCTTACGTACAGAGGAAAGCCCATCAGAATAATGTCAGACTTGTCCACAGAAGTCTGGCAAGCCAGAAAGGGCTGGCAAGATATATTCAGGGCACTAAATGAGAAGAACATGCAGCCAAGAATACTTTATCCAGCAAGACTGACATTCAAAATGGATGGAGAGATAAAGAGTTTTCAAGACCAGCAAGGCTTAAGAGACTATGCAACCACCAAGCAGACACTGCAGGAAATATTAAGGGGGTTCTATAAAAGAGAAAAAAAATCCTAAAAATATCATTGACCATGTTCCTTTCAATGATACTTTTATGGCCTTGTCACTTTAGCTCCTCAGAAACAAACTCTTTATTGTGTTCTTATGCAGACATTTCACTGGACTATTTACCTAGATAGGCTTGTAGGGTGTTTCTGGTTGCTCTGTTTATGACTTAATGGGCAGAGTCACTACCATGACAAATAGGTGTTGGTGAGGATGCAGAGAAAGGGGAAGACTCATGGACTCTTGGTGGTATGAAAACCGGTGCAGCCACTCTGGAGAACAGTATAGAGGTTCCTCAAAATGTTAAAAATAGAACTACCCTATGACCCAGCAATTGAACTACTAGATAATTACCCAAAGGATATAAAAATACAAATTCAAAGGGATATGTGATGTTTATAGCAGCATTATTAGCAATGGCCAAACTATGGAGAAGCACAAATGTCCATTGACTGATGAGTGGACAAAGAAGATATGGTTTATATAAACAATGGAATTTTACTCAGCCTTTGAAAGAATAAAATCCTGCCTTTTGCAACAATATGGATGGAGCTAAATATATTGTTCTAAGTAAAATAAGTCAAAGAAGCACAAATACTATATGATCTCACTCATATGTGGACTTTAAGAAAGAAAACAGACGAACATATGGGAAGGGGGCGGGGAGACAAACAGGACAGAGGAAAACAAGCCATAAGAGACTTTAACAATAGAGAGCAAACTGAAGGTTGATGGAGGGATGTGGGTGGAGCTGAGCTAGATGGTGATGGGTATTTATTTAATGTAGTTCTGGAAGTCCTAGCCTGAGCAACCAGACAACAAAAGAAATAAGACATCCAAATCAAAAAGGAAGAAACCAAACTTTCACATTTTGCAAATGACCTGATACTCCATATAGAATACATAAGACTCCACCAAAGAATTGCTAGAACTGATACATGACTTCAGTAAAATCACAGGATACAAAATCAAAGTACAGAAATTTGTTGCATTTCTATATACTGCAGGTAATGAAGCAGCAGAAAGAGATATAAGGAATCAATCCCACTTACAATTGCATTAAAACTGTAAGATACCTAGGAATAAACCTAGCCAAAGAGGTAAAAGATCTGTACCCTAAAACCTATGAAATACGGATGAAAGAAATTGAAGATGACAGAAAGAAATGGAAAAGCATTCCATGCTCATGGTTTGGAAGAACAAATATTATTAAAATGTCTATATTACTCAAAACAACCTATACATTTACTGCAATCCCAATCAAAATAATACTAGCATTTTCCCAGAGCTAGAACAAACAATCCTCAAATCTGTTTAAACCACAAAAGACCTCAAATAACCAAAGCAACCTTGAAAAAGAAAAGTAAAGCTGGAGGCATCACAATTCCAAACCTCAAGTTATATTACAACACTGTAGTGATCAATACAACATGGTACTGGCACAAACACAGATACATAGATCAATACAACAGAATAAAATACGCAGAAATAAGCCCACAACTCACAGTCAATTAATCTTTCACAAAACCAGAAATGGTGTTGAGAAAACTAGATAACCACATGCAGAAGGATGAAACTAGACCACTTTCTTACACTATACACAAAAATTAATTCAAAATGGATGTAAGGCTAAATGTGAGACAGGAAACCATCAAAATCCTGTAGAAGAACACAGTCAATAACCTGTTTGACATTGGCTGTAGCAACTTCTTAGTACACACATCGCTGAAAGCAAGGGAAACAAAAACAAAAACATAATATTGGGACTCCATCAGAAAAAAGTTTCTGCACAGCAGAGGAAACAATCAGCAAAACTCAGTGGCAACCTATGGAATGGGAGAAGATATTTGCAAGTGACATATATAATAAATGATTAGTATCCAAAATATATAAGAACATACACACTCAATACCCAAAAAACATATAATCCTGTTAAAAAAAAAAAAAAAAAGAAAAGAAATGGGCAGAAGACATGAATAGACATTTTTCCAAAGAAGACATACAGATGGCCAATGGACACATGAAAAGATGCTCAACATCAGGGAATTACAGATCAAAACTACAATGAGATATCAGCTCACACATGTCAGAATGGATAAAATTAACAACATGAAGCAAGAGGGATTGGCAGGGAGGCAGGCTGTTGATGGGAATAAAAATTGGTGCAGCCACATTAGAAAACAATATGGTTTCCTCAAAAAGTGAAAAATAGAAGTACCTTATGGTCCAGCAAATGCACTAATGGGTATTTACCCAAAGAATAGGAAAATACTAATTTAAAGGGATACATGCAAGCCAATGTTAATCATTATCAACAATAGCTAAACTATGGAAGGAGCCCAAATGTCCATTGACCCATTGACTGATGAAGGATAAAGATATGGTATGTATATACTTTGTGGTGTGTATGTGTATATATATGTGTGTGTGTGTGTGTGTGTGTGTGTGTGTGTGTATGTATATACATATATATACACATACCTATATATATATTACATATATTCCATTATATATCACACATTCCATATATCACACTATATATACATACACATGCATACATATAATGGAATAGGCTCAACCATAAAAAAGAATGAACTCTGGCCATTTGCAACAACATGGATGAAGCTGGAGAATATTATGCTCAGTAAAATAAGTCAGTCAGAGAAAGACAAATACCATATGATTTCATTCATATGTGGAATTTAAGAAACTAAGCAAATGATCATAGGTGAAAAAAGAGAGGGACAAACCAAAGAACAGACTCTTAACTACAGAGAATAAACTGATGGTTACCAGAGAGGACCTGGTTGGGTGCATGGGCTGAATAGGTGATGGCGATTAAGGAGGGCACTTGTGATGAGCACTGGCTGTTGTATATAAGTGTTGAATCAATAAATTCTACACCTGAAACTAATATTACACTCTATGTTAACTTACTGGAATTTAAATAAAATCTTTTTTTTAAAGGTAGCAGATGAAAGAAAAAAATGTTTGGGAGAAAATACTGATAAATACAATAAAGGCAAAGATAATAGAATTACTGTGTATACCTTACCTTTAGGTCTGAAGTTTTGGGGGGCTGATTAAAAGAAAAAAGTATAATGGATCATGAAATTTCTTGTATCTTATCAAGAAAAGCACATTAGTTATCCAACAGATACCTTATTTGCTTTCAATTAAAATTTTTATGGGTCTTTATTATGGTCACAATGAATAACATGGAACATTGAAGGGCCCACAACTGTTTTGTAGAAGTGATAGAAACATTTAACAATGGTCATATCTTTTTTAGCCCATGACAAAAGATTAGCATATGACATGAAAATGTAATTCAGTGAAGATATGTGAGAGCATATTCTATTTTCCCAAGTCTGTGATGAAGAGATAATTTTATTCTATAAGGATGACATTTATTAAGGTATTCTATTACTTTTAACATTATGTTACATGTGTATTGCCATACAATTTAATGAGATACAAAACTAAACCTTTCAGTAAAATACAAATTTTAAAACATAACTGTGATTGGGCTCCATGTCTGTGATTATCTTATTAGGTGGATTACATCCTAATTAATACAGTATGTGAACCTTGATTACAGTGAAATATCTATAAGTGGATGAAAAAAGCAAAACAAAGCAACTTACTTCTCATCTATTTTTTGTATGTGATAGTATTTTTCCTTCAGTTGAGCAACAGGGTTAGTGTCATATTTAAAATGTTAAAAATTAACAGCCATAGAATTAAACTATATAGTCTTATTATCATAGTGAATAAAATCAATTCAATCTTTTTTTAGGTCAAAAAGAGAGAAATTCATTAAGAAAGAAGTGCTAGGCAGGGAGGAGCAAGATAGTGGAGGAGTAGGAGACCTAAATATCATCAGGTTCCAGGAGTTCAGCTAGATAGTTATCAAACCATTCTGAACAACTATAAACTCTACAGGAGATTGAACAGAAGAAGAGCAGCAATTCTACGAACAGAAAATCGACCACTCTCTGGAAGGTAGGACAAGTGCAAAAGTGAATCTGAAGTGATATACGAGAAGAGAGACCGCAGGGAGAGGGGTCAGCTCCCAGCAAGCTGGAGAGCAGTGGAGCTCAAAATCAGAACTTAAAAACATTCGAGTGCACATGCCCCTTTGGATCTCTACATTTGTATCTTTAGGGTAAATACCCAGTAGTGTGATTGCTGGGTCATAGTGTAGTTCTATTTTCAACTTTTTGAGGAATCTCCTTACTGTTTTCCAGAGTGGCTGCACCAGCTTGCATTCCCACCAACAGTGTAGGAGGGGTCCCCTTTCTCTGCATCCTGGCCAACATCTGTCATTCCCTGACTTGTTAATTTTAGCAATTCTGACTGGTGTAAGGTGGTATCTCACTGTGGTTTTGATTTGTATTTCCCTGATGCTGAGTAATGTGGAGCACTTTTTCATGTATCTCTTGGCCATCTGGATGTCTTCTTTGCAGAACTGTCTGTTCATGTCTTCTGCCCATTTCTTAATTGGATTCTTTGTTCTTTGGGTGTTGAGTTTGGTAAGTTCTTTATAGATTTTGGATACTAGCTCTTTTTCTGATATGTCATTTGCAAATATCTTCTCCCATTCTGTCAGTTGTCCTTTGGTTTTGTTGACAGTTTCCTTTGCTGTGCAAAAGGTTTTGATCTTGATGAACTCCCAATAGTTCATTTTTGCCCTTGCTTCCCTTGTCTTTGGTGATGTTTCCAGGAAGAAGTTGCTGCAGCTGAGGTCAAGGAGGTTGCTGCCTGTGTTCTTCTCAAGGATTTGGATGGATTCCTCTTTCACATTGAGGTCATTCACCCATTTTGAGTCTATTTTTGTGTGTGGTGTGAGGAAATGGTCCAGTTTCATTCTTCTGCATGTGGCTGTCCAATTGTCTAACACCATTTGTTGAAGAGATTGTCTTTTTTCCATTGGACATTCTTTCTGGCATTGTCAAAGATTAGTTGACCATAGAGTTGAGGGTCCATTTCTGGGCTCCTTATTCTGTTCCATTGATCTATGTATCTATTTTTGTGCCAGTAGTTTACTGTCTTGATGATGACAGCTTTGAAATAGAGCTTGAAGTCTGGAATGGTGGTGCCACCAACTTTGGGTTTCTTTTTTAACATTCCTCTGGCTATTCGAGGTCTTTCCTGGTTCCATATAAATTTTAGGATTATTTGTTCCATTTCTTTGAAAAAAACGGATGGGATTTTGATAGGGATTGCACTAAATATGTAGATTGGTTTAGGTGGCATAGACATTTTCACAATATTTCCTCTTCCAATCCATGAGCATAGAACATTTTTCCGTTTCGTTGCATCTTCCTCAATTTCTTTCATGAGTACTTTATAGTTTTCTGAGTATAGATTCTTTGCCTCTTTGGTTAGGTTTATTCCTAGGTATCTTATGGTTTTTGGTGCTATTGTAAAGGGGATCGACTCCTTAATTTCTCTTTCTTCTTTCTTGTTGTTGATATACAGAGATGCAACTGATTTCTATGCATTGTGTTTATATCCTGCCACTTTACTGAATTCCTGAATGAGTTCTAGCAGTTTTGGAGTGGAACATTTTGGGTATTATACATAAAGGACCATATCATTTGCAAAGAGTGAGAGTTTGACTTCTTTTTTGCCAATTCAAATGTTGATTATTTTTATTTCTTTTTGTTGTCTGATTGCTGAGGCTCATCCAAATATTTTTTGATGATAGCTTTAAAATCCTTGGAAGACAATTCTGACACACATGCCATCTCAGCATTGCTGTCTGTTGATTATCTTTTGTTATTAATGTTGAGATTTTTCTGGTTTGTGTTATGGTATCTATTTTCTTATTACAACATGGACATTTTGAGCTTCATATTAAAGGGTTCTCTATCTTATTTATATTGTTTTACCCTGATGTCCTGATACCAGTCCAGGAGAGGAAGTGGGATGTTGCCACCTCATTACTGCCAGATAGGTTTGAAATTCCAGGTTCTCCACCAGGCTCCATTGGTGCTCATGTGGGAGGAGTGCCTTGGGACCTCAGGGTGGATACAGAAATTCAGGCTCCCTACTAGCCCTCTGCTTGTACAACCATGGCTGGGTAATGAGGGCCACCGTTTCACTGTTCAAGCATATCTTTCACTAGCATTAGTATAGTAGGAGTGCCTCATTATAGCTAGGTGGGTTGAAATTCTCAGCTTTCAATCAGGCTTCTTCTTACCAACCCTGGCAGTGAGGAGAGGGCTGTGCCATTACGATCTTGTTCGGCAGAAATTCAGGCCTTCTGTAGAGACTTCCCTAGTGCCACAATGTGGATGTGATCTACTCTCAAAAGACAGTGGTTAAAGACCTGCATCCCTAGTAGGTTTCCTCTGACACACTCCCAGTGGGTTTCTGGGGTGCCTCCTTACAGACAGGCTGGATGATAGTCTATGCTTCTCACTCAGCATTTCCTGCTTAGGTCAATCGGTAGGCACAGATTTCTCTGTGCATTTGACTAGTGTAGTGTGATTAATACCTACATGTTCTGCCTTGCTAGGGCTGTCCTTCACTGTTCCTTGGGTAAAGAAAGCATGCTTTTTAAAGGGCATTTTAGTCTGTGCTTCTTGGTGTTTCCTGGACCACTCCTGGATATATTTGTTAAAACACACACACACACACACACACACGGAAATCACCACTATGTTACTGATCAGTGCCAAGGTCTGTAGCTAATCTGCCTTCTTTTCTCCACCTTTTTCAGTCTTCTTCTCTTTGTCTTAGCTGTACCAATTGGAGGAATAAAAGAATTGTATCTACTCCATCTTTCCCTAGAACCAGAAGTCTCTCACCATAATATTTTAATATCTCTTTGACATATTTGAAAATACTAGGCACCTATCCTGGGGTATTTATGACAGGTTTACTTAATGTAAATTAAATTTGGTAACAAAAAAAGCTAAAAAGAGGGGGGCAGATAGTAGTAGAGTAGGGGATCCCTAGGCTTGCCTCAATCTAGATAGCTATCAAGTCATCCTAAATACCCCAGGAATTGGCATGAAGAGAGGCAGAACACACTCCACAACTAAAGGTAGAGAAGAGGTCCCATCAAAGAAAGTAGGAAGTGGAGGGACAAGTCTTGGGAGAGAAAAAGGCTGCGACTGCTGTGGAGGGGACAGAGCCCCAGTCTCAGAGCCAGTTTAAAGACAGACTAACACTCAGGGGAGCACACAAGGAAAACAAATCCCTATAGCAATTGACTTGGCAAGGGAGAACTCCCGGGACTCCTAAAATCCTACAACTAATGGGACTTGAGGCCTGGAGTTTTAAAAGTCAGTAGGCATGACTGGGATATAAATCCAAAGATATCACCAAAGAAAATCAACAAGCCATGAAAAAAAGAAAGATAGGATCAGAGAAAAACTTCAGAAACAACCACAAAACAAATAACCAAATGACAATAAAAACATATTTGTCAATAATAACTTTTAATGTAATACAATAAATGTTCCAATCAAAAGACATAGGGTGTCAGAATGAATAATAAAAAAAAAAAAGTTTCATCTACACACCACCTACAAGAAACGCATTTTAGACCTAAAGACATCTGTAGACTGAAACTGAGAGGATAGAGAAATATCGACCTTGCAAATAGAGTCAGAAGAAAGCTAGAGAATCAATACTTACATTGGACAAAACAGAGTTTAAAACAAAGATTTTAACAAGAGACAAAGATGGACATTATATAATAATAAAGAGGACAATCCAACAAGAAGATATATCAATTCTTAAAATTCGTGCACCCAGCATAGAAGCACCCAAAAATATGAAACAGTTAATAAGAAACATAAGGGAATAGCTGATAATAACACAATATAGTAGGAAACTTTAACAAACTACTTACACTAATGGACAGAACATCAATGAGAAAATTGTTCAGCAAAGAAGCGATGACCTTGATTGACAAACTGGACCAGATGGACTCACCAGATCTATTCAGAACTTTCTCTCCTAACACCAGAATACACATTATTTTCAAGGGCCATGGAGTATTCTCCAGAAGAGGTCATGTATTAGCCCATAAAACAAGCCTCAACAAAATCAAGAAGGTCAAATAATACTATGCATCTTTTCTGACCACAACACTATGAAATCAGAAATCAGCCATGAGAAAAAATTCAGGAAAGACCACAAAGACATTGACGTTAAATAACATACTACTGAACAATAAATGGGCAAACCAGGTAATCAAAGGACAAATTAAAAAGCACATGGAAACAAATGAAAATGAAATCACAATGGCAATAATCCTATGGGATGCAACTTCAGTGCTTCTAGGAGGGAAGTTTATAGCAATACCTATCTACCACAAGAAGCAATAAAAATGTCAAATAAACAACCTAACCTTACACCTCAAAAAGCTGGAACAATAACAACAAAGAAAACCTAAAACCAGCAGAAGGAAGGAAATATTAAATGTTACAGTAGAGATAAGTGTTGCAGAATCTAAATAAAGAATAGAACAGGTAAATGAACCCAGGAGTTCGTTCTTTGAAAAACAAAGTTGATAAAATTAATAAACCTCTAGCCAGATTTATGAAGAAAAAAAGAGAAAGGACTCAAATAAAATCAGAAATGAAAGAGAAGAAACAATCAACACTGCAAAAGTACAAACACTTAGAATATAATGCAAAGCTACATGCCAACAAATTCAACAATATAGAAGAAATGGATAAATTCACAGAAACACATGACCTACCAAAACTGGAACAGAAACAGGTACTAAATTTGAACAGACTGATAACCAACAAAGAAATTGAATTGAAAGAAAGAGAAAGAGAGAAAGGAAGGAAAGAAGGAAGAAAGGAAGGGTGAACCAGCAATGCACAAAGTTCAGGACCAGATGTCTTCACAGTCAAACACTTAAAAACATCTAAAGAAGAGTTAATGCCTGTTCTTCACAAGTTACTCCCCAAAATATAAAAGACAGGAAAACTTCCAAATTCATTCTGTGAGGCCAGCATCACTGTCACACCAAAAAGTGATGAAGACAGCACTGAAAAAGAACTACAGGCCAATATCCCTGAAGAGCTTAGATGCAAAAATTTTCGACAAAACACTAGCAAATTGAATTCAACAACACATTTAAAAAAAAAATTATTCGCCACAATCAAACGGGATCTATTTCTGAGTTGCAAAGTTGGTTGACTACTTGCAAACCAACAACATGATACATCACATCAGTAATGGAAAGGATAAGAACCATCTCAAAAGATGCAGGAAGAGCATTTCACAATATCCATTCCTGACAAAAACCCTCAGCAAACTAGTTCTAGAGGGAATATACCTCTATATAATAAAGGCCATTTATGAAAATCCACAGCTAACATCATCCTTAATGGGAAAAAACTGTTACCTTTTCCCCTAAGGTCAGGTACAAACCAAGGATGGCCACTCTCATCAGTTTTGTTTAACAAAGCACTGGAAGTCCTAACCACAGCAATCAGACAACAAAAAGGAATAAAGATATCCAAATGGATAAGGAAGAAGTAAAACTTTCACTATTTATAGGTGACGTATTACTACATGTAGAAAAAACAAAAGACTCCACCACAGAAACTGCTAGTAAAGTCGCAGGATACAAAGTCAATGTATAGAAATCTGTTGCATTTCTATACACCAATAATGAAGCAGCAGAAGGATAAAATCAAAGAATCAATCCCATTTGCAGTTGCACCGAAAACAATAAGATACCTAGAAATAAACCTAACCAAAGAAGTAAAAGGCCTGTATTCTGAAAGCTCTAAAACACTGATGAAGACAACTAAAGACAGCTCAAAGAAATGGAAATACATTCCATGCTCATGAATTGGAAGGATAAATATTGTTAAAATGTCTAGACTATCCAGTCACCTGTGTGACTCAGTTACTAAGCACCTGCCTTCGGCTCTGGTCATGATCCTGGGTCCTGGGATCGATCCCTGTATCAGACTCACTGCTCAGCAGGAAGCCTGCTTCTCCCACTTCCCCTCCTTGTGTTCCCTCTCTCTCTATGCCTCTCTGTGTCAAATAAATAAATTCTTTTTTTAAAAATGTGTACACTATCCAAAGTAATCTACACATATTATGTGATCCCTAACAAAATACTACAAGCATTTTTCACAGAACTAGAGCAAGCAATTCCTTAAATGTATATGGAACCACTAAAAGTCCCAAACTGCCAAAGCAAACTTGAAAAGAGGAAAGCGAAGCTGGGGGGCATCGCAATGCCAGACTGCAGGATATATTACAAACTTGCGGCGATCAAAACACTGTGGCACTGGCACAAACATCGACACACAGATCAATAGAACAGAACACGCAGAAATACCCAGAAAACCCAGGAATAAATCCACAACTATGTGGCCAGTTAATCTTCATCAAAGCAGGAAAGAATATCCAATGGGAAAAAAGACATTCTTCAAACAGTATGTTGCAACATGGGAAAGAGTGAAACTGGACACTTTCTTACACCATACTCAAAAATAATTTCAGAATGGATTAAAGACCTAAATGTGAGGCTTCAAAACATTAAAATCCTAGAAAAAAACACAGGCAGTAACCTCTTTGACATCAGCTATAGCAATTTCTTTCTCGATACGTCTCCTGAGGCAAGGCAAACGAAAACCAAAACAAAAGTCTATTAGGACTACATCAAATGAAACCTTCTGCACAAGGAAGGAAACAGTCAACAAAACTAAAAGGAAACCTACAGAATGGGAGAAGATATCTGCCAATGACATATGCGATAAAGGAGTAGTATCCCCAATTTATAGAGAACTTATGCAACTCAATACCCCAAAACCAAATAACCCAATTTAAAAAATGGGCAGGAGGCATGAATAGACAGTTCTCCAAGTAAGACATCCAGATGGCTGAGAGACACATGAAAAGGGACACAATCAGGGAAACGCAAATCGAAACTGTAAAGAGATATCACCTCACACCTGTCAGAATGGTTCAGATAAACAACATAACAAACAACTTGTGTTGGACAGGATGTGGAGAATGGAGAACCCTCTTGCACTGTTGGTGAGAAAGCAAACTGGTGCAGCCACTGTGGGAAACAGTATGGGGTTCCTCACAAAGGAATTGTTCCTCACAACAATTGTACTACTGGGTATTTACCCAAAGAATACAAAAACACTAATTCAAAGGGATACATACACCCTAAGGTTTATACAGCATTACCTACAATAGCCAAATTATGGAAGCAGCCCAAGTGCCTACCAACTCATAAATGAATAAAGAAGATGTGGTATATATAAAATGGAATATTATTCAGCCATTAAAAAGCATGAGATCTTACCATTTACTACAACATGGATGGAGCTAAAGAATATAATGCTAGGCAAAGTAAGTCAGAGAGAGACAAATAGCACGTGATTTCACTCATATGTGGAATTTAAGAAACAAAACAGATGAGCTAAGAGGAAAACAAGAGAAAGGGAGACAAACCAAGAAACAGACTCTTAAATTTGGAGAACACATGCAATTACCAGATGGGGGTTGGGAATGGGTTAAACAGGTGGTAGGGATTACAGAGAGCACATGCTGTGATGAACACAGGGTGATGTATGGAAGTGTCGAATCCCTACATTGTACACCTAAAACTAATGTAACACTGTGTGCTAACCAACTGGAATTAAATTAAAAAAAAAAAAGCTAAAATAAAACAGCAGGCATGAGATTGATTATATTAAAGCTGTAAAAATATGAAATTTGTTTGAAAAGTGTCTTATGAAATTATACATTTATTTATTTATAAGATAATGCAATTTATATGTGTAATACGTACACATTCCCAATGGACACACACATACCGTTCACGTACACACGTATGTGTCAGAAATAAAAAAAATAAAACGAAAATTGTTCAAGAGCGAGTGGATGTACTTACATTGAACATTCAGAGTCACATGATTACCCCGGCCACACTGGCTCTCAGATTCACTCAGTAGGATGACAGGCAGGAATCAAAGCATGCCAAGAGGGAGGCATCAGTGAAGAGAAGAAGAATTTCTCTTCAGTGGGACATATTCTTGAAAAAGTCCATAATGCAGTCCAGGTGCTAGTGTCTGCCCACCCATTCACAAGTGACAGTTTAGGTAGAAGGAGATGAATTTACGCCTATGGGAGTGAAGTCTCCCTGGTCTAACACCCTTATCTCTCTTGGAGTCAAGTCCCTCTGATAATACCTCCATGGGCATAAATTCCAGACCTGATTACAGGGGAACAGAGATGCCCATACTGGGTTCCCACCATTTGCTATAGTTCATCGGGTATTCCTCCCCAGCATGTTACAATTGACCAAGCAAAGGCCATTTTTAACACAGGCAATATTGTCTAAAAATCCACCTGACATTCCTCCTTTAAATTTGTCTTGGAGGGGCGCCTGGGTGGCTCAGTGGGTTAAATCCTCTGCCTTCGGCTCAGGTCATGATCCCAGGGTCCTGGGACAGAGCCCAGCATCTGGCTCTCTGCTCAGCGGGGAGCCTGCTTCTGCCTTTCTCTCTCTACCTGCCTCTCAGCCTACTTGTGATCTCTGTCTGTCAAATAAATAAATAAAATCTTAAAAAAAAATTGTCTTGGAGAAGTAAAAAGGGTATTAAACATACACTCATAAGAATGAAAATGATTTATAGTGTTTTTTTCCCAAATTATAGGATTTAGTTTATGCATGGAATCTAAAACAAATGAACACACAGGAGTAACAAAAAAGGGAGAAACAGACTCATAAACACAGAGGAAAAACTAGTTGTTGCCAGAGGAAGGGAATGGGGACCTGTGGGTGAAATAAGTGAGGGGGATTAACAGGTACAAATTCTGGTTATAAAATAAATAAATCACAAGGATGAAAATTACAGCATAGGGAATACAGTCAATAATATTGTAATAACATTGTGTGGTTGCACGTGGTTACTACACTTCTCTTAGAGAGCATTTCCTAATTTATATAATTGTCAAATCACTATGTTGTATACCTGAGACTAATATAATATTACATCTAGACTTCAAGTAATATTTTATAATTAAAAAATATTTTAAAATCCTCAAAAAACAGAATATTTCCTAAAAGAACATTCCATTTTGTGTGTTTACCAAAAAACAAACAAAAAAACAAATAAAAGCAGAAAACATGGGGATACTTGCTATAAAAAGACTTTAAAGGTTTTATATTGCAAACCATTTAAACAACCTAATTACATCAAGTACATCTGGGAATTTTTCAGTATGTACATGTGGAAAATATTAATTAAAGCTTCTTGGTCAAAGTTCCCTTAAATACTATTGACCACAAGAGAGTAGCCTAGTACCACTTTCATTGTGCTTTAGAAAAAAAGGGGGGGCTGGGGGAAGACATTTGAGAACATTTGAAATATCCCCCTATAATCACAGTGTAAAGAGAAAACAAATTTCCCTCCTGAGACTGCATTTCTTTTTGGAGTGATTTTAGTGTTTTCAATGGACTTATTCTTGGCCCTACATATTATTGACTGCAGGGTGCAAGACTTGTTTGAGAATACCACTGCACTCACCTCCCACGTGGGACCTTGACCTAAAGACTTTTTTAAAACCCAGGATTCCTAGAAAAAAAATGTTAATACTGTTATTATTTAGAGAAATTGATGGTACAATTTAATATACCCATTATCAGTGGGTATTTTTAATTGGTGAGGGAAAAAGAGTATACCAAAAAAACTTTTCAGTAAAACCAATAACAATCTTCTGGCCTATTTCTATCTTTTCTTTCCACCTTAAAACTTTTAAAGTTTTAAGAAATCCAAGGTATGTTAGTTTATTCTTTATCGTCACTCCTGGTTTTTCAAAAGCATTTTACAGTATTGACGACTCCTCATTATTATCCCATCTGTCCTTGATGTGCCATTTATCCACTCCTGTTCCCCCCTGTCCGACTGTGTTCACGGACATTTCCCCCTCACACTCCATGCTGGGCCCATGCCATACTCACTTCCTCCTCACAACTTCTATTTTCATGTATAAATTTCCTTCATTCAGTTAGGACATTCAGACTTGAGACCTTAACTCAGTACGTTTTCTTCATCATTTTCTAGCACCTTGCCCAAACCTAGCCCAACAGCAGGCCTAGTGATTCATTCTTTACTTTCTGAAATTTCCATCTTCATGCTTCCTGTCTCTTCTTAAATTCTCTGAGAGTTTTGCATGTTTAGAAACCAGCTCCTTGGTTAATGATTGCTAACCAAATACATTAATCATCTTCAAGTTTCAGTTTCTTACCATGACTCACACCCATTAGGAAAGAGTGAATGTCAGACAGGTGCTCTGCAGACATTCTAACACTCTGCACATGTGAGCAGAGGTCACGCTCAATGGGTCCACATTTCTACAGAATGCTGCACGTGCCCAGAGTCATGGTGGCAGGAACTAATGCACTATTGTCTGGACTCAGTCAGTTCTCGAAACCCAGACCCTAAATTCCCTCCTGACAAGAAGAAGGGTCCCCACAGAAAGCTGGATACTGTCCTCTGGAAGAACAGCCTTCAGTGCTAACAGGTTCTATGTGGTACACGCCCCAGGCATCGATGTGCTTGGTTAACTTAGCCGTACACGGACACTATACTGTGAGCACAACAACAGAGCACAGACCTGGCGGATCCCTCGAATACCGAATTTCCTCAGGAACAAAGCAGGAGACTTAAAAGTTTGAAAGAAACTCATGTTTAACAGACAGACCGTTGCATTATGCTTGCTCTAAGAAGAGCCATGTTATAAGTCTACTCTATGACTCTGGCAGAAAAATCGGGTGAAGAAACATAGCTCACATTGCTAGTTCTATGTTCATTACTTTCACTGTATTAAAGTTATGGTATATGTGGCTAATGGAGGACAATGTTCACATATCATGTCTATTTAATGTCTATCTTCTTTCCTTAATCTCACCTAAGGGGACTTTAATACAGAGACATCTATGGACTTATAAAATGATTCCTTACCTGTTTTGCAGAATTTTAAAGTGAGAAAAATATGTTTCCATTATTATTCTCTTTCCACTGACCAAATGGTGATCAGAGAGTCGAGGAGACAGCATATTCAGGATACCTGTGGATAGATCTGTGCTTAATTATGAATTCTATCCTCTCTCCCTAAGATATGTGGAAAAGGGAAGAACTTATTTGCCTGGAATGTAGTGAAATTATTTTCTGGGAGGACCAAGACTTTGCTTTACCTGCCAGGAAGCTGGGTGACTGAGGACAATGGAATTTGTTCCTGACCCCATGCAGGAAACCTAGAGGGAAAGGAAGATGGACCTGTTTGTTGGTGGCAGATCCTGGAAAGGGTGGCCATGTGGGGAATGGTCTGCACTCCCCAAGGTGTAGGCACAAAGGATCTTTCAGTGTCTCCTACACACAGACAGAGGCCACAAGGGAATATGAAGGGCCTGAAAAACCTCACACAACAGGAAATCTCTGCTTTGAACATCATTGAGTCCCAGAGAACAGATATTACCTGCACTAAGACATCTCCTGCTTTCTCCTCTTCCTCCCTCTCTCTGAATCCACCCCAACTAGAACGTGAGTAAGAAGAAGCAAACTCACCTCTGCCTGCAAAAATTTCCAGCAGGGGATAGAAAGGATTTATCTTAAATCAGATTGGGACTATTGATGACTATACTGCTCCAAACAATCTAATTGCTGAATTCAGATATGATTGTGCAACTTACAGGAGTTTTAGAATGGTCTGTTCATTAAAATTTAATAAATAAATCATGTGGTATGCTATACTGCCTACATAACAAGGACAATAGTTGTGCTAATGTATGTGTTTGTGCACACACACACATGTATCTGCATGTTCTTGTTTACAAATACGACCCAAGCAGAGAAGGATGATTTCACAACTCCAGGGCCTGTAAAAACAAAACAAAAGA
Organism: Meles meles; assembly: GCF_922984935.1. Taxonomy (NCBI): domain Eukaryota; kingdom Metazoa; phylum Chordata; class Mammalia; order Carnivora; family Mustelidae; genus Meles; species Meles meles. The sequence goes on along the minus strand of NC_060070.1, from coordinate 122,472,281 downwards.
CAAAACCCTCAGAGCTTTCAAAGGTCAGGTTTCAGATCCAGGTAAAGAGAGACCAAATCAAATTCACAAACTGCCACTCTTCCAAGTCAGAGATGAACCCAATCACTCTGGTCCCTTCGTTTGCACACAACAGGTTAGGAAGGCCAATGACCCTTACCACTCTAGCATATTTCTTGATATCAGCAGTTGATGGTTTCATCTGATAGAAATTTATTTCCACAAGACTAGCTTCTGTCTGCTCTCAAGATGGGAAGGAGAAATGAAACAGAACAGGTAAAGTTTCTTCTAGAGAGCTTTGGGAAGGAAATACCTGGATCAGTATCCCTCCCACCCCCTCCCCCACCTCCACCTCCTAGCAGCTCTGATAGGAAGTTCTGAGGGCTATGGGGGGAAAGGCAGGGAAGAGAAGCAAAAGGAAAGAGCTGGAGGTTCCTGAAGTGAGGTCCCAGACATGTCCTGGGTGCATGTGAGAACTATCCATTTCTAAGGCCTTCACAAATACCCCAATAAATACTCTCTCTGGGTCTTGGTGTGCCACTGCAAAAAGAACCTGAGCAAACCATGGTGGACAAAAATAGATGATATAGATAGAAGATATCAAGATATAAATATATTTTCATTTAGTAACTTTAAAAATTCCCATTAACAAAGAGCCTGTGTGGCTCAGCTGGTGAAGCACCCAACTCCTGATGTCAGCTCAGGCCATGATATCAGCACCCTGGGAGCCCACGTCTGGCTCCCCGCTCAGTATGGAGTCCACTTGAGATTCTCCCCCACTCTCACTCCCCTTCCTCCCTTCATGTACATGCTCTCTCTCTGTTTCCTTTATTTATAAGTAAATAAAATTATTAGCTTCTCTGTCTTCTTTGTATCGTAGGGAATAGAAATAAGATTATTACAGTTCCCAGGCTCTCCTTGCCCCAGGTGGGGACGTGGCCTACCCACTGCCAGTGAAAGTTAGTATTATGAGATTTGGAGTGACAGGTAGGCTGAAGCCATCTCATGCAGTGGACACAAGGGCACCACAACAGGAATCTAGGCAGCAGCCTTGTGTGGCCAACACAGTCCTTTCTCTGGGGCTCTGGAGGCGATGGGATGTTGGCAGTGCCTTCCCACACACTCCTGAACTCTTGGAGTTGGGGGTCTGCATTGACCTGTGCTCCTCCAGGCTTCTTAACAATTTAAAGGTATAATTCCCCAAAATGCAGACGAATTATAACAAATGATTCTATGTAGAGTGTCTTACAGGATCTTCTATTTTCAGACTGAACTCTGACTAGTACAGTGGGTTCTCTCCATTTGATGTCACCGAGAAGACCTCACTCAGGTGCCCTCAAAAATCCCCTCCGACATAGGAAGCTAGAGTATAGGGACAGGGGACCATGAGTAGTATCTGGATAGGAACTTCTTTCTGTCACAGGGAAAGGGAAATGAAAGTATTTTCTATTTTCCCAAATGTAGTCATTTTGAAGAGAACCAATAACTGCTTTAAAACTAACCATATCATAAGTTGTTAAACAACACCTTGGGTTGAAGCTGCTATTACAACATATGAAAAGTTTTCTTTAAAAGACCTCTAAGTTTACCATATATTTACTGAGAGTGCCTTATAAGAACAACAAGCCTGAATCGTAGGACCAGATTCTCAGCAGAGACTGATATCGTAGAGCTCTCAACTGGCCCATTCCTTTGCCTCCAAGAAGTGTATTCTTTAACAATCTTGGGCCAAACCGTGGGTCTCTTCCAAGTGACCTAGAAGTCACTGTCAGAGAATCTTCAAAGCCCTTGGAGGTGATCAATCAATAATGTGTAAGATTTTTCCCCCTCGTGATTTGTGAGGGCAGCTGTGGGGCAGGATAAAATCTCAAAACAACAGTGTAGAAAATCCACCCTGAGCATATGTGTCATGACTGATATTAAGCAGTGAACTCACCATTTGAACAGCTGCCTAGCTGCCAGGTCTCTCTGTATTGGAATTATTTGGATTCCAGTGCTTTCTATGTGTGGTTTAATTTTCCTTTTTACTGCATTGTTCCTTCAGAAACATGAAGTTCTAGTATCTTAACGTTCAGTTTCCTTAATAATGAACACCAAATGAATTCTTAGGATTAGAACTTCAATCATTTATGACATGAGGAGACTTTCATAATGTTATGACATGAGGAAAGTTATGATAAAGCCCTCCTGCAGGTTATTATCTCTAGCCTTCCCAGTAAAGTGAGCTCTGCCCAGTTTAGTCCACCCTATTCATTGATCTGAGTCCTCACATGAGATATGTCCCCAGCAGTCTCCTCCAATCTCTGGTAAAACTTAAGATGGTAAGGATTACAGTCCACTCTTTCCAATAACCATTATCTATGGTGTATCTACCATCTTTCTCCAGCTTTGGGAGTGTTGACACTCAGAATTTCTCCTCTGATGTTCTCTCATATAGCACAGTGCTAGGAACGCCCAACCCTTGGGCCGAGTTGGCCATCTGGGAGTCTTGGACACTGGAGGACAAACCTAGAGCAATAAGAAGCTTCTGACATGAAACTCTGTCAACCACTGCTGCCAAGAATCAGGCATTCTCCATAGCAGGACAATTTATCTTCTCTTTAGGTGATTTATTATTTTTTATTTCAAGTTCACAGCTGTCATAGCACAGAGGAATGACCTGTCATTAGCTCTCACTTTTGAGTGTTTCTATTCATTCTAGTCTCACTATTAAGTTTCAAGTACATTTCTTTCTAGAACTTGGGCTGGGATGGAAGAGTCGGTGAGTGACTTCCCAACCTCCTCAAAAACATGATTTTCTGTGTTTTTATTTGGTTACATGTTTATTTGATTGTTTCAGAACTTAACTTCTTTATCTAATGACTGAAGTAGTTCGGTTCCTGAACCATTTATAAGAATCCTTTCCTTAGTAACAGATGTGTCATCTCAAAAGTTCTTTATGATTGGCTGGAGCTCAACTGATTTGAATTCTAACGTCAGATTCTATTCTCTTTTCTCCTAGTTTTGTCAGTTCTACCCCAGTCTTATGCTCTACTGACCCCCATCACAGCCCCGCCAAAATGACTGTAAATGGAGTCCTGGTGCCAGGATTTTTTATCATGGTTTTCCTGATGGGTCCTCAAGAATCCTGGGCTATCAAAGGTAAGTGCTGAGAGAAGAAAAACTAGGGATATAAGTTCTGAGAGCACTGGAGAGCTGAACTGTAGACATTTGCAAAACAATCTTTGGAGTTGAGAGAAAAGAAAAGTGTGACAGGTATTGTGGGCCTATAATCTGAAAGTATAATATTGCAGTCTGGAGGAGTTCTGTCATGTTTAGTTTAGAAGAGTGAGAAATTAGTTCATTGATACAATTGACTTTGAATAAGCCAAATTTGAGGTGGAAATAGTTTCTGAGAAGCTTTATCAAGCTACCCACTGGGTTTCAATTTGGCGTTGTGGAAAATTAGTGTAATCAGAAACGTAAAATATTTTGTGGGGATTAAATGACAAAAAGTACAACATTCTCTGCTCCTTTCTTAGCTGAATACATGGTAGTCACTTTTTGGCATGTGAATCCTTTCAGCATATTTTGAGCACAAACACACTGAAGATCACTAGAAAGGAAAGTCCCCCCAAAGCAACAATCTACACCAGGAAAGGGAAGGCCAGCTATGCTGATATGAATTGCATTGTATACTTAAGTATATATAGCAAAATTCTGTTATATTTGTAAAACTAATACAATCTTGTATGTCCTTTTTATCTCCACTGAAAAAGAAGAGAATTTAAGATTTCATTTGATTCCAAAGTCCAGACCCACAGTTGAAACAGTGTTTCCCACTTCTTAGAGCTTCAATACCCTGAAAGAGCCTCTGAAATTAAGACAAAAGTATATTTAATGCCTGGGAAAATGCCGTGAGTGAGGAATTCTCTTTTAGGAGCTGTTGCTGGATTCCGATAGGGAATCATTTCTCAGCTAGTAACATGGAACCTAACAACAGCTTCAAAAGACTCTGGGATTTTCAGGCCCCATTTCCTTCAGTCCACCCTCTCTAACTCTGTCCCTTTATTTCTCCCTCCCAGCTCTGTTCAGTATAGATGTCCTGCACCTGAGCCTCATCTTCCCGTTTCTCCCTACTCTCCATCACAATTCCACTCCGAACAGACCCAGTCACATGTTTGTCTCACATCCTGGATTCTTCTTCCTCACCCCCTCCTGGTTCCCATCCTAACTCTTTTTCCTGCCTTTTCAGAGGACCATGTGATCATCCAGGCTGAGTTCTATCTGACCCCTGACCCGTCAGGCGAGTTTATGTTTGACTTCGATGGTGATGAGATTTTCCACGTGGATATGGAAAAGAAGGAGACAGTGTGGCGGCTGGAAGAATTTGGACGCTTTGCCAGTTTTGAGGCGCAGGGTGCCTTGGCCAACATAGCTGTGGACAAAGCTAACCTGGACATCATGATAAAGCGCTCCAACCACACCCCAAACACCAATGGTACCTCCTGCACTCCTAGACTGGGGAATCCTAACTTTGAAATAGATGCTTCAGCTGGTTGTGTTATGTTATTATAACCGACTACTCCTCCCCAGGGCCTAGGCGCTCCATAAGCAAGTGCCTACTTGTCATGTCACAGACTCAAGAACTTTACATGAGTTTGTTCCTTTCCTGATGGGCTCACATCTTGTCCCTGCCACCAACAGTCACTCACAGAGTCATTGCCCCTAATCCATGCCGGGGAACCAGGAATGAAATGATCTCCAGTACCTAAAATATCCTTCTATCTCTTAAGCCATAACACTGGCTCCAGTTCATGCGAGAGAGCATCAGAGATAGGCCTCTGAGACCATGGATGGCACAGATTCTCAGGGCAGAGTTTCCACTGCTTTTTCTGCTTCAGTGGGAGGGAGAGGGGCTAGCCTAAGCAGGGAACGCTAATTTCTGTCCTATGTCCGCAGTACCTCCAGAGGTGACCGTGCTCTCAAACACCCCTGTGGAACTGGGAGAGCCCAACACCCTCATCTGCTTCATCGACAAGTTCTCCCCACCAGTGATCAATGTCACATGGCTTCGAAATGGAAACCCTGTCACCACAGGAGTGTCCGAGACAGTCTTCCTGCCCAGGGAAGACCACCTTTTCCGCAAGTTCCACTATCTCCCCTTCCTGCCCTCAGCCAACGATGTCTATGACTGCAAGGTGGAGCACTGGGGTCTGGATGAGCCTCTTCTCAAGCACTGGGGTATGGACCGTTCTTCGTTCTCCTTTCTTTTATGATTTCCTCCTGTGATGCATGGGTCTGATGCTTTAGGACCCAGAGTCCCCTAACTTGTCCATAACAATTGCTATAACTTCTATTCCTTGTCTTCTCCCATTATTCAGCTCTCCTGCTTTTTAATCTGTGTTCCCTTAAGGCATCATTCTGTCTTCCTCTTATTTAATTGACTAATGACTATTCTTTTGACTACATACTCTATGTTTGGTTCTAAGTGCTACTCCATACCACACACAGTCATTACTTCCATACTATAGTCTGTATTATTTTTCCCCAGAGTTTGAACCACCAACTCCTCTCCCAGAGACAACCGAGAATGTGGTGTGTGCCCTGGGCCTGGTTGTGGGTTTGGTGGGTATCGTTGTCGGGACCATCTTCATCATCAAGGGCATGCGCAAGGCCAATGCTGGCGAACGCCGAGGGCCTCTGTGAGGCACTGCAGGTGGGTTTGATGTGGTCAGAGGAAAACATGGATGGAATTACCCAAAGGAAGGAAACAGAGTGGGAAGAAGGATGTGTGATGTCTTTAAATGAAAGTGAGAGGAAGGTCATGACTCTTGATTTATCTTTGCTAGGACAGAATCAGACATTAGCATCATCTGGTATCCCAAAGCTTCAACGTCCCACATTCATTCCCATCAGGGTGTTCCTACACCACAATTTCAGTCTTGGAAATTATCTCCACTACTTAAGACCATTGTTTCACATACCACTACTAAATCAATGATCTAGGAAAGGCTTGGTACCTTCTGGTACATATTTTCTGAAACAGTACCTCATTTCAGAAATATTTCCAGTGTTTGGTTTTTTGGGGTTTAGAATAAATTAACTGCATCAGATGAAAATTCCTTGAAGGCAAATGCTTGTTTCTGATTCTCTAATCTGAAAATTGGTATTAAAACTTCTAAGAGAAGGTAAGTCATAGTCTGCTCATTCATGCTCACTTAGAGAGAAGGGGATGCAGTTCATGTTGGAAAGGTTGTATTCATTAGGCAGAGGTCAGATGAATATATGAATTCAGATAATAATATGAATTTAGAGACATTTCCAAAGTCAAAGTATAAAGGAAGAGGAGGAAGGAATCTGAAAAAGAGTAAAATATTCATCTTAACTCTTTAATAACTATGTGTGTCCTACTACAGGCAATGGAGTTTCCTAAAGAAATCAGTGAAGAAATTTGTGCTTCAAAAGATTTATAAAGCTGGCAGTACTCTAACCATTCACCTCTCTGAAGACAACCATTCTTCCACATTTTTCAGACCCTTCAATAGTCTAAAAATAATGATGTCCTACTGATCTGTCCAGATTCTTTTATTTAGTCATTCCTTGTTTGTTGTCCCTTCTTGGGGCTGTTTTCCTCCGTTTTTATATCACCATGCAGTGTGTCTGTAATAGACCTCATAGGATTTTTCTCTGCTATGGAACCTTGTAAATGTTCAACACAGACATCCCTTCTACACTTATTGCTTGGGTTTCTTCAAATTGTGATTGTGATTTTTTGAACACAATAAACTACTGGATGGGTCTGAGGTGATGTTTTGGTGTCTAAGCCAGTTCTTTACAGGGTCTAGGGAATAAATGTGATTCTTTCATGATGAAATGTGTGAATGTTGAATGTATGTGATAAGTTCTGTAAGCAATCAGAAATATATAAGTTTGGGGCACCTGGGTGGCCAGATCAGTTAAGTGTTTGACTCTCAATTTTAACTCAGGTCATGATCTCAGCCTCCTGAGATCATGTCCTGCAAGGGCTCCACATTCAGTGCAGAGTCGGCCTGGAATTCTCTCTCCCTCTGCCCCTCCTCTTGCTTCCTAAATAAATAAATAATCTTACAAATAAAAAGGAAGAAGAAGAAGAAATACCTAGGTTCATTAAGAACATGCCACAGGATGCCTGGATGTCTCAGTCAGTTAAGTGTCTGCATTCAGCTTGGTTTACAATCCCAGCATCGTAAGAACAAGTCCTGCATCAGGATCCCTGCTCAGCAGAAAGACCCCTTCTCCCTCTGCCTGCCACTCCCCCTGCTTGTGCAACTCTCTCTTTCTCTCTCTCTCTCACACACACACACACACAAATAAATAAATAAAATTTTTTAAAAGATTTTGTTTATTTATTTGAGAGACAGAGAGATCCCAAGCAGGCAGAGAGGCAGGCAGAAGAAGAGGGGGAAGCAGGCTCCCTGCTGAGTAGAGAGCCCGATGCGGGTCTTGATCCCAGGACCCTGAGATCATGACCTGAGCCGAAGGCAGAGGCTTAACCCACCGAACCACCCAGGCACTCCAAGTAAAATATATTTTAATTAAAAAAAAAAAAAAAAAGACCACGCCTCATTCACAGCATCCGCATGTAATCCAGTTGCTATGGTCTAGTGCCCCTATGAAAACCCTAAAAAGTAGAGTTGGTTTGTTGAGAGGTCTCTACTTAGGAATGGTTTCAAAATCTGGTTTTGGTTCTCCAAGTCAATGATACTTCTGGATCTTAGTAGAATAAATGTTAAAGCATTGAGTTTAGCCACAGATAATGAGTATGACTGATGATGTGGAGTAAATGGGAGTGGAGAAGGTAGCAGAGCAGGGAGGATTTATATATATTATAGGATTTACATACCAATGACATCCACTCCAGTTTTAATGAAAAATAGGATTGGACACTGTGGATCAGTATTGCGCATTTTATTAACATGGTCTTGGATGCCTGTTTTATTACTAGGAGAATGGTTTGACCTATTCTTGGAACAAGGATTAATATTTTATTAAATATTAATTATTTATTAATAATTTATTAACAAGTATTAATATTTTATTGAGTATGTATCCCTGGATCGAAAAACCAAGTAAAAAGTCGGAACTTGGGCAGTCCATGAGATTACAATGGAATGAAAAAATGTTTGAAACACAGGAAGTGCTTGCTTCTTTATCTGTGAAACTGTTACTTGAGATTTATTTCTAACTGGATACCAGAGCCTACCCCAAACCATGAAGATCAGTTATCCTGACAGTTAGATAGAGTGACAAATAAGAGCTGTTGAATGGACGTCAAACTGGGCTTCATCTTACTCTACATTTACCAGCTGCGTGTTCATCGATACCTTACTTAACTCAATTTACCTGATTTCTTCCATGAAAATACTGAAGACAATTTTTACCACATTGAGTTATTATAGGAATTAAAGGACAAATACAAGAAGAGTCATTAAGTACCATGCTTAGTGGACACAAAAATTTATAAATTCCATTATTTTTTCTCAAAATTTTATTCCCAGATGATAAAAATCTCAAAAAGCACAAACCAAAGCAAGAGGACTTTGAAGGGTAGCAGAATATGTCATCCCAAAGTACACCATTCTGGCGTAAGGATTGTTTTGAGCACATAATGTGGTCTCAGGTAATAAAATTGCCATAGATCGTTTGATGGCCAACGAAGGAGTCTGTGCCATACCGGATACCTCCTTCTGCTCCTGGATCCACAACTCTGATATTATAGAAACTCAAATACAAGAAATTAACAAACAAGCTTTTTGGCTCAAACACACTAATACTAACCTCTCTGCTTCATGGGAACCTAAGAAGGATACCTGCCCCCCTTGGTAATCTCCCGGTAGTGCTCTCTAAAGGGTCTCCAGCACATGCTCACGGCTGTCAGCGGTACATCACAGGCTCTCACTGCGCTTGGAGAAACTAAAACAACACCAACAGTGAGGTGCAAACACCTTCCATGAACCTGACCTTTTAACCTTTGAGTTTCACAGGGAAACCAGAACAACTTAGTCCTGATGGTGACTGAGAGTGGCACTAATATCAAATTTTTGATCCATCTCTCATGTGTGCACAGATAACTAAAAGGGGAGAATTGTTATAGTAATTTTCCTACGGGCCATTAGACTGAGATGGCTCTAATATCTTGGCAACTTACATAAGCAAACTGAGACCTAACCCAGACTCAACTCCTGTGAGTGCACAGGTATCCAGCAAAATTCACCAATAGCCAACTGGGCTTTCCAGTAAGGCAAGTGAAAAGGGTAAGCCAATTGGGGAGTTGCTGTGCTTTCCTTCTGCATCTGCTCTGCCAAAGCCTGTCCCTTAGCTCATGTCACAGAATTCACCACTTTGGAGTTGGCATTGCCAGATTTGAATAATGTTTCTCAAATATATGAAAATTGTCTTATGCCTCAGTTTATCACCTTATAACTTTAAACACCTTCTAAGACTTAATAAGAAATAGCAAGTTTCTATACCTACAGCATAAAAATACCAAAGCCATGTCTTTATAATCTTGAAAAGAGGAAGAGCTGTTTCTTTTACATAGCTCCAATTTTTTATTACAAAATAAATACATGGACAATAGAAAATACACTAAAACTACTTAGATGCATGTAGAATAAAAAAAAATCTCTATCTCCCATATTAAAAGACATGTTTTGAATATTTTACCTTTTACCAGCAGTTTTAAGGTTGCAGAAAAATTGGGCAGAAAGTACAAGAGTTCCTGAATTTCCCCATCTCCTCCCCACCGCTCCCTTCCACATACAGTTTCTCCTACTATTAACATTTGTCAGTAGTGTGATACATTTGTTGCAATTGATGGACCCATAATGATGCATTATTATTAGCAGATGTCATAGTTTAGAATAGGGTTCATCTTTGTATCATACAGATCTCTATATGCCTTTTCCAGAATGTCATATAGTTAAAATCATATAGTAAGAGCTTTTTTAGTCTAAAATAATTCTTTCACCTAGCAATATGCATTTAAGGTTTCACCACATCTTTTCAACTCTTAGAAGCTCTTTTAAAAGTTGCTGAAATAATACTTCATCATATGGATGTTCCAAAGTGTATCCATTTACACATGAAAGGACAAGGTTGCTCCAAGTTTCACAGTTATGAACGAAGCTGCTCTAAACATTCCTGTGCCATTTTTGTGTGGGCATATGTTTTCAATTCATTTGAGTGAATACCTGGAATCTGATTGTAGGGCTCTAATGTAAGATCATGTTTAACTTTGTAAGAAATCACCACAACCTGGTTCTCTGCATTCTCATCACGAGGCAGCATTGGCACTATTTCATATTTTAACTGTTTAAATAGGTATGGAGTGATATCTCAGCATGGTCTTAATCTGTGTTTCCTAGTGGCTAGAGAGGTTGAATATCAAAAGTCAGCTGACTTTCCATGTGAATTATTCTCTCCGATAAATGTGTCTTCACGTCTTTTGCCCAATTTGTAATTAGAATAGTTGTGTGTGTGTGTGTGTGTGTGTGTGTGTTGATGTGTTTATTGTCAAGTCCTAAAAGTTTTTATAGATTCTAAACACGTGTTCTTTGTGATATTTTGGATGTGCGAATATTTTCTCTTTGTCTGTAGATAACATTTTCAGTCTCACAACAGGATATTTTTCAGAATTAAAGTCTTTAATTTTGGTAAAGCCAATTCATTGATGTTTTTCCTTTATGGATCATGCCTTTGATGTCGTGTCTAAGAACTCTTCACCAGGCCCAAACATTTCATCCCAAAGATTTCCTCCTATTTTCTTCTGAAAGTTTTATACTTTATATTAAACTTAAGATTTTTTTTGAGTGCATGTTCATAAAAAGTGTGAGAATTGATCTCATCTTTTCCCTATGTTTTTCTTCTTCCTTTGATTTTGCTCATGTTTTGTTTCTGCCTTTGGATATCCATATGGTCCATCATTGTTTACAAGGACCATCCATCCTCCATTGAGTCGCACAGCATCCTTGTCAAAAATGAGTTGGTGTGGGGCTATTTCTGGATTCCCCATACTGTTCCATCAGTCCATGTGTCTTTCCTTCCAGAACACCCATTGGTCTACACTACCATAGGTGTATAAAAGCCTTCAATTTGGCTGGAGTGATTGTTCAACTTTAGTTTTCCTTATCAAATTTAGCTTTATCTATCCTAATTTCATGGCTTTTTCATACACACTCTGGAATAACTGAGTTTACAACTATTAAAAATTTTCCCGAGATCTGCATATTAATTGCACTAAATAAGGATAGACACTTGAGGGAGAACTGACATCTTTACTGTGTTCAGTTTTCAGCTAATGAATATGGTGAGTCTCTTCTTATATTTAGGTCTCCAATTTCTTTCATCATCATTCAGTTAGAAATGCATGTTGTCTTCTAAATTCTAGAATTCTAAAGAATTCTACTTTAGTTGTTTCTGTTCTTTTCCTTACTTTGAATGGTTTTAAATGGTGTTTTATTTCCTCATTTTTGATGTATATAAAAAAACATTGATGTCTTCTTTGAACTTGAATCCTGCCATCTTATTAGTTCTGTGAGGGTTTTTTTGGTGTGTTGTGGGAAGTAATTCCTTGGGATATTTTATGGAGACTATCACATCAAATGAGCATAAAGATAGATTTATTTCTTCCTTTCTGATGTGCTTGTGTTTTAAACACCTCCTATTCATCTGTTGATGAGGGAGGGGTCCCCCTCCCTAAATAGTATGAGATGGCGGAACACACAACACCCAGCATGGACAGGTGAGATTAATAGCAGTTTGCTACATGTCCTCAGAGCCCGAGGGAGAAGGGCACTGCATTCCATATAGCACCACATGAGGGTGGCACTCGGGAACACAGTGAATTATCAGGGCTGTGAAAGGCAGACTTTGTAGTAATAGGAAGATGAGGCGTCTCCTGTCCCCCACAGGAGATGCTGTTGGTTTGTTTGAATAGCTCCATGGGTAGGCAGGGAACCAAAGCCCTCAGGCTGAGGTTCAGGTGGTGTGCAGCTTTTCAGGCTGATAAGTAGCTGGGCAGAAGTCTTTCCTTCTGGGTTGGTAAAAGACACCTGATATAAGCAGAGGCACCCATGGTGATGCTCTTGGTGGCCCTTTTGAGGCTTTGCCACAATAATTAGTGCTTTCTGTCCTTTGATGGCAAGGATTAGAGGGGTGCTAAAATGAAGGGCTTTGAGAGAAAGAACATTTTGGTAAAAACTCTAGGGAATTGATGCTCCTGAAATCATCAGTGAAGAAAGTCAGAAGAAAGCCTTTAAGAGGACAATAGAAGATGATTTTAAATGGCTTAATGAGGGTCCTTTAAATTAATTAGGCCTAATTACTCTACTTGCACTCCCACGTTGAGAAATCTATTCCTTAAACTAAGCAACCTGAATGAAAGAGTGACAAAATTGAGCTAAAAAATATCAACTCCTTCATACTTCCTACTATTCTACTTCTTTTTTTCCTTTAAATGAGCCTCCACAGATAGAGGCATTAAAATCAGAATCTTCCTTCTCCTCATCACCCTAAGGCAATGATAGCTCTGAGGTTAAAAGCTGACCACAATGAAAGCTGAGACTCAGAGCCTGATAGGAATTTCTTTGAAGGCCTTCTCCCCTTAAGTTCAAATTAGAACTATGCATCCAGAGGGGAACACATAAACTGAAGGTGAAGTGATCAGATGGATAGATCAACCTATAACATGTTTTAATTTGCAACCCAATTCCTTGAGAGATTGAAAGCAACTGTCCTTATCTTGCAAATCTTTTTTTTTTTTTTTAAGATTTTATTTATTTATTTGACAGAGATCACAAGTAAGCAGAGAGGCAGGCAGAGATAGGGGGAGGCAGGCTCCCCGCTGAGCACAGAGCCCAGATGCAGGGCTCCATCCCAGGACCCTGGGATCATGCCTGAGCAGAAGGCAAAGGCTTTAACCCACTGAGCTACCCAGGTGCCCCCTTATCTTGCAAATCTCTGCAAAACATGAACTATGGGTCCAGATACAATTCAAAGTCCTTCAGCCTCTCTGGGAACTCTTACCTAAACCGTTCTCTGTTCCTAAGCCTGAAGGAAAAAGAGGTGGCAGGTGGTGTGGTGGTTAGTAGATGTGGGGGTTTAAAATTCAAATGGCTAGGGGTGCCTGGTGGCTCAGTCACCTAAGTGTCTACTCTCAGTTTTCCTTCAGGTCATGATCTCATGACCCCTGAGATCAAACCCCGTGAAGCATTCCTCATTCAGTGGGGAGTCCTGAAAGCTAAAAGCTCTCTCTTTCTCTTTCTGTCTGAAATAATCTTTTTAAAAAATCAACAAATAAAATTCAAATGACTAGAAAGCACCCTTGCTCAGAATCTAACCCACAGCTTGTCAAGAATAAATACAAATCCTAACTACAAGGTCTTTACATCTTTGTTTATATATATATATATGTTATAAATATGAGATATTGTTCCACCTGTTAATTTGTAAAATAGCTCTATTCAGTTGTTTCAAAGACAAATGATTATAAGAATTAGGTATTCTAAAACTCAGAAAGAAACTAACCCAAATATTTCTCAAGTTCACATGCTCTAGAAAAATATTCACTATCAAAGCGAATTAATGGCTATTGATTTAATTAAAATAGACACAGTGCTAAAATTAAAACATTTATTCTGCCAACATTTACTTAAGAAAATTGACATGCTTTCTGATACAAAACATGCTTGTGTTAATATAGTTCAGAAGAATGACTAACTTTGATATCTTCAAAAGTTTTTATGAGTAATCTAAGCATACATGTCAAGGACAAGTAAATTAAGTCAATGTCACTAAGATTTTTTAAATTGTAGGTAAAGCTTTAAACAGCTTCCAAAATCTTTGTTAACTTGAAACTTCTAAGTTTTCCTAGGTTAAATGATAAATTGAGTTAAATTCAATGGATATTTAAGTTTTTTCCAAATAAAATAAAATATTGGAATATCAATTACTAAACATAGATTGATCTACTTTTATCTTATTACAGAGAAGCTGTAAGATATATTTGGGTTTCTTAGTAAAGATGTTTTATGCTTTATTGGAAGATTGTACTATAAAGAAGAACATGTTTCTAGAAATTCTTTAATATGTTAATAAATTCGCCAGTCTAGAGAATTCTGATGTCACAGATAGCTCACAGTTGCTTACTACTTAGTTTTCACCAAAAAAATCAAGGCTTCTAAGCACTAAAGAGTTCTAACAAAAATAATAAGATGCTTCAAAACACCAAGGAAAACATCTCTGTATGCACAGAGAATAAGATGTATGCTCTTGGTAAGAAAATTATGAGAGATAGAGGTGCATTTGTTAAGGGTAATAAGTAATTTTGTTTCAAAATGAAACTGGTTGTTTAGAGAGAGGAAATATTTGAATATTTTTGGAAGGTTGTAGAAAATTGGGAAAAAGGAATCCTTAGAAAAGAATTTTATGAGTGGTCAGGACTAAGATTGGAATAAATGAATTTTAATATGGAAAGTACAGTAGTATAAGATTGAAACTGGTTTATTTCTTAGTTAAGTTGATAATGTTTTCTGGGATGGTTGGTCTGCTCTTGATAGCAAATTGTAAACAAAGATTTTTCTTTATCTGCCTGGGAAAACAGTTTCTATGTTTTGTCTTTAGCAGGTCTTCAGTTACTTAAGAAAATTTCATATTCTCAATATTAAAAGAGTTAAGTTTTGCTAACCACTATACAACCTTCTGATTTTGCCTTTAGAATCTCTTATTGCCACTTTGGTTAAATTGGTAATTAAGCTTTAAGTTTTGTCATGATCCCTGATTCTATTTAGGAATGTGCTTTAAAACCTTCTGATATTTTTGAAAAACTTTCAAAAATTTCAAGTTCTAAATGGTCTCCTTCACTAATTAGGCTCATTTATTTGGTATGTCAAATATAAGGGAAGCATTGTCAGATAAATGATGAATTACCTTTTTGGTTTATATCATATAGGTGAATGCTAAAACTTCCCTAGAAGTTTTATGAAATTCCTGAAGTTTTAATATGTCCTGGTTTAATGTCATCCCTTATAATTCTAATTATGGAAGTGTTGTGTGTCACAGAAATAATCAGATTTCTTGTCACCTGCATTACAATGAACTCTCATCAGATTTTAGACCATGGCATTGTTGGAGACCTTTGTCATTTATAGTTATTGTTCTACACTGACGCTCTTGCAAATATGTTTCATCTTTAAGGAGATTCATGGAAACGACTTTTGATGAATACAGGTTTCTCATACCTTCAGATCATAAAACTAAGCTGAGTAAGAATTTCCAGAACTAACGGAAAAGCTTCATTCCACCAGCACTAGGGTTAGTAACATAGGAATGAAAGAATTAAGGAAGATGATTACAATTTTTATGACCCTTATTTGAAACATTTCTGATTCTCTATCATGTTTGCTTTTCCAAATTGAAGGAATCTTTTTCTCTTATCAATGACTTACAAAAATGTGGTAAAATATTCCACTGTAAACAAAGTTATCTTTTTTCTCCCTACGTGATTTCTCCAACAATATATTGCATGTTCATTTCCACAAAATGTAATGTGATATAAAACAAAATCTTTCAACAAAATATAAATTTTAAGACAAAACTATGATTGGGCTTCATGTTTGAGATTATCTTACTAGGTGAATTACATTCCTAATTGATACACTATATGGACCTTGATTCCAATTCTAAATATCAAGGAGGGGGTGAGAAAAGCAAAGTGAAAGCAACTTACTTCTAATCTATTTTCTTGTATGTCACTGTATTATTCTTTCAGTTGAATAATGGGTTTAATGTCATATTTACAAGTTAAAAATAAGCATAGAATTTAACTTTATTATCAGAGTGGGTAAAATCAATTCAATCTTATTTTAGGTAAAAAACAGAGAAATTCATTAAGAAAGAAGTGCTAAAAGTAAATAGTGGAAAACATAAGAGATATTGTGTATGACAAAATATACAGATGGTAGAACGCTCCAAAATTAAAAAGATAAGAAAGCACAAAGGATTTAAAAAATTAAGTCTCTATACTCTACAACTGTGATAAAGTGATATTCTTATTTTTATTTTTTTTAAGATTTTATTTATTTATTTGACAGACAGAGATCACAAGTAGACAGAGAGGTAGGCAGAGAGAGAGGAGGAAGCAGGATCCCTGCTGAGCAGAAAGCCAGATGTGGGCTTAATCCCAGGACCCTGGGATGGTGACCTGAGCCAAAGGCAGAAGCTTTAACCCACTGAGCCACCCAGGCGCCTCGATATTCTTATTTTTAAAAAGAAAAAATAAGAATGACACAAAAACCAAGCATAAAGGAATACAGAAACACTAAAAAAATGAATTTTACTCAAATCAATAAATGTGACAAAAATGATAATGTAAATTAAAATAGATGATAATACTATAGTAATATTGTTAAAATAATGTTACAGTAGTCATGAAAATTAATGGTTTAAAGAAAATACTACCAAAATATATATCTTAAAAAACCCTCAGATATTTCAAAATACTTGGCTGATGGATTATGGTTTACTTTTAATTCTTCATTGAAATTTTCTGTATGTTCACAGTTTTCTGCCATGAACAGATAAATAAGTCAAAATGTTGACATATTCTTTTCAAAGAGTTCAAATAAATGCAAATAACTGGACCAAACTGTAGCCAGTAACTTTATGATATCATGCATCTCTATATTAAGTTGAGAGAACAGGGAAAACAATATTTTAAATAATAGCATGATTGTAAATAATTTAAATGTAAATTATAATGTAGAATAGTATAATATCATGATGTGTTTTTTATAGATAGAGAGACAAATTTCATAAAGTTTTTGTGCAAGAAAACTTTCACAAAATTTTCATAAAATACAATTGAAATAGATATAGACCATAATAAAAAATTTATTACATAATTAAAGGGAATTGCATGCATGTTCTCTGATCATGATTCAAAATCATACTGAGGGCATATTACATCTACATAGAAAACAACATTTCTTAAAATATGACTTGTTATACATTTAACAAGTAATTAAATGGCAGCCTTCCATACAATAATGCTTTACAATGAAATTTTTCTCTCATTTCACCAAAGCTGCAATGTAGCCTTAAAAAAAAAGGTGGGGGCGCCTGCGTGACTTAGTGGGTTAAAGCCTCTGCCTTTCGCTCAGGTCATGATCCCAGGGTCCTGGGATGGAGCCCCGCATCAGGCTCTCTGCTTGGCAGGGAGCCTGCTTCCTCCTCTCTCTCTCTGCCTGCCTCTCTCCCTACTTGTGATCTCTATCTGTCAAATAAATAAATAAAATCTTTAAAAAAGGTGAAAATAATGAATTAATTATTCATCTCCAAGTTAAAAAGGATAATAAATAAGGCCAACTCAATGAAATTAAGGAGATTTGAGCACTACAGTTATAATGAAAACAAATTAACTGTAAAAAAAAAGTGAGGCCATATAAAATTCTATGTTAAAGAAGTGATATATGCCAGGTACATAGAGATTTTAAAGAATTTAGGAGACTATCAGATTTTGCAGGCTTGCATTTCTGGACCCAAGGGGACTGTAACTGTCGAAGACACCGTTCCTGGCAGCTGTCACTCCCCAGGCACTATGCAGGTAGCAGACTGAAACCCACCCACAGTTTTTGGTGGAAGGAGCCTATTTGCTTGTCTCAGAATCTCGGCCTGGGGCACATGCTTCCAGTTTGGCTCCCATCTAGGGGCCTGTGCAGGTGCACTCAGGGGACAAAGGCTTATGGAGGGCATCTTTTCGCTCTCCCTCTGCCTCATTCCAGGTTCTCCTGCCGTTGCCTAGAAAGGAACTTGTACACTTATCTGGCATGATTTTTGTGACTGCCAGCCAGGGGACACAGCTAGTGCCTGGGGCTAGTGGCCAGCAGAGCCTATGATATTTATGGCATACTTTGAAACCCACTGAGTATCTGTCTTCAGTCAGCCTGGATCCACATGGTCAATGACATGCTCCCTCTGGGACACAGACAGGTCTCGCCACAGTCGCAACCGCTTGGAACCACTAAGAATAAAATGGGCTGCTCGGACAATCACAAAGCTTTGAGAGACCACCAGGGGCTAGTGCAGGGCTGAACGGTAAGGCACATCCTACAAGGGCCACTCCTTCAACCCTGGGAGAAGTGCCTGTTTCGTGCAGAAAAACCAGCGAGAGTCAGGCATAACTAAGAAACAGAATATGTTCCAAATGAAAGAACAAGATAAAACCCCAGGCAATTCCTTAATGAAATGGAGATTTTTACCTTGTAAAGGTGTTCAGAATAATGGGGATAAAGATGCTCACCAAACTGAGATGAAGGATGGATGAAAATAGAACTTCGGCAAGGATATAGAAGATACAAGAAAGCACCAAATAGAAGCTTTTTGTCCTCAGCATGATGCCGTTGGGACCACCCAGGTTTTCACACCTATCAGTAGTTTGTCTTTTTACTGCTATTTCATGAGGCGGATATATCACAGTTTGTTTACGTACAGGTTTTTGTGTGAATGTAATTCATTCACAGAAGTGAATGCTCACTTCTCTGCCATAAATGCCTATGACTACAGTCTTTGGATCACATGGTAAGTATACATTTTGGTTTTAGTTTCTACTTTGTTTCTTTTTTTTATTTTTTTTCAAGTTTTTATTTAAATTCTAGATAATTAACATACTGTGTAATATTAGTTTTAAGTGTGCAGTTTTTTTATTCAATATTACATACAACACTCAGTTCTCATCACCAGTGTCCTCCTTAATCCCCATCACCTGTTTCGTCCATCCCCCCACCCACTTCCCCTCTGGTAACCATCAGTTTGTTCCCTATAGTTAAGAGTCTGTTTACTATTTTGCCTCTCTTTTTCTCCCATGTTTCCCTATTTTGTTTCTTAAGTTCCACAGAGCAGTAAATGATATGGTATTTGTCTTTCTATGACTAACTTATTTTGCTTAGCATCATACTCTCTAGCTCCATCCGTGTCATTGCAAAAGGCAAGATTTCATTCTTTAACACTGGTAATATTCCTATATAGAAATACATACCAGTTCTTCTTTATCCATTCATCAGTTGATAAACATTTGGATTGCTCATGATTGGCTATTTTGATAATGCTGCTCTAAACATTAGAGTGCATGTATCCCTCCAAGTTCGTATTTTTGTATCTTTTAGGTAAATACCTAGTAATGAAATTGCTGGATTATAGGATAGTTCTATTTTTAACTTTTTGAGGACCCTCCATACTGTTTTCCACATTGGCTGCACCAGTTTGTGTTTCCACCAACAGTGCAAGAGGCTTCCCCTTTCTCCACACTCTTGCCAACACCTGTTGCTTCTTGTGTTGTTGACTTTACTGATTCTGGCAGGTGTGAGGTGATCTCTTATTGCAGTTTTGATTTGAATTTCCCTGATGAGGAGTGATGTTGAGTATCATTTCACGTGTATGTCTCCTTTGGAAAAATGTCTGTTCATGTTTTCTGCCCATTTTTATTTGGATTATTTTGGGGTGTTGAGTTTTATAAGTTCTTTATGTATTTTAGATACTAACCCTTTATCAGATATGTCATTTGCAAATATCCTTTCTCATTCCATAGTTAGTTGTTTGTTTTGTTAAAGGGACATTAGGAAATATTGGTCATATCAGTACAGCGTTGACTGAAATCTCCTATTTAAGAAAGACATACACAAACTCAGATATGACCAGACAGCTTTGAGGATCTAAGGTTGACTTTGGACTCTGTGAGGCCCCTTGAAAAAATCACCTTGCAGGGTTCGCTGTAGTATTAACAGGTATGTAAGGAAGGTCATTGCCTAGCTGCTCAGGGAATTGGGATATTCGAGGGATCTGGAGAAGAGAGAAATTCACCCAAATCTATAAGTATTGAAGCTGAGTCTGATGCTAAGTATTTGGCTTGGTTAACCTCAAAGGTTATTGAAAGCTCAAGCTGAAATTCCCTATGAAAAGTTCTGGCAAAAAAAACTTAAAAAAACTTTTATGGTCAGCCCCTATTGTGCTGTACTTATGTAAATAAGGCCAAGTTTGTTATAATTGGACTTGTTTTACAAAAATTTGTCTTAATATGGCTCTCTTTGATGGAAATGAGGGCGATTTTATTGAGAAAAAATTATGTTTCAGTAATGCACTTTCATGGGTGTTAGCTTCTAGTTCTGATTGTCTTTGAGTGTTTGTTGATTATCTATACAACAGGACTGGATCCTGAATTCCTTTTTATTTTTTTAAGATTTTATTTATTGGGTCGCCTGGGTGGCTCAGTGGGTTAAAGCCTATGCCTTCGGCTCAGGTCATGATCCCAGAGTCCTGGGATCGAGCCCCGCATTGGGCTCTCTGCTCAGCAGGGAGCCTGCTTCCCTTCCTCTCTCTCTGCCTGCCTCTCTGCCTACTTGTGATCTCCACCTGTCAAATCAATCAATCAATAAATAATCTTTTTAAAAAATATATTTTATTTATTGATTTGACAGACACAGATCACAATCAATAAATAAATAATCTTTTTTTAAAAAATATTTTATTTATTGATTTGACAGACAGATCACATGCTCTTAAAAGGAAAAGGTGACAAGGCTCAAATTGAAAAACGTAGTCAAAAAATCATTGAGCAGTTAGATATTACAACTAGTGAATATGAAAAGGAAAAGCTGAATGAACGTTTGGCAAAACTCTCGGAAGACATAGCTGTGTTGAAGGTTGGTGGGACAAGTGATGTTGAAGTGAATGAAAAGAAAGACAGAGTTACAGATGCGCTCAATGCTACACAAGCTGCTGTTGAAGAAGGCATTGTTCTGGGAGGGGGTTGTGCCCTGCTTCGGTGCATTCCAGCCTTGGATTCATTAACTCCAGCTAACGAAGATCAAAAAATTGGTATAGAAATTATTAAGAGAACACTCAAAATTCCTGCAATGACCATTGCTAAGAATGCAGGTGTTGAAGGATCATTGATAGTTGAGAAAATTATGCAGAGTTCCCCAGAAGTTGGTTATGATGCTATGCTTGGAGATTTTGTGAATATGGTGGAAAAGGGAATCATTAATCCAACGAAGGTTGTAAGAACTGCTTTATTGGATGCTGCTGGAGTGGCCTCTCTGTTAACTACAGCAGAAATTGTAGTCACCGAAATTCCTAAAGAAGAGAAGGACCCAGCAATGGGCGGAATGGGTGGAATGGGAGGGGGTATGGGAGGCGGCATGTTCTGATTCCTAGAATAGTGCTTTACCCTTATTAATGAACTGTGAGAGGAAGCTCGTGCTGTGCTCCTCAACCATAACTTCAGAGAAGTCAGTTGAAGGAAATGACTGAAGAAAAGGCTGGCTGATGTTTAAGAAAATCACGATAACCATCAGTTACTGGTTTCAGTTGACAACATAGAATGGTTTACTGTTGTCATTGTCCATGCCTACGGATAATTTATTTTGTATTTTTGAATAAAAAGACATTTGTACATTCCTGATAACTGAGTGTAAGAGCCATGTACCAATGTACTGCTTTCAACTTAAATCACTGAGACATTTTTACTACTATTCTGTTAAAATCAGGATTTTAGTGTTTGCCATCACCAGATGAAAAGTTAAGAAGCAGCCTTTCTGTGGAGAGTAAGAATAATTGTGTACAAAGTAGAGAAATATCCAATTATGTGACCACCTTTGTGTAATAAAAATTTGTTTAAAGTTAAAAAAAAAGGGGGGCAGAGAGGCAGGCAGAGAGAGAGGAAGGGAAGCAGGCTTCCCACTGAGCAGAGAGCCTGATGCGGGGCTCAATCCCAGGACTCTGGGATCATGACCTGAGCCGAAGGCATAGGCGTTAACCCACTTAACCACGTGGGCACCCCTGGATCCTGAATTCTTCAGGTTTCCTGAATAATGGATAATTTTCTACCCGACTGCCTGCACAATATGGGCCTAACTTTGAAAGCCCACCTGCAGGACCACCTCCTGAAATGAGACTCTGCTTAACTGAACTGACCTAATTTACTTCATTATAAAATGTGGAATAAGATGCTAAGACTATACATGAGAGTTCCAAAATAATGGCTCTCGGGAGGATGGAGGCTAAGTCTGGTACTAGGAAATAGCCACAACTTGGTGCAAAGCAATGTCATTCCAGAAATACCAATCCATACCCTTGTACAACAGAAAGTAGCTAGAGTGATCATTGCCCTATCCTCCAAAGAAGAGAATAGTGAAAAGACAGTGGGAAATTGAAGCCAGAGACTATCTTCTCCATTCAAATAGAGGAATGAAAACTAGAAGTCATATTCCCCCCTCAGGCATGGCCAGCAAGCCAGGGAACATATACACCTAGGCTCAAGGGGTAGGAATGCTTGCTTATCATTCAAAGACACCTGTAAAACAGATGGTTCACCAGCACTATGCTGCAGATTATGCACTAGACGCAACCCCACTAGCTTAACGTAAAGAATATATTAAAGACTTTTTCATAAGGTAGTTCCTTCCAAGGATGGTCTCCACAAGTAAGAGAGGTCATTTGACTCCTTATGACCATATCAACACCAGTAAGAACATCAGCACATGAACGTGTAATGAACAACATCCCCATAGCTGGGCACTGTGGGTATGGGTACTGTCAGGAGGCTAGAGGCCCCCCAGTGTTGCAGAAGGACTCATGTTGCATTTGTCACAAGACTCCCAGATGGTAATGACAGGTGAGGCTAATTGGCCAGCCTCAAAGAAATTTCAGATGTGGAAAAAGGCATACAAACCCAGAGATAAGGGAACGTAAGGAGACCACCTCATTTGTCTTAAATGTCAGAAAAAATATATTTTCATGAGAGTTATAAAACCACTAAAAGTTACCAAACTTCAGAGAAGAAGTAATCATGGTGCTATCAGTGGTGACCCCAGGAAGATTTAAGTTCCCTGATATGTTTTCTATAAAGGACCAACCATAAAAGCCCTCGGCGTCAATCCATTCAGGACCCCACTCACTCTACAGACCTTTTTCCTTTCCTTTCTGTCCTCACCTTCATTTAATAAACTTTCACTTCACTTCACCACTTTGTGTCCATGAGATTCATTCCTCCACTCCTTGAGGCAAGAACCCTGCAATCCTGCAACGTTTCTGCTGCATTGGCCTGGGAAACTTCATCCCAATTCATTAATCAGAAGGTGAGTAATGCTGTCTCTGTCTTTATGTTCTGGGAGACTTACCTCCCTGCTTAGTCCTCTTCTCCTGTAAAACACCGGGCACCTGTCCCCCACGCAAGAGCGACTAGTGCTGCCACAGGTCTTAAGACTCAGGTGACAGGCCCCTAGGAACGACTCAGTCAACCCCCCTTCCTGCACAGGAGGGGAAAGTTGGTCCAGCCCTAAATGGTTCCCTCTTTCCTATGGCATCTCTCCTCTTATGGGAAGTGTATCCCCACATCAGAGCTTCTGCAACTCCTGAGAGTGACCATGAACCTCAATTATGGGACTCTCTCTTGGAATTAGAACATTTTCCATGCTTCCTCATACTTTCTCTAGGACTCTTGGCCTTTCTTGGGTTCAGCAGCTTTTGTTATATCTCACAGTTGTTGTCTCGACCATCATGAAGTTTTTTTTTTCCTTTGAGAACACCTCTGATCTGGCCTCCGATGGATGGCTGTTTCGTTTTTACCACCTGGTAAAGCAATTTCTCTATTGCCAGGTACAGAAGCAGAGATATTTGATGCATGATGCATGATGATAAAATCAGATGAATCTCTTCATATGACTGCTTGGAAGTTACTCCCTATTTTGTGGGCTTTTATGTACCAATGCTCTGGGGTACATTGGCATTAAAATTAAGAAGGGGTCTGGAGCCCCTGACTGCCCAGATTCCACCTAAGTTGGCTGAACTGGCAGCTGGGATTGTTATGATTCAGAGTTTCAGCAGCAGAAGATGTGGAACTACAATGACGTTAAAGCTAGGGGTGCACACCCCTCGGTGGGAACTCGCCTGCTAATGGGTTATCATGTATATAGGAGAAGGGATTCTCAGACACTTCACCACCAAAATAAACCAAAGCATTTATCTGGGCTTTTGCTCATTAGTGCCTCGGGTGCAAACAAAATGAATGAGGGCTCCCTCGGAGGACTCTGAAGATACACCTGACAGAATTCCCCCTGAGCAATTTCAGGCCTCATCCAGAGTTGCACAGAAGGACTAACCATCGTGCACTCTGGGCCTGTCCCTGGACATCATAAATGAGCATGGGGTGTCCGAGACACATAAAAGGATGACCAGACCTGGAGGTCACAGCCCAGGGAAGCCTCCTCACAAGCCGCACACACCTGCCCACAAATCCCTAGATAGTAGTATGCACCCTTGACTATGGTTGAGCTACCTAAAAGATAATAACATATTTCATTCTGTAATAGTCCAGAAGAGGGGAATGGTGCCTGGTGCAGGTCAGAGCAGCCATTCCGGCTGTCCCGAATTTCCATGTCCTAGGGGGTTCAGCCACTCTTTCACTCTACGGCAGGGCCCAAGGGACACCTTGGCCAGGGGACAGAGAGCTAATGTGGGGGGACAACTTCGTACTCACCTCTCTGTAATGGGTATAGGGTGATACCAGAATTGCAAGATGGGAAATGAGCCATCCTCAGTGGGACTCCTCTGGACCCTGCACTGCCAAACTGGAACAAATTTGACCCAC
Organism: Meles meles; assembly: GCF_922984935.1. NCBI lineage: Eukaryota > Metazoa > Chordata > Mammalia > Carnivora > Mustelidae > Meles > Meles meles. The sequence goes on along the minus strand of NC_060070.1, from coordinate 122,447,623 downwards.
AAACTCTAAAATAAGAAATGTATGAAGGTTTTCTCCTCCCAGACCTGGTCCTGATATCCACTGAGGATAGAGAGACCCAGACTTTGGAGGGAAGGAATCATTAGAATTCTCTTTTATAGCAAGCCTTGTACAATAGGCGGAGGGCAAATGGGCTCAGGTTCCATATGTGCAGGTGTTCCTTGCTTCACGGGATGATAGTGAATTATGTAGGAAATGTAACCTGCCGGCTACAATGTCAAGTGATAAAATAGAACCAGGAAAGGAATGTGTAAAGGCAGCTGTTAACCAATGGCCGCTGGCCTCTAGAAGGGCCCCCCCTTCCCCTAGCAAGTTAGAAAAGGAGACTCCCTCTATAAAAGGGTCACCCAAGACACCATATCCATTAGCAGAAAGGCCTAGTGAATTCAATCCTATAAAGGTACATGTTTCCTACTCTTCACAGGATTTCAAACAAATGAAAAATGATTTGGGTAAATTCGCAGATAGCCCAGACAAATATGTAGAAGTGTTTCAAAATCTAACCGAGACATTTGGACTGGATTGGACAGATGTTATGTTAATATTAAATCAGACATTAACTAGCACAGAGCAAAACACAGCTCTACAGGCCGCAGAAGCGTTTGAGGATGAACAAATGATGGCAGATGGAGAGACAGCGAGAGGAGGAGAGGAGGTCTTCCCCTCGGGGAAGCAGGCTGTACCCACAGGGGCCCTGGATGGAACTATGCTAACTTACTGGGAGTGTGGAAACAGAAGCACTTTCAGATGTACTCTGGAAGGGCTAAGAAGGACTAGAGCAAAACCTTTAAATTATTCTGAATTGACATAACCCCTAGGTTATGGTATAGGTATAGGACATAACCCCTAACCCCTAGGTTATCTAGGGGCCCCAAGAACCTCCTTCCGCTTTTTTTCGGAAAGACTGAGAGAGGTTTTAATCCAGCGTACCTCCTTCTCCACAAAGACACCAGAGGGACAATCAATCCTAAAGGACAAATTTATTATCCAACTAGTCCCTAACATGAAGAGAAAAATATAAAAAGGGCTATTGGCCCTAATAATTCCCTGGGTACTTCACTGAAGACTGCTAACAGAGTCTTCTTTCATCGAGACTGACAGGAGGCATGGCAAAGGGAGAGAAGAGACCAGAAAAAGGCTGTTTTTCTAGTTGCGGCCCTGAAAGGACAGTCCTACCCCCATTACCAGGGAGAGATATATCAAGTCAAATGAAGACCACAATTCTGGTCACCCCAGGCCAATCCTTTGTCTCCCGCTAACCGAAATCACACTCAATTCACAAGTGTGGGCTACACACGGAAAGGCAGGCCAAGCTTGTACTAGTTCTTGCAATACACCTGTATCGGGAGTCCCAAAAGCAAATGGGGAATGGAGACTAGTACAGGACCTGTGCCTGATCAGTGAGGCAGTGGTATCTATTCACCCTGTAGTGCCCAACCCCTACAGGCTTTCAGCCCAGATCCGAAGCAGCACCAAAAGCTTCTCAGTCCCAGATCTCAAAGGTGCCTTCTTTCACATCCCCGTGCATCCGGACTCCCAGTACTTACTCTTATTCCAGGCTCTGACCCGGAAGGATACCCAGCTCACCTGGACGGTCCTGACTCAGGACTTCCGGGAGAGCCCTCACCTGTTTGCTCAAGTATTAGCTAAAGGTCTTTTGGATTTCAAACTCCCCAAAATACCTGTGCTATGAGACCTGGATGACATCCTGGTACTTGCTCCCACTGCGTTAGCATCCCAAAAAAACACAACTGCCCTCCTTAATTTCTTGGCCTCCTGGGGATATAAAGCCTAGGAGGAGAAAGCTCAAGCATACCTGGTCTCAGCAAAATATCTGCGGCTGGTGCTGGCAGAAGGGACAGGAGCCCAAGGAGAAGCCAAGATTAAGTCAATCTTATCCTTCCCTTTACCTCACACTCTCTGGCAACTTTGGGGGTTCCTCGACATCACTGGGTACTCCAGACTATGGATAGCTGGGTGGGGGGAAAAGCAGACCCCCTGTATCAGTTAGTCATGGAAACACAATCGGGGGGAACCTCGATCATATAGCAGGACCCAGAAACCCTTCAAATACATGAGGAACTCAAACATGCCTTGGTGAGAGCCCCAGGCTTGAGCCTTCCTATCGAGAAGGATTTTAATCTCTAGGTTAAGGAAAGAAAATGTATGGCTCTTAAGGTTGTAACCCAACCCAGAAGCCCCACACAACAACCTGGGAGGTATGTTAGTAAGGAAGTGCATGCTGTGCCTAGGGGATGGCCAGCCTGTGTGAGAGCTGGAACAGCAGTGGCCCTTCTACCACCCGAGGCCCTTCAGGTAACCGTGGGAGCAGATATTACCGTCTGGCCCCACATAACCTAATGGGGCTACTAGAATCAAAAGGAGGCCTCTGGCTGACAGATAACCGGCTCTTAAGATACCAAGCCTTGCTCCTGGAGGGATCTGCCATCTGCATAATGCCCTGTAAAGTATTAAATCCTGCCACTCTTCTCCCGGAAGGTGGGACTCAATTAAAGTATGATTGTGAACACGGTATTGTTCAACATTATGCAGCAAGGTCGGATCTGCCGAGGAAAGTCCTGCCTGACTGGACTCTCCGTACCGGTGGAAGCTCATACAGAGAGCAGGGAATTCGAAACGTAGGATCTGGTCTCATTACTGCTTTTTGAAATAGTGGAGAGTAAACCTCTTCCCCCAGGCCCAGGGCACAGCCAGCAGAATTAATAGCCTTGAGCCGAGCTCTGGAGCCAAGTAAAGAAAAAACGGTAATTACACACTGACTCTAAATACGCCTTTCTATATCTGCTGGTTCCTGCAGCCATATGGAAGGAACGTAACTATTTAACAGCCAGTGGCTCTCCAATTAAATATCGTAAAGAAATAGACCAGTTATTAACATCCTCTTCCTGCCTGAGGAGGTGGGGGTTACTTATTATAAAGGTCACGAAGAGGGGGCAGATGACGTTACCGGGGAAATGCACAGGCAGACCTTACAGCGAAGGCGGCTGTGGGATCCTCCGACATCGTGGAGGCCGCACTCATACAGAAACAATCTGTCCCTAGCTTCAGACCCGCTCATTCCCCCGAGGAGATTCAATGGGGATTAACAAATAGTTTTTCTCTCAGGCCGGCAGGACGGCTACGGAGGGCTCAAAGGCCCCTCTTGCTGCCAGCATCCCAGAGCTGGAACATGATGAAAGCCTCACAGCAGAACTTCACCTGGGAAGACACAAAATGTATCAGATGGTTCAGACGTTCTTTGCTGGACATGATTTGTCTAAAGTTATCCAGCAGGTAGTATCAGCCTGTGATGACTCTCTTCAGAATGATCCTAAAGCAAAATCATTAGTTCCTCCTGGTCACCGGCACACAGGAGATTATCCTGGAGACGACTAGGATAGATGTCACTCATATACCCAAATCCTGAGGGTCAAATGCCTCTGGTCTTGGTAGTTCCCTTTATTAACTGTGTGGAGGCCTTTCCACGTAGAACTGAGAAAGTTCACGTAGTCATAAAGGTGTTCAATGAAGTAATACCCAAATGTAGGCTGCCTCGGGGCACACAAAGTGATAATGGGTCTTCTTTTAAGACCACTGTGACCCAAGAGAACTCTAAGGCTTTAGGAATCTAATACCATGGTGCCTGGAGACTTCAGTCTTCTGGAAAAGTTAAAAAAATGAATGATATCCTTAAGGGGCCTTGGATTAATGTACTTCCCATGGCTTCAGCAAGAATACGGAATACTCCTCTCATTCAGACACTTAGTCCATATGAGATGCTCTACGGTCATGCTCTCTTACTAATGATTTCCTAAAAATCCTAAACTGAATGTTCAGATCCAGCTTATCACTTCTTTAGCCTTCTAGCCCAACAACACCTTAGACAACTGTCTGAAGGACGGGAAAGACCGCAGGGCGCCCACATTTGTCAACCAAGGGATATGATAGTCATAAAAGCCATCCCCACTAATACACCCCTTGTGAAACAGATCTGGGCAGATCCACATATGGTTGTCCTTTCTACTCCTGCTGCTGTTAAAGTTGCAGGTCCAGAGTCCTGGATTCATCACTCTCGAATTAAGCCCTGGACCAGTGAACATGGAGATAAAGATCCCTCAACCTCCTCTGAAGACAATCCCACTGATTCCTGTGAACCAGTCAAAGATCTCTGATTCTTATTCAAGAAAAATAAGTGAGTAATCCACTATGAAGGTAATCTATATGTTAAGCTTACCCATCAGGTGGACTGTAATCCAGGCCACTTTGGCCTTGAAATGTACCATCTTAAGACCAGAAGTTATTAATGCAACTCTAGGGAAGCCCCTGACTCTTATCTGTTGGTCCAACTGCTCCACGCCAGTGGACCCCAGTATGGAAAAAAGGAGACATACTATCTGCCCACAAAGGGCCATAAGATTTTTTGTTTCACTAATTTGACAAATACAAGCAGCAAAATGAAAACTTTTCCATACAATTAGCTGTTAGCACATGCTAGATGCTGGTAAATATTCATGTGTGAAAACGCAAAGGGGAAATCCAGACATTGAATACCATTCATCTTTACTCATGTTTTTATTAACCCTGACCCCTTAAAATCCTTGTCTACCAATAACTTCTGTCTACATTTGGTGTAAACATAAAGAATCAGTGCCAGTTTCGTATAGTGAAGGTCATGGTTCTCAAGACTTATTTGTAAATAACCTCGTTGGCATTGGAGCAACACAGACCAAACTACAAAATTTAAAATTAAGCCAAAAGATATGATCCCCTGCTCTCAAAGCAGCACCTAGACCCCCTCTGCGACTAAAGCATATACTAAAACCTAGTCGTGTCTGTATTGATTACAACACCCCAATGCAACAGTGTGATTTTACTCTCCACATTCCGTCACCACAGGTCGATTTTCACTTACCAGGGCCTGGTCTTTGTTTTGTCACAATAAGGTATATTGTGACTATATATATATATACTAGATAGATAGATAGATAGATAGATGATTATTATACTATACTATTATACTATTATATACTACTATACTATTTTACTATTCCCAATAAGGTATATTATACTATTCCCAATATTTCCCATAGTTTTACAGGATTATGTTCCCTGGGACAAGTGGGACTATTAACATTGCCCAATCCTAAAAGGCAACAAAAGAGAGATTTGCTGCATTTATCATCCAATTGCAATGATAATGTCATCCTCCCAGCAGAAGCAGATGCAATAGCTTTGACTATTTCTTTGGTTGGACTCCCGCGACTTACATTAGGACTGCAGCATGAAATAAGCAAAACAGTAAGCTCGCTCAGCAGGACTCGCAATGCTATTTCCCAGGCACTAGATGCACTCAGCCAAGAATTAAGTGAAGTCGGAGAGGGACTTCTTGGGCACCGGGCCGCTACTGACCCTACACCATTGGTACACCATTCGGCGAGTGAGGAGTTCCTCACATGTGTTGTTTTAACATACTGAAAACTCCCAAAAGGTGTTCCAATTAGTAGGGGACATTCATGATCAATTAAGTAAGATTAAGAAATCCACTGTCTAGGGGCACCTGGGTGGCTCAGTGGATTAAAGCCTCTGCCTTTGGCTCAGGTCATGATCCCAGGGTCCTGGGATCGAGCCCCACATCGGGCTCTCTGTTCCGCGGAGAGCCTGCTTCCTCCTCTCTCTCTGCCTGCCTCTCTGCCTAGTTGTGATTTCTCTCTGTCAAATAAATAAAATATTTAAAAAAAAAGAAATCCACTGTCTAGCTGATGGAATTGGTAATTGGGGAGCTTATCTAAGAGAAATGATCACAATTTTGAGCCTAACACTTCCTGTATGCTTATTCTTTTGCACGTGCTGATGCACGCACCATTTGCTGTTCATTGTGATGCTCCTGGAGCCATACCAAGGCTCCTTGGAAAAATCCCTGGAGACATTCTAACTGCCGCACCGTTGGCCGCCCCATTTCCACAGGAAGCTGCAAGAGCAGTCATGGTCCCATTCCCTAAGGGCAGTTAGGGTTACTGTTCCAGGGGGAGGAATGAGTGAGGGACAGACAGGGCTAGGTAGGGAGAGATAGATAAGGGGTTACGTGACCAGCCTCGCAGAAATCCCAGATGTGGAAAAAGCTGAGGCATACAAAACCAGAGATAGGGAATAAAATGAATCCACCTCCTTTGTCTTAAATGTCAAGATGAGATATTTTCCTGATAGTTACAAAGTGACCACTAAAAGTTACCAGACTTCAGAGGAGAAGTAATCATGGCGTTATCAGTGGTGATGCCAAGAAGTTTACGATCCGTGGTCAGTTTTCTATAAAAGACTGTCCGTAAAAGCCCTCAGTGTCAATCCACTTGGGAGCCTGCTCACCCTAGAGAGCTTTTTTTCTTTCCTTTATGCTCTCACCTTCCTTTAATAAACGTTCACTTCACTTTGCCCTTTTGTATGCAAGATTCATTCTTCAACTCCTTGGCACAAGAACCCTGCAATCCTGCAACAGTAAGACTTTAGCTCATTTAAAATTGGCTCAAAATACCCCCTTTCCCCCACCCCTGGTGACCTGATGTCCTAATCCTTGGGAACAAGGGCTCACTCCAGTTCTGCCTTTGATCTCTTGTTTTATCCTGGTCAGAGCCCAATATGCGCAGAAAATACTGCCTCTGAACCTCTGATACTCAGTACTGAGATGTGATGATTATTATGGTTCCCACTCCAATGCCCATGTTTAATAGAGACACAGTCTCTGATAATACCAGGGAAAAAATATCTGCTATTATTCCCCAGGAAAGGTACCTAAGCCAGGATATTGGCTCTTGGGGATGAAACAACTACTGTGTTGTTGCTACATGAAGATTTGCCATATGGATTCTCTTTAAAACATTTGTCTTATTGTCCCTGGCCTCACTGCTGATGTCCCTCCCTGTTCCCTCAGGAAGCATCTGCCTGTCATAGGTCACCATGAGCTGAAATTCGCAATTGTTCCAACTGCCAGGTCTGTGGAATACTGAATGTAATGTCTCATATGCAAAAGGTTATTAATCATTTAGAGAAGATCTCTTTTGCTGATGCCCTCAGTACATGGCTTATGTCTTCTCCAGTTTGCTGGGAAACTATAGTTTTAAGTATTTTATTCTGTCCTATACCAATTTCATGTTGCTATTTATATTGTTTCTAGGATATAAGGATGCAAGCACTTCCTAATATCTGGCTCTAGGGCCATCATGGAAGAATGGCATGTAAAAGATTGTCCAGGCTATAAGGTGCTGGGGGTGGAGGGCAGAAGAGCTGATGGTACTGATCCTTCTTTGGCCTGCTATCCTGTCCACATCGTCTTATCAACTCCTTCAGGGCTCCATGTTCCAGGACCCTTGGAGGTTAATGTATTTTTCTTGGAATTGTAGGCCATGAGCAGAATGCAGGGAGGCTTATTCCAGTCTTCCATATATCTGTTTAGATAACTGTTGGAAATGCCAGTTGTCCCCCCTCCTGTGTACACATGGTGTCACAAATACATTAAATGTTGTCTATGAATCAACTTTGTCAAACCCCTGATGTCACTACAATGCCCTCCTGCATGTCCCCCCACTCTATAAAATCTGTAATCTAAGTCTAGCTGCACAGGTGTCTGGATTGCCAGCTGCTGGATCCTTCCTGTCTATACATGACCCTGAACAAAACTCTATAAACTATATGGAGTTCCCGCCTTTGTTTTTCAATCTCAAAGCACCTTCACACTTTCTAGGGTATTTTACAGTCCCTCCACCCTCTAACATTACTGAAATTTTTAATTGTGTCTTCTCATTCCCTTTGTCAGTCCTTGTGGAAATGGACTGGAAATGGAAAAGGGAAATGGAAAATGTCCATTGACGTTTTCAAAGAACTAACTTTATGTGTCACTCATTTTTTTCTATTGTTTTCTTTTTTCCAGTTTTGTTCATTCCTGCTCTTCAAGTTCTTCTTTTCAGCTTGCTTTAGGTTATCTTGCTGCTACTTTTTCTACATTATTGAGTTGGGAACATAGATTAGTGATATGCCCCTTTTCTCTTTTTTTAAATGTGTGCATTTAGCACCATGTATTTTTTTAATTACTGCTTTAATTATGTGGCACAAATTAGATATATTTTCAAACGCGTTATTTTCCCTTTCATTTGCTTTAATGTATTTTATATGTTCCTTAAGACATCCTTTCTGATCCAAATACAATTGTTCAGGGCCTAAGTGTTAGGAGTTGTGCTGGTTATCTTTCTATTGTTGATTTTTTTTTTTTAAGTCGGCTCCGCACCCAGCATGGAACTCAACATGGGGCTTGAATTCAAAACCCTGAGATCAAGACCTGAACTGAGATCAGGAGTCCAACACTTAACCGACTGAGCCACCCAGGTTCCCCTCTGTTACTGATTTTTAGCTTAATTCCACTGTATGCAAAGAACACAGTCTGTTTCAGTTCTTTAGCATTTGTTTAAGTTTCTACATGGCCCACGAGACCATCTGTCTTCACAAAGATTTCATGGACACTTGAAAAGGATATGTTCTGTTCCTGTTTGGTGGAATGGTCTGTGTTAATTAGATCACGTTGGTTGATGGTATTGAGTTCTATAGTCTCACTGAATTTCCATCTAGTGGTTTCATTAATTGTTCAAAAAGACTATTGACACCTTCAAGTATATTTGTGCATTTGCATAATTCTTCTTTCAGTTTTATCAGTTTTTGTTTCACCTACTTTGCAACTCTGTTGTTTGGTACACACACATTTAGGATTGCTATGTCTTCTTGGAAGATTATCATTCTAATTATTATGTATCACATCTCTGCACCTGTGACCATATTCTTCCATCTGAATTCTACTTTAACTCATACAGCTAGCTCTACTTTTTTTTTTTTTTTTGGTAATTGTTTTCTTGGCTTATCTTTTCCCATTCTTCTATTTCAGACTTCCCATATTCTTAAATTTTAAGTGAGCTTCTTGTAGACAGCACACAGTTGGGTCATTTTTTTCCAACCTGATGTTTGTCTGTTAATTGATGGTTTAGGTCATCTACATTTAATGCAATTATTATTATGTGAGTGCTTTTGTTGACTATCTTTCCATTTGTTTTGAGTTTACACAGCTCCTTGAATCTTTAGGTGCATGTCTTTTGCAGGGTTTGGAATATTCAGTCAAGTCGGCCTCAAAAAGTTTTTCAGTGTCACCTATTTTTCATCTTCTTCTGGAACTCAAATAACACAAATTTTTTTTTAGTCCCACAGATTCTTCATCATGAAGTAATAATAATAAATATTATGAATAAGTTTATAAAAATAAATTTGTGTGTAGTGGATAAATTACTCAAAATATGCAATGTACCAAAACTCACAAATGGTTTTTAAAATAAAGAGTTTCTTATCTAATAAAGAAAATAAATCTATTCTTTTCCATAACAAAATCCCAAGTTTAGCTCTCTAGTCAATTCTTCAAAATATTGAAGAAAGAAACCACCCTAATTTATACAAACTTCCAAAAGAGAAAAAACATTTGTAAATAAAAAATAAGACCAGGATAACCTTTATTTGAAAACCTGACAAGGACACTGTAACCAAAAAAAATATACAGACCAGTCACTCTTATAAAGACAGATGTCAAATTCTTCAGAAAAAATGACCAAATTGAATCCAGTGATAATCAAAAAGTACAATACATCATGACTATGTGGAATTTACTCCCAGACTGCAAGGTTATTTTAACATTTAAGAATTAATTAATGCGAGGCGCCTGGGTGGCTCAGTGGGTTAAAGCCTCTGCCTTCGGCTCAGGTCATGATCCCAGGGTTCTGGGATCGAGCCCCGCATCGGGCTCTCTGCTCCGCAGGGAACCTGCTTCCTCCTCTCTCTCTGCCTGCCTCTCTGCCTAGTTGTGATTTCTCTCTGTCAAATAAATAAAATATTAAAAAAAAATTAATTAATGCAATTTATCATACTAAGTTAAATAAGGAGACAAGAAATATGACCATCTTGATAGAATCATAAAATATTATTTGACATAATTCAACACCTGCATTTAATTTTTCTATATCTAGATTTTAAAAACCTATTGAAAGGGAATTTTCTTGATCTAAGAAGGAATAGCTACATACTACACACATCAGACTCATTTACCCCACCCAACTTCCCACTTTTGGCAATCACCCATCTCTTCTCTATGTCTGTGAGTTTGACTTTTTGTATTTAGGGGTTTTGTTTTTTTATTTTTTTGGTTTAACATATAGGTGAGATCACTCTAATCGGCCTTTTCTGTGTGACATATTTCAATTAACATAATGTCCTCAAGGTCCCTTCATGTTGTCACAAATGGCAAAACTTCATTCTTTCTTGTGGCTAAATAATTTTTGTTGATGTATGTATATCTTCTTTGCTTTACCCATTCAACTCTTGATGGACACTTAGGTTGTTTCCATACCTTCTCTACTGTAAATAGTGCTGCAATGAATATGAAGATGCAACAATCTTTTCAATAGTGTTTTAATTTTCTTTGGTTAAATACCCCGAAGTGGAATTCCTAGATCCTGTGATATGCCTATTTTTAATCTTTTTGAGAAATTTTCACACTGTTCTTTATAGGGGCTGCACCAATTTACTTTCACACCTACAGCCCATAAGGGTTCATTTTGTCACATCCTTGCCAACAACCCCCGTTATTTCTTGTCTGTTTGCTAATAGCCATCCTAACAAGTGTAAAGCAATATCTCAGTTTTGGATTGGATTTGCTTTGTCTTGATGATTAGTGATATTGAGCATCTTTGCATGGGCCTGTCAGTCACTGGTATTGATGCTTTGGGGAAATGTGTATTCAGATCCTCTACCCAATTTGTAATTTGACTGGGGCTTTTTTGCTATTAAGTTGAAAGAGTTTTTTATGTATATTAACCCCTCACCAGACATATTATTTGCAAATTTTTCTGAAAAATCAGAAAAAATATTTTCTCCCATTTTATAGTTGCTTTTTCATTTTGTTGATGGTTTCCTTTGCTGTGCAAAAGCTTTTGAGTTTCACGTAGTTGCACATTTCATTTTTACTTTTATGGCCTTTACCTTTGATGTCTAATTCAAAAACTCATCACCAAGATAGATGTCAAGGACTGACCAACTATGTTTTCTTCCAGGAGTTAATGGTTTCAGGTCTTAAATTCATGTCTTTAATCCATTTTTTGTTTATTTTGGGGTATATAGTGAGATAATGATTCCTTTTCATTTATTTGCATGTTATTGTCCAGTTTCCCAACACCATTTATTGAAGAGACTGTACATTCCCCATTGTTTATGTTCAAAATGCCCTATTTTAAACTATACTTCAACTGTTCAGAATTTAATTCTGGACTCTGCTGTATTAGTGTATTTAACCAATAATGAACCAATTCCAAAAAGAGTGCCAAACAAAATTGATGTACATCAGATTTTAGCATCATATCAAACTTAATATTCATTAATGTTTTTGTTTGAAAATTTTCTGGAAAATACATGCTTCTTAAAAATTAAGTATGAGTACACTAACTTCTAAGAACAAACAAATAATCCTCTTGCTTAGTTGCTGTTTTTAATTGTAATTGGGTTTATAGCTGCCATTTAATACCCTGTTTTAAAAAAAAAAACTCAAAACATTCATGATGCTGCTCCTTAACAATCAATCATCCTTCATGAGGAAATAATTAAAAATAATAACACTAGTAATACCCGATACTATAAGTTCCTTACATGAAATTGTTCTCCTCTACCGCATCTAACATTTTTTTCTTCCTGAACAAGATTATTTGTTTGTGAGGCATCTATCAGGTGAGGCAGGCCCAGCCCACAAAGGATGAAGCATGGTTTGTCTGAGAATACCACAGTAATCCCATGGTCCTCTCAATGTGTGGGGAAGTAGGTTACTGGGGACACTTGAAAATGTTTAGTTCTCTCTTAAAGCATATAAGGAGAAACCATTCCCTTTTCCTGCCTTTGTAAATTATGAAAGAAAATGAAGCCTAAAGCTACTGCAGGCACCCTACTACCATTTTAGGAACACTGACATGTGGTGTATGACAGAGAGATGAGATACTAAGTCCTAGGATCACTGGACACATTACTGGTCTGATTAATTGACCAGTTCTGGAGATGAGCGACACTGGGTCTGTCTGCCATGTGAGACAAGGAGTTAAAGAAAAATAAAACAAATTAGATTGGTTTTTCTCCACCAGCAACAGAAAGCATCTCCACTGAAATACTCCTGCCATGCCTTTTAATCCTACCTTATGATGTCAGACCACAGATCTAAGATAAATGAGACAACACACTTCATCTTGGACAACACAAGGAAAGTCAAGTTGCAACCCTGAGGTCAAACAGGGTTTGATTAAACCAGATAAATATTGAATACATGAATGTTAGCTTATAAAATTCCCACAGGATGATAACCCGTTCCACACAAATAATGCATGATAGAACTAAAACATACATAAGATAAACTTTGAATTGGCTTGATAATAATGGTTGTCTCTGATAGTAGAGAAATTGTGTTGAAATCACTATTACCCTGAAATGAACCTCTGAATTTATTGTCTACTCTTAGATTTGATTTACATTTCAAAGTGACTCTTCAGACAGAATATGATAGCAGAACTCATCATCCCCTTAACCAATTTAGGTGCATTCCTCTGAAGCCTTTCCAACTCATACCACTGAAGTCTAAGGAATTTAGAACTATGCACTGATTTACAATTACAGTTCCACAGTGTTTTATCAAAGGGCCAAAAATATTTGGTTCACATTCTAGTTTGTCTCCCACTGTATAATTTTTGTCACATTTGTTCCATCATTGCAGTTTGGTTTTAGTTTTTAATGTACTGTGTTTATAAAGTTTTTATTTAAAGTTTTTATTATATAAAATATTTGAAATTTCCTCAAATTAAAATTATTAAAGAAGACATATCCCAAAAAGTCCAGCCTTCATCTCTGTTCCCTCCAACCTATTCATTCATTTTGCCCAAGATGCAACCAGTTTTTCTAAAAAAAATAATTCAATTGTCATATATGGAGAATTATGTAGATTAGATAATGATCGATGTGATATATATAAAATGAGTTGATATAGCTATATATTCCTATTCTCTTCCTCTATCTTATTAACAAAGTGTTGTGTGTTGTACAAACTTTCCTGTACCTATATAAATGCTTTTTAGAGATTGTTTTATAGCAGTGTGCTATTTTCCTTCAACTACATAGTATTTCATTGTTTGTATGGACATCAGAGATTCGTAACTTTCTCTTTCCCAGCACTGCTTCTGATTTCTACTAAGATAATATCTCTCTGGGATGTTCCTGTAGACAGTAAGTTTACACACAATCTGGAAGGGTCAGAAATGCATCTTTTCCCTTAGAGTTGTGGCTTTGTCCTAATGAGCTGAGACTTACTTATGGGGAAGGTTGGATCCCAGCCAAAGTGTTAACATGCCACCGAGTTTATCTGAGAGACAGAAAAAGATGGAAGTATAGCTAGAGCTCACCATCAGTATAATGAAAGGGGTTTACTCAGCTTTACTTTCCTATAAGAAATCTGGGAAAGGGGCACCTAGCTGGCTTGGTCAATGGAATATAAAACTCCTGATCTCCAGGTTATGAGTTTATACCCACACTGGGCATGGAGTATACTTAAAAAATAAAATGGAATTCAAATATTAAAAATGAAATAAAAAATCAAAGATATAGAGACAAAGGAATGTGATTACAAAAATTCTGAGGACATCATATCGTTAAAACTTACTTGCATTTCTGGAACAGCTGGGTGTCTCGGGCATTTAACTGAGTCATCTGCCTTTGGCTCAGGTCATGATCCCAGGGTCCTGGGACTGAGTCCCACATCAGGCTCCCTACTCAGCAGGGAGCCTGCTTCTCCCTCTGACTGCCACTCCCCCACCCCGACAAATAAATAGATAAAAATCTCTTAAAAAAAAAAACTTACCTGCATTTCTCATATTTTTTGTCCCCCTTCCTTATCCCATGGTGCAAAGGGACTTGTGTGTTTGTGTTTGAGAACACAGAATGTAGGACAACATATCGATCATTAAGAGCTTCCTCCTACATCCAGAAAACATGTTTATTTTTTTTTATTTTTTTTTTAAAGATTTTATTTATTCATTTGACAGAGAGAGGTCACAAGTAGACAGAGAGGCAGGCAGAGAGAGAGGAGGAAGCAGGCTCGCTGCTGAGCAGAGAACCCGATGCGGGACTCGATCCCAGGACCCTGAGATCATGACCTGAGCCGAACGCAGCGGCTTAACCCACTGAGCCACCCAGGCGCCCCAGAAAACATGTTTAATTAAAGAATGCATAAAGCCCAAGAATAAATGGGGAATGAAACAAAGATACCTTCCATGATCCATATCCTGAGCAAAATTCTAGAACATAAATGAAAAACCATTATTTTATTTTAAGGGAGTCCTCCCTTTGTCTTTTTCTATGCATCTTTTCCTTCAAACTATATGAAACAGATGATTTTCACTCCATGTTTATTCAAGAAAAGCTTATGAAGACACGTGAGCAGAAGGTGAGTTCCCATGCAAGGGAGGCAGGAAGGGCCACACAGAAGGGGACCAGGAGAGAAAACAGGTGAGGTCCTGCAGTCACACTGGGGCTGCCAGGTCAAAGACGGGGCAGACAGAGCCACAGGGAGGACGGGTGCTTCAAGGTCACTGAAGCCGGGCCAACCAGATCTGAGAAAGCACTGTAGTTCTGGAGGAATGAGAACGGGAAGTATTTCCCTCTGCAAAGAAGCTGGGAAGGAAGGTTCTTCCTGGAGTGTCACCATCTCCACGTCAGCTCAGGAGACCTGCAGAGACAGAGCAGAGTGTTGTTTCCAGACCCACCTCTCCAAGCAGCCTCTTCTCCCCTCTCCCAGGGCCTCAAGTTAAAGCCCTACAGTAAGAAGAGCATATTCTTAGGTCTCCATGAGACAAAACTATTCTACAACATGGGACTTTAACTAAACGGAGAGAGGAAGCTTCAGTGTAAACTGCCTGATCGGAAGTCGGATCCAAAGTCTTTCCCATTTTTTCTTTCACCTTTACCACTTGTTCCGGAATAACCAAATCTATCACTAAAGAGGATGACAGAGCATTACCTGTTGGCTGAAGTCCAGAGTGTCCTGGGAAAGAGAAGGGAAGATGTATACTTAACAGATAAGGAGGCAAATCTGTCCCCACACATAAGGTCCCAGCCCCAGACCCGCCTCTTTAGATTTCTCTAACAGCACAACCCACGTGACATGATGCCAGAGTGGAGAAAAAAGTGAAAGATGTGACTCATGAAGCTTCCGTCACACAAATACAGTGGGATTTCACTAGCTTTAGTGGCTCTTCCTGCATTTGGCCCAGGATCCCAAACGAAGATCCCCACGCTTGTCAACATTTCTCTTATCTCTACAGGCCATAACCTCTTATGTAGCTACCTAGTACCATGGGCTGCTGCTTTCTAGATTTCTAAAAAATCTGAGGTCCAATTGGGAAAGAAAGGCTCATACGGGGCCACTGGTACACAGAGACCTTATCTGATCAAAGCTGTATTTCTCCCCCACAGGGTCTCTGAGGAGTCTCACCAACAGGTGCCTTACCCTTCTGATTCCTGAAGTAGATGAACAGCCCCACCACGAGGAAGAGCAGACCCAGAACAAAGCCTCCAGTTCCACTCAGAATCTTGCTCTGTGCAGACCCAGACTGTGCCCCTGAGAGAAGAAACAGTTTTAATGATTTTTACAACAAATTCAATTTCAATGGACACTCTGGGATTGAGAACTCTGAGAATGAGGAAGGCAGGCTGCCTTGAAGATACCAAATAATTTTCAATTTCTGGAAAAGAAATTTAAAAATTGCATTGCAGAAATGCAAAATTTAGGCACTGAACTTTTTAAATACCACAGCTCTGACAAACCCGCTACTTCAGCATCAATGGATGAGGAGCCTGGACTCCATGGAGTTCAACAGATTGTGCAGGGCGCCACAGCTAATGAAAGGCAGAGTAAAGACTGGATTCCCCTTAAGTCAGGAAGGTCCTACATTATAGAGGATGTGCCTCTTCTGAGACCACAATCAACAACTCAGAACAACAGTGCCCAAAGCACAAGCCCAGCCCGAGGCAGGGGACTGGTGCCCAATGTGAAGAGGGAAACATGACCTGTGAGCCATGGAAAATGTCAAAACATGGACAACCTCTGTTCTGCCTGCCCGGCATAACTGCCTCACCAGGGAATGCAGGAACTATAGAAATGATCACAGGATATCTAGGAACTATCAGAGGATTTCTATCACGGGATATCACATGGCTACCCCTGAGTGATCTGTATTGAAGAGAAGAGATCTTGGAGCAAATGAAAACATGGTGTAAGGAGGGAGAACCCTGACACTCAGGAAAAGCATGAGGAACTTAGGAGGTCAGAAATCTTCTCACTCCATTCCACGGTGACAGGGCTCGTCAAACTGGGGTGCTCCACTTGGCAGGTGTAGACCTCTCCACTCTGAGGAACAGTCTCCAGCATCACCAGGGTCTGGAAGGTCCAGTCTCCATTAGGGATCAGGCCTGTGGACACGACCCCAGACTCCTCTTCCTGGCCATTCCGGAACCACCTGACTTCAATGTGGCCTGGATAGAAACCATTCACAGAGCAGACCAGGAGGTTGTGGTGCTGCAGGGGCTGGTTCTTCGCGGGATACACAGTCACTGTAGGCTCCACTAGAAGAGAAGAGGTAGAGGGACTCAGTGAGGAAGACAGACTCAGTCTCCTGTGTTGGCTGCCTGGCTGCCTCCGGTCTCTGGTCCCAGGCTGAGTCTCAAGAAGGCTCTCCCAAAGCTGACCATGTAGTCCAATAAGACCAGTATCGTGAGCCTTGAGTTTAATCCTGACAGCATGGGTCCATTAGATTTGAGAGCTATTGGGGAAATTTGTGGGATTTATTTTTCATAGTATGAAGCAGTTATTCCTTGTAGAAGTGTTTCCAAGTTTTGTAAGGCATCAAGTGTCTTACAAACACAATTTCTGGAGCAGGCTGACTGGGTTCAAATCCAGACTCTGCTACTTTACTACTTTACTGATTCATCCTGGGAGAATTTTGACATTCCTCTGTGCCCCAGCTTTCTAAGGTATCAAGGGGAATAGTGATATCAACTTAGCTCTTAAAGTTATGTGAAAATTAATGCACCAAAGTATGTAAAACGGTAACTGGAATTTAGCCTTCAGTATGTCTTAGCTACTTATTATCTTTGTTTTGTTGCTCAAAGCAGGGTGGATAAATTGGGGAACAGCTTGAGGTAGATGGGGAAAGAGAGTATGAAATCCTGGGAATGCTACACTCACACCTTAGAACAACCCAGACATGGTTCTACCCTAGGAAGCAGGAAAGACAGAGCTGGTTCTCTAGCTCTGGGAGCTAAGTCCAAGAACAGCAAGAGTCCTGAAAGAGAGGAAAAAGGGCAAGGAAACTCATTTATTTAAAAAAGTTTTCATAATTCCACCAGCCGATCAGTCCTCCTTTTTTGCAGTATAAAAATATCTACTGTTATCATTTTATAATTGTCTCCCATTTACATCTAATGTCTGAGACTCTCTAATAGGTACCCTTAGTGCCCGAGACCATCCCTGACACTACAGCATGAATAAATATAATTTCTGTTTTGGTAAAAGGAGAAATACAAGAAAAGCTTTTTATAATACCATAAAATGGTAGATTTAAGATTGATGAGAAACTACTGTTAACAATTTTGTAGTCTATTTCCTTAAATAAAAATGTTTACATCCCTAGCAGGAGAAGTAATAAACAGAACCAAAATACAAACCACAAACTAGGGAAAATGCTAGATCAAATGTCAGCAAAGCGTTAATAATCTTATTTATGGAGCTGAGAAATATTATAAAATCGCTGAGAAAAACACCAAAATGCCAGAGATAATAGACAGTAGAAAATTTTAAAAATGGTAAAAATGATTGGTCAAGTAACACATGAAAATTGTTCAATAATCTTAGAGATTAAAAATTAACAAGATAAATTTTCAACTGAGCATGTGGCAGTATTGAAAAAAAAAAAGGTCTAGCAAAGGGGAATGTGAGGTGAATTATTACAACTATATAAAAAAATCACATGCAACTCCTTAAATACTTTCATCATTATAAAAACAACAGTATCAATATGTTTTGTAACAAAAATGTAATTTAAAAATTTCAGTTTCAAAACCATTTCAAGTATGTAAGAATACATATGCTAAGAAACAAAGCAAGGAGCTTCTGGGTGGCACATTACATTTTTGGTTTTGATCTTGGGGTCCTGAGATGGAGCTCGCCCCTTCTCCCCACCCCTTCTTCAGGCTCCAGCTCAGCAGGGAGTCCCCTTCAGATTCTCTTTCTCCCTCTCCCTCTGCCCCTCCCCCTGCCTGTGGTCTGTTTTTCTCTCTCTAAAATAAATAAATAAATCTTAAATTTAAAAAAAAAAAAAAAAAAAAAAACAAGAAGTTGAGACCTAAAAGCGGCTTCAGATCAGAAGGGTCTCAGAGGTCCCTTGGACCCATTAAAAATTAGTCTGACACTTTTTCTCAGTGAAATGGTCCCACACACAGACAGGCACACTTCCTTCAGGGTTTCAGGATTAAGAAGGGTGATGCCAAGAACAGAGGGTGACCGGCCTCCTCACATTCTCCCTAATCTTTTAATCCTCCCCTCCCTTCCCCTAAACCTTCACCCCAACCAGGACACCCTCCACTTCCCTCCCCTGGACTCTAACCTCCTGCCTAGTGTTCCCTCCACCTGCAGCTCCTGAGCCCCCCTCACCTCTCCCTCAGGGGCCACCAAGGATGTCAGATGTCCCCTCCTGTGTCCTCCCCTCACACCCACTCTCCCAGCCCATCCCCACATCCAGACCCACAGCCCAGCTCACACTCATTCTCTGCCCCCTCACTCCAGAGCACACCCCTCACACACTGTCCCCACAGCCACACGGGGACACAACCATAGAATCACCACCACACACTCTGCACAGTGACACAAACAGACCACACTGTCCCTGACAGGGCACTCTCACAGGGATCCTTCTAACCTGTACTTGCCCAAGACCCTGCAGGCTCACTCCAGTCTGTCTCACAGTCTGTCTCACAGTGTTTGTCTGTCTCTCTCTCTCTCTCTCTCTCTCTCTCTCTTTCTCTCACTCACACACACACACACACACACACACCCCTTCCCCCAATCTCCGCCCCTGCCGCGCTCACCTCGCCGCTGCACCAGGAAGCTCTCAACCACCCCGTAGTTGTGTCTGCAGTATGTGTCCACCGCGGCCCGCCTCCGCTCCATGATGTCCTTCTGGCTGTTCCAGTACTGAGCGTCCGGCCGCCCCAGCTCGGTCACCGGCCGGTACTCCCCCACGTCGCTGTCGAAGCGCACGTACTCCTCGCCGTTATAGAAATACCTATCCAGGAACCGCACCCGCTCCGTGCCGTTGGTGAAGTGGCACTCCGACGTCGTCAGGAACAGGAAATGTCCTGTGGGGACAGAGACGATCCGGTCACCCGCGGGCTCCTGGAAGACACTGACTGCGGCGCCTCCAAACCACCAGCACACAGAGCTCTTCTTCCCTCTGCGGGCGCCGGGAGAGGAGGCCCCTGGGTCCCGGGCTCTGCAGCGGACCCCCAGCCTGAGCAGCGCGGGCATTTGCCCCTCACCACCTCCTCCTGGACGCCTGCGGCAGACAGACACCCGCCTCCCTCCTCGCCTCCCACAGCCCTTTCCCCCGCCTGCTTCCCCGCCCCCTGAACACTCGGTTTAGCCTGAGCTGGCTCAGGCCCCTGCCGCCCCTGCGAATCCAGAGAAGGAAACAGAAGCGTCCCCTCCACTCCCAGAGCTGAAAATGCAGGGAAAGTGAGGCACAAAACCAACCAGGAAAGACTTTGTAGGGGTGAGATATGTCCCGGGAGACTGTGCAGTTCTAGAGCAGAGAATAATTGGATGATCTCAGTTACCTTGGAGTGCCAGAGAGGTGGTCTCAAGGGTGACATTCCAGATGTGACATGAAAGATTAAGTAGATGTGAGCTAGAGGGTGTGTGTGTGTGTGTGTGTGTGTGTGTGTGTGTGTGTTTGGGGAAAAGGAGGCACATTTCAGGTCAAGGTCATGTAACTGTGCAAAAGCTTGAAAGAATTGAGAAACTTCCTTTAAAAAAAAAAAAAAACAGAGAAAACAGTTCACTGAAGCAGACAGTGAGAGGAAGAAGGACGTTTAGAGACATCACATGCAGTGGATACTAAAAGCCTGTATGGGGTGGTAGCATTTTACTTGTATACTGAATTCAAAGGCATAGGAGTAAGGAATTTTAAGGAGATTAAAACCATGGTTGTAATACAGTTCCTCCATCTTTACCTACATTTCCAAATTCAGAAGTCTCAGAAAGCCAGATTGCATTAAAGATTTTGATGCAGAACCCATTTGGCAAATCTAGTTTGATGAGGTAAAGGGTCAAATATGTCAGAGCTCTAATGGGTCAACCACTCACATGTGCTTCTGTAGTCCAATATATGTAAACATACAGACATCAGAATATATGTATGCAAATATATGCATATACAGGCACACATATGCATACATGTATGTATATGTTGATCTTTCTGTTTTATGTTGAATCAAACTAAGAAAAATTTTATTCAAGTATAATTAACACAGAATTTTTTTAAAATAGGGAAAAATACCTCTGTATTTAAAAGGGAGACAAAGAAAAGGGAGCATTTGACATTATCTATAGAATAGAATGTAGAATTAATATGAAAGTTTGATACAAGTTACTGAAAAATACTTGTGGCAGTCACAATTTATGCCTTATAAAGGCAAGTTGTTGAAAGTTAACAGAGATTGTGATGATTGAGAAATCATGAAATATTCAAAAACATTACATAAGACAAAAAGTAAAAAATAGATTCTGTCTTGCATTGATTGAATGGGCTCAACAAGAAATTGGTGAATTTATACAACTTTATAGTTTATTATTTTTGTATTTAAACAAACTAAAATAAACCACAAAGACCTGAATTGGAAAGTAAGTGTGTGTATAAAATGTGAGTCTAGAGTTTTGAGAAGCAGCACAGTATAAATCAGTGTTTTCAACCTCAGCACTATTAACATTTTGGGGTTCTATTTGTTTGAAATGATACCCCGTATATTTTCCAACTAGTTACAAAACTAAAGGCCAACAATAAAACAAAGCTGGAAAATCTACAATGTAAATATTAAATATTTATATTTAATATTAAACAACACACTACTGCACAAGCAATGGGCAAATAGGAAATCAAATGGCAAATCAAAATATGTCTCAAAACAAAAGAAAAAGAAAACACAAGTGAAATTTATGCTATAGATGCTTGTACTAAGAGAAAAAGTTCAGCTCTCTTCACCAACAATCCAAGATGTTGAAAGGGAAGGAAGCTGAGAGGTGGCTCTGGACCCTGATGAAGAAGCAGGAGGCCAACAAGGTGGTCAGTCCCCTGTTTGAGAAAACACCAAGAATTTCGGAATAGGACAGGACATCCAGCCCAAAAGGGATCTCACCCACTTTGTCAAATGCCCCCGATACATTCCACTGCAGCCACAAAGGGCTATAAATGTCTAAAAGTTCCTCTCACAACTAACGAGTTCCTAAACCTTGGACAGCCACACAGCTCTACTCAACTGCTTAAGCTGACCCACAGATTG
The DNA here is from genome assembly GCF_922984935.1 of Meles meles. Taxonomy (NCBI): domain Eukaryota; kingdom Metazoa; phylum Chordata; class Mammalia; order Carnivora; family Mustelidae; genus Meles; species Meles meles. Next base: position 122,425,897 of record NC_060070.1, on the reverse strand, counting down.
AGACCAGAGGCAAAGCAAGAGAAGAAGCGGAGATTGTTTTTCAGACAATCTGAGGGTTTTGAGGGGTGGGGGTGGGAGGTTGGGGGAGCCAGGTGGTGGGTATTATGGAGGGCACGTATTGCATGGAGCACTGGGTGTGGTGCATAAACAATGAATTCTGTTACACTGAAAAGAAATAAATTAAAAAAAATAATTAAGAATATGCTGAGAAAACAATCTAAGAATTGTGCATAATTAAACCAAAATTATGCAAACCTTTCTACCATTTTTGTTAGAAGAAATGTTTGTAGTGATCTTAAGCCAGGATTTGCAGCTTCTATAATATAGAGGTGGAGAGACAGTTGGGTGCAGCCCTCAAAATATGATGCTTCTTCATTTGCATATTTGAGGACACACCAATGGAAAAGTAACTACAATCATCACCGAAAAAACACTATTAGGTGGATTAACTGAGTTGAATGCTCACAACATTCCCAGGGGGGATTTGTTTCCCAAATTTATGTGTGAGAAAAATGGACTCGGGTAATATGGCAGACTAATAGCAGTTTACTCAATTTTATGCTTTGTTTGCCTTGTTTTGTTTGGTATTTTTTATTTATTTTTGTTTAGTATTTTTTCCCTAATATTAAAGAACAAAATTAAACCAAGTACATTTGAAGATCTAATTGGCTGTACTAAACAATTTATAAGTTGGACAGAATCCCATCTAGCAAGGGGTAGGATTCTGCTGAGCGGCAGTTAGTCTCCAACTAATTAAGTTAGTTAAATTGTCTAAATTCTCAAACATGGTAAATGGAAGAAAGAATTCTTGAATGCTGGGGCGCCTGGGTGGCTCAGTGGATTAGGCCGCTGCCTTCGGCTCAGGTCATGATCTCAGGGTCCTGGGATCGAGCCCCGCATCGGGCTCTCTGCTCCGTGGGGAGCCTGCTTCCTCCTCTCTCTCTGCCTGCCTCTCTGCCTACTTGTGATCTCTCTCTGTCAAATAAATAAATAAAATCTTTAAAAAAAAAAAAAAGAGAATTCTTGAATGCAAGTTACAGAATTTAAAATCCCAATTTCTCTACCACAAAGAAAGTTCTGCGTGTGTGAGTGTATGTGATGATAAACAGGACTGGGTACAGGGGGAACCTTTTGACTGGGATCAGTCACCAGGTACATCGGTGTTTCTGAAGAAATTGATTTATAACCAACAGGCCTTTGTCATGTGCAGACATATTTTAAGAATTCTAACCAAAAGGTGGCTCTTCCTGGCTGTGCTAATGCTTCCGTCTCACCCAAAGCAAAGTGAGCAGTGATTGGACAAACTAAATCCAGGATGTCTAAAAGCTGTAACTATTTTCCCTGTGCATTATTTCTGAACAAGAGAATATGCATAGCCAGATATATATTTTCTAACTGACTCAATGACCACTTTGCATCAGTGACACATTTCTGACAGCCAAGCTGGACTGTGAGAAGCCTGTAGTGTCACTGTCCCTGGATAATTGTTCCCCACAAGTTTCCTCTGAGCTTCCTATAAAAACTAAAGCTTTTCATTTGGAATTTCCCCCAGTAAGACATCTGTGTTGAAATCTTATGACCAAGGAATTTTTGTCTCATCAAGAGCAGGTATAAACAATTTTTAAATGCCATTCTTGTTGCAGTTTATGGAAAGACACCTACAAATCCACAGCTTTCTGAGAGAATCAGTTCTAGTGCCTGTTTTGGAGGTAAAATTTAATAAAACAATTTTAACAAGTGTTTGGCACAGACTTCGGGCTATGTTCATGTTTGCATGAACTACAGATGAAGATTTTGCAAACTAGCATGTCATTAATGAAAGAAAATCATATCATACTTCAACACAAGTAAAACTTCATGAGACAAAAATCTAAGTGAAAGGACCCTGACATCCACCAAACACTGAGCGTGGACACTGAGGCCATGGTGGGCATTCCCCGAATGATGGAAACATGGTCATGGCGACCGTGGAGCACTCCTCAGCTTGCTTCCCACACTCCAGCCTCTCCAGCTTTCCTTTCCCTTAAACTCAGCGAACATCTTCCCACACTTTGATCTCTATCCTGTTCTCTCCGTAGAACACTTGTCCCTCAGATCCTGAGGGTTCTCAGATCCTGGCTGGCTTCTTCTCATCAGTCACATCTCAACTAAATGTCACTTTCTCAGGGAGAGCTCCCTCACTGCTCCAGCTGAAGTCAGGGAATCCAGTTCTTTCCGTCACAATACCCTGAACTGTTCTGTTTACACTGCACTTAACGCTTTCTGAAATTTTTTGTTTTAAATGTTTATTGGGCTTTCTACTCTGTCAGTACATAACACCCATGATAGTAGAGATTTTTTTTTTTATCTTATTCAAATAGAATTCACTGAGCCTTGAACAGAGTGTAGTTCAAAATAGCTGCTCAGAAAAATATCTGTGGCTTAAATGGATAAACCCAGGGTTCTGGGAATTAGTCACTGTGAGGATCCTAGAAAATAAGAAGAGGCTTTAAGCTTCGATACTCTTCTATTCTTATGAAATATTATATCCCTTCCACTTCCTATGAGAAATTCAAACAAACTTCCTCTTTCTCCTAGTGTTCTAAAAAATATGACAGGTAAAGAAGGTGATTTTAAGGGGGAAAAAGGAAAATTTCATTAAGTTTCAGCCCATTTTGTAGTTCTGTGATAGTGCTGAGGGTCTGTGTCAACAATGGGGATTCTCAGTAATGATGATGACACAACTGGGAAAAAATAGTGAGGAACTGGAAGTGGAGGCAACCAAACATGGCTAATTAAGGGAAACAGAAAACATGACCAATGAGTCTATGTAATTCAGGACCAAGACCTCAGTAAGCCAATAAGTTCCATTTTTGCGTATTGGCTTTCAGTCCTATGTAAATAACCTTCATTCTCTCTGAACCCTGCTTGGGGTATATACTTTGAACCATATGAAATTCCTGACACTTGACAATCTTTGACTTACAACATCATAATTTCATTTAATTTATCCTATACTAGTTGCACCCATTCCTGTGGGTTCATGTCAGACAATAGGAAGATGCAGGAGAAACTGACATTATAGAAAGGTTCAACATAGATTCATAATGAAAAATAACCTGAGCCAAGTTCTTGGAAGATATATTAAGTTCTTTAAGACACCAAAGAACACCCACATGTGCTTCTTATCTACAGTGTCATTTCAAGTACTAAGGATCACAGCTGTAGCTCCAGGGTGAGAAATAGATATAATATTAACCCAGCTTCTGTCAGAGAACCTCCAGTATAGGGATGAAAGACTTATAAACTTCGGGACCCAAGAGAAAGGAAAGGAGATAACGGAAGAGACCAAAAGACCTCTTGATACATCCTCACATATTAGGGAGAAGCACCAACATAACTGACTCAGTGCAGGCATAACACAGGGTCTACTAGGAGAGACCTTACTAATTCCTTTTGATTCTCCTCAAATTTTTCAGAGAAAATTTCCTATTTCCTAGCATAACTCAACATAATAAAGGGAACCACTCGATGGGAATTAATTTGAAATCATTATTTCTAAGTCTTCTCAAGACCCCGAGGGAATGAGATACAAACCTGGAGAACTTTCATTGGAGGAGAGTTGTGACTATATGGCCTATAAATGTGGAGGTCCTTTATGCAGCTCTTGAAGAGGGCAAGCATTCAGGATCCTTTTGTTTGGCAGTCTACACCAAATTGGGGGTCTACACCACAAGGGTGGTCATTGAAGAAAATACCACAATATCTAAGGGACATGGCCTAGACACAGTGACAAAAGTAATTTCTTTCCCTCCTTCCTTTCCCCGACAATAGCTTACCATCGAAAGTGTGCACTTACGTGGGGTGTCCCTGGCCCAAGCCAAGGGAGGGCTCAGCACCATCAGTATCAGTGTCAGAGCTGTCATCCAGGCGCCTCCAAGGAAACACAGACACACCATACTGGAGAGCAGGGAGGACAGGGCACCCAAGGAGCAGGTAAGTCTCACTCAGTGAAGACTGTGACCCTCCTTTGGCCACTTCCCAAATAATACCAACCAAGGAATTCGTTTCTTTGTTACTGGATTGGGTAATCCCGGTGCTGAGAACCAATCAGCATCGGAGATACACTGCATCATCAGTTGCTGGTCAGAGATTCAGTATGAAGCGTCTCTTCTGAAATTTGGATTTCCTTCATTGAAAGGATTATTTTAATTTAATGTTTTAAAGGTTTGATCCAGTTGTATGTGAAATATTTTACTGAACCCCTATTGTGAGCCAGCTCTGTACTGGGCAGTGCTGTGCTCAAAAGTCTGAACCTTTTAGGAGTATTCATGTCTCTCCCTTGAAGACATAATGTAATGTTTTGACATACGTAATGTGTGTGTTTTTAAGAGCTGTGGAAGTGGAAGGATGATGATTGCAAGTCGAGAAACCTTTGGTGTGGACCTTAATGTACCATCACTTAGTGCTGTAGACTTGGGGAAATTATTTAACCTTAACCTTGAAATGAAGGCACCGCATTCTTTCTCATACTTGGATAGGAACTGTGGTATGATTCTCTGGACAGCTCAAGGAGCAGCACTCCCTAGTAACTGATGATATGACAGAATTAAAGCTGTTGATTGGAGAGTACAGTCTGTATCTCCTTATGGGTAGGGGGGTCTCTAATAAACTAAAGGAAATTGAAATTTAGTCATTAACTTAACCTGAGTGAAAAGGTTTTTCAAGTTTATTTCCTGATGCTGTCATTGAGTTTGTAGGTATCTCCAGAATATGCATAGAGAACGGGCTTAGAACATGATCTATGTGGAATGGAAGGTCTTGAAATTTCCTTTATATAGCACTTAACCTAACAAAGTGATAAGCCCAACTATCCAAATCAAAGTATGCAGGGAGCTGAGAAATTGGTAAAGGACTCAAAGTCAGCTGCTAGCATAACAGCTCTGCTTTAGAATAATTAATATTTTATGTGACAAATGTGTTCAATCCATACTCCTGGATCCTGCTCCGATTTCCTCACTTTATAGGAATTATGTCTCTTTTTATGCACCTTTTCTTTTTTTTTAAGATTTTATTCATTTATTTGACAGCGAGTTCACAAGTAGTCAGAGAGGCGGGCAGAGAGAGAGGAGGAAGCAGGGTCCCTGCTGAGCAGAGAGCCCGATGCGGGCCTGGATCCCAAGACCCTGGGATCATGACCAGAGCCTAGGGCAGAGGCTTAACCCACTGAGCCACCCAGGCTCCCTTATGCACCTTTTCTTGCTTTATCTTAAGGAGAGGTATAAAAGGCTGATGCTAATGAATACATTATAGAATGTTCAGGAAATAGAACACAATATAATTACAGTCTTTAATGTAACCATATGGTTTTAAACACATATTTCTACTTTTAGATAATTATTATTATACATTATACTTAATATAAATGTAATATCTCAGATTTGGAATGGACTTATTTTTAAGATTTTATTTATTTATTTATTTATTTGTTTGTTTATTTCTTTGAGAAAGAGAGAGAGAACAAGCAAAGGGTGAAAGGGCAGAGGGAAAGAGAGAAGCAGACTCCCCACTGAGCAGAGAGCCCAAACCAGAGCTTGATCCCAGAAAACTGAGATCATGACCTGATCCGAAGGCAGATGCTTAACAAACTGAGCCACCCAGACACCCTCAGAATGGACTTTAAAGGGCAACTATCTATCTAAAGTCCTGCATTAATTCATATTCTACTGTAGTCTGATAATTAGTCCTTCTTTATGGACGAGTGGCAGAGAGCTCACCATGTTGCAATAAAAATGACTGATATTTACTAAGCAAATTTTGAGTGTTTTACATTGCACCCAGAATTATACAAGGGCTTTTTACACATATTTATATTTAATTCTCACATCATCTCAGTAATCTGAGTGCCCCTTGCATTCCTACAGATGGAAAGAATATAATGATGGATGATGTTAAACGACTTTGGCAAGGACACAAGTCAAGTAAATAGTGTGTTCCAGATTGAGCCAAGTTATATATGAGTCTAAATTCCACAAGCCTAGTCATTACATCATACTACGTCACATTCAGTTTCTGAAAAGAATAGTGTCCACTATGTTGAAATTATTCTAACACTTTAATTCATGATTATGCATATCTATATGACTACTCCTTTTAATGAAAGACAGAATTTTATTTAAATTGAGGTAATTACTGTGTAGTAATTCTAGTTCCTTCAAAAGATTCCTCTCATCACCATCATTATTTTCCTCTGAAAATGACAAAATTTGCATTTATCTTATACAATGCCTCCCAAAGCTCCCACACAAGTCTCCTTCCTATTAAAAATAACAGCGGTTCCAAATTCCTAAATCTAATCTATTATTCTCAATCATTATTTCAGATTTCTCAGCATAATTTATTGCACATTTAAATAAGTCAGAATCAAATAAAAATTTTATCTCACATACTTCGGAAAAATGTATTTCTGTTAATGTAGAAACTTCAAAATAGCTTGTAGAAGCTGGGTAGAAGTCATTATTGTCTCTGGATGTCAAAAGGAACTATATCTCTAGATCCCAGTGATAATTCAATACTACTGGAAGCTATATAATTGCAACCAGGAGGATGCCATATTTAATCGTAGAAAAGAAAACCATAATTTACTCAGAATTAACTACCTATAACAATGATAATCTGGAAGAGCCAAACTAAAGTTCACTTTAGGTTATAAAATGATTGGCAAAGAAAATAATTCTATATGAAGAACATATTGAAATATTGAACATATTGAAATATCAAAGAGAACAATATCAAAACTTGTCCATATAAATTTGACAATTTATAAATCATACAAATTTATTTTTAAAAGAATAAGCCAGCAACTATGTCCTAAATTCTGTAGTTGTATACATTTATGAGTAAGAAAGTGTGTTGCTTTAAATAATATATATTTCACACTTGTCTTCAATATTAATTCAGTATAAGGAAAGTTCAGGTGGAACAATATAGCAACTTCTACTAAACCATCAATCCTACAGGTATCCAGGCTGAACTTTACCTGAAACAAAAGGAGAAACAGTGTATGAGAGGTGTCAAGTAAGACCCTACTTCCTGAGGAAAAGACAGCTAACTTGGTTTCTAAAAGAGTGGTTATCAGTACATGAAGTCATAGGTTTGTTTTCATTGGTAATAAATGAAAACAGTCTTGAGAACACACAAGTGACATCAGAAGCACAAACTGTTGTTGAACACAGACAGGTTGGAATTTGTAGCATTACAGAATGTCTTGAGTCCCACAAGTTGTCACAGAATGGGACTCAATTGTGGTAAGCCTGAAAAATTGCAGTACATCTGGGAAAATCAGTTCTTAATTATCAGCGATCCAGACTGTGCATCACTTGCCCAAGTAGTCTCAAAATATTCTCGATAGTTCTCAAAAGCTATGACCATGAATATGGAACTTAAAGGGGTTCCTTCATATAAGAAAAAATAGTAATAACAGAAGTGGATAAACAGGGCCAATTTCTCCTATACTGGAAGATATGTATCCTTGACATAGGACTGTGCCATTTATAGGTCATATTAGCACTTTGTAGACTTGATAGGACCCCCTCCCGTGAGATCTCATCAGCAATGTCTTCCATTAGAGTAACTTTGAATGAAGCCAGGCTTCATTCACTGTGACATTATGTAAGTCAGTGGACAGGGCTTCTTCAACTTCTGAATGTCATTCTTTGACTCAACTTATCTGTGTTTTATAATACTTAACACAGCACTCTTTTTTAGAACCTGAGTGTTTGCCATTGAGTACTCACAGGGAGAACATCTAGAATTCTCATAAACCCATCATTAATATTGTATGTAGGAAGAGTTTTCTTTTCTTTCTCTTTGTTCTAGGTCATGTTTTAATTGTGCTGTAGCGAAGTATTTACCTCTTACCTAGTGCAAATACTGCCCAGATTATTTTTCAAAATCCTGCTTTGTTGTTTGACTAGCCAACTATGCATTGATTGATTCTAGTTGCATGCCTGGAATGTTGTCTGTTTTATTCAAAACTAATAATAAATTCTTTTAGCTATTTTACTAATAGTTCAGTAGTCTATCCCCCTATAGATGAGCAAGTTTTCACCCTGAAAAGTAAATTTTTAGTAATTATTCTCCCCAATGGGAAGAAAAAGACTTTGTTTTGTAGTTTCTTCCTACATGGTATTCCTGTCAAACAAAACAATTCTTTCAGTATTTGAGAACATAAGGATATACAACCTTCAATAATTATTGCTGGAATCCATATTTTGGTCATAGATTCATTTCATGGTTACACAAACAAGATAAAGGAGTATAACTTAGCACTAATTACACTTCCACCTAGAGATGCTAAAGATGATTTGGGTACAGTGACATCCTCTCAGTTTTTAGAGTTCAGAATTTAGTACCTGACCTTAAAAAAAAAAGCTTTCAGATGAATCACATCAGTTGTTAAAATAAGATCCAAGGGGCCGTTTAGGGGGGAAAAAATCTATATTAACCAGAGACAAAGTGTTTTCTCAAAACCACAGCAGAAGATAACATAAGGACGCTTGAAGGTTTAAGCTTCTCCAGAGGTAAGAGATCCTTACTGCTTGTATAGCTTCTAAACTATGAAAACCACAAAAGCATTAAAAAGGACCCATCCTAGAGGCAATTGATTCAGCCATGTAAGCAAAATACATAGCTGTTTGTTTATTTTCCACCTAGAACAGCAGTTAAACACTAAATTATTTTAACTGTCAACATTTCCTTTGGTGCTATTGCTGGCATTAATTGCAATATCATCAAAATCAATCATGGTCTTTGTATCTGTAGTTTATAGCCGCATGACTTCCGATCATCAGAAACAACCTCCTCCTCAACCTCCTACATGGACAATTCACTGGAGTGTTTACATAGATTTCTAAGGGTGACTCTAGTTTCCCTCTCTATTAGTTAAAAACCGAATCACTACCATGACAAAGATTTAAACTAAATGAGTTGTAAAATTCTGGGTGGGTTTAAGAAAGTTCAGGTAGACCATGAAATGTTGGGAGAAATTTATGTTTGCTGCAATCTTTAGCATACCTCTGGCAAATCACAGTTATAATATCACCTGTAAAGTCTAAATATAAAACTTCTTGGGAAAGTGAAGAGATATAATTAAACTCTCCATAGTTTTCCTAACCAAGAAGTGTTGGGAGTTGTGGCTACAATTTCAATTTCATTCAACGAACTATAAAATCAGGAGAATTAGCAAAATTAGCAAAATTTAGGCTGATCTCATAAGTGCACAAATTGATAGTCCTCTCTGTATTGGACCTCCCGATTTGAAGTTTATACCCAAGGAAAAAAATCAGAACCCTTCCAGAATGCAATCTAATATAGATTGAATTATCCTTGGTAGTTATGCCAATATCCTTAACTGTGTCTGAATATTATCCCCAGACCAAACAAAAAATGATATCTAAGATTGACAGTTGGGTAGTAAAGAAAGTTTCTCTAGCTTAAGAAGCCTAATGCAAAAGGAAACCTTTTCTATAAGTTCCTCAAAGGAAGCATCTCTGAATCCCAGCTGCTGTGTGAAGTTAAAAGTTGAGAGGGGTCTTTCCATTATCATCTTCAATTCATTTCCCCATCTCAAACATGGAGCATTGCAGGTCATATATTTTGATAATGTTTATATTACAAAAATGCTCAAAAGAGGGTCACAGTGTTCTGATCTTCAAAACAGCACATGTGGCAAACATGAAAAGAAACAGCTATTGACTTGAAAGGCAATTTTGTTACCATTAGTCATTACAACACCTTTCCCCCCCCCCCACCCCAGCCAGCCCAGTAGCTTAAAGAAGACTGCTATATAGATATCCTATAGCCATATGCAATCACTATTTGACAGAGGATGCAAATTCCACTGTGGTAAACATGGTAGCCATCAGCTGGTCATAAGTCAATAGTCCCTCTAGTAAAAACTGAACCTGTGCCGCAACCAACCAGTTAGACTCTTCTCCAGGTACTGGGACACTGAAGATGCTTCACAAGCATTGATGATGATGCTTACCTCTTCTGAAAATAGCTTCCAGAACCAAGGAAACACCAATTGACATGTTTAAGAAACTCCAAATATACCAAGCAATATAAATGAAAAAAGAAAACATACTAGACATACTTTAGTAAAACCATAGAATACCTAAGATAAAGGAATCTTAAAGCAGCAGGGCTGGGGCTGGGGGAGGAATGCAGATTATCTTCAAAGAGAAAAATTTAGATGAATCGCTGACTTTTCTTCAGCAATAATGAAAACCAAAAATAGTACAGTGCTGTTTTCATCGTGTTTAATAAAAAATAACTGCCCACCTGGAATTTAATACCCAATAACTCTATTTTTCAAGAATGAGGAAGACAGGGGTGCCTGGCTGGCTCAGAGGGTTAAGCCTCTGACTTCAGCTCAAGTCATGATCTCAGGGTCCTGAGATCTAGTCCAGCAGCTGTCTCTCTGCTCAGCAGGGAGCCTGCTTCCCCCTCTCTCTCTGCCTGCCTCTCTGCCTACTTGTATTGCTCTCTTTCTGTATCAAATAAATAAATAAAATCTTAAAAAACAAAACAAAATAAAAAAGAATGAGGAAAACATTTTCAGATGAACAAAAATCAAGATAATTTGCCTCCAACATATTTTAAGGAATAAAATTATAAATTGTGTACTTCACACAGAAGGAAAGTAACCCCAGATGGAAAGTCTGGGATGAAATGAGGAATGAAGAACAAAGACAGTGGTAAATATGTGGGCCATGCTAAAATATCTCAATTTATAAAATAGTACTGATTATCTTGTGAAGTTTTAAAATAATATATAATTTAATACCCAAAACAGTAAAATATAAATTGAGAGTATAAGGTGTTGAATCACTTCAAGATCGGTGTATTGGTTTTCTTCTTTTTTTTCAAAGTAGAAATAATCATCATCCATATCAGTTATCACATCTTCCAGAGCATAGAAGAGGCTGATTTTGTGTGTTACTTCAGACTTGGGAAGTACTAACACCAAATCACACTTAACAATGTAGGCTTAAGCTCAGTCTCTCTCTCTTTCTTTCTAACGTGTGACTAATATAATATAATATAATATAATATGTTAATTCCTGGGATCAGTCCCATTCAAATCATGAACAAAGAATGTATACAAACTAGTACCAGTCACATTAAGTATTGCACTGGTAATTCTAGCCAATGAGAGATATTCAGAAGAATAAGCAAATCCCAAACACATAAAGTTTCCTTTACACTTAGAGTAACTTTTTGAAAAGTATAATTAAAATGCAATTACTTTAATATTAATAAACTGTATCCAATTAATACTATAATAAGAAATATTCTAAATATTATGAAGAAATTCTACTACTTCATTAAACAAAAATGTGTGTAATTCCAAATAAGGAAACCAAAGTAGGAAATCTCCAGCATTCCTTCTGGGAATCACTCTGTCAATATAAATATAATTTTTTTTTAAATATCCTGATTCTTGATGGTGTCCTGGGATCACACACTGGACTCTTTTTTTCTCCTAAGATTTAATTTTAATAGCAAGAATCCATTTAAAAGGTGATTTAATAATGCCATATAAATAAAGAATTTATCCATGGGTGTGGTTGGGAAGAGAATGGGTAGAGCTCACCATCAATGAAAATTTCAAAAGTTATGAGAAACCAAGGTAGGGAGAAGAAATTCTCAGATGTATGGGGGATGAAGACACACTCTCAAATAACTTCTGGAAGTATAGCCTAGGGGAGATATGTATGGAATATGTGTCTGTTCCCATCTATACCCATCAATACTCCTTTCACTGCCCCACCCAAATGCAGACTGTTAGCAAAAAAGAATTGGGGTTCAAGGATGGCACCAACCTGACATTTTTCTTGCGTATGTATAAATAACTAAACATATATATAAATATTTATATACATAAAAATATGAGTACTTTTAAACAAAAAGCCTTGGAAAACTGAGAATATTTTTGTGGATATTGGAGCAGATAAAAGAAGGTAAGTATGGAAAAAGGAGGTGGAGAGGAAACATTTCCTGGAGTGCAAATGTTGGGGAGAAGGAGTGAGAGCTGGGGAAAAAACTGAGCATTGTGTTCTGTGACTAAGAACATGCATGGTAGGGGTGCCTGGGTGTCTCATCGGCCTAAAGCCTCTGCCTTTTGCTGAGGTCATGATCCCAGGGTCCTGGGATCAAGTCCCACATCGGGCTTTCTGCTCAGCAGGGAGTCTACTTCTTCCTCTTTCTCTGCCTGCCTCTCTGCCTACTTGTGATCTCTGTCTGTCAAATAAATAAATAAAAATCTTAAAAAAAAAAAAAAGAACACGCATGGTATATGAGAAGTAGCACATGTGAGTCATAGAAGGACCATAACATATGCAGAATAGAACAAGATGGTGCTCTGGGCCAGTTGCCAAAAAAACAAAGTAATAATTCAGTATTGATATTGAATATGGACAGTGAATAATGTGAAAATAATGAGAAAGGTATTGAGACAAAGTATTGAGACAAGATTAGTGATTCCCGGGACACCTGGGTGGCTCAGTCAGTTGGGCTGCTGTTTTCAGCTCAGGTCATGATCCCAGGGTTCTGGGATCGAGTCCCACATCAGGCTCCTTGCTCACCGGGGAGACTGTTTCTCTCTCTGCCTCTGCCTGCTTGTGCGTGCTTGCTGTCTCTCAATCTGACAAATAAATAAATAAAATATTAAAAAAAAAAAGATTAATGATTCCCATAGGACTTTCTAGGAAAGTTCATGACCAGGGCCCTAAAATAAGTACAAAATAAGTAAAATAAGTACATGGTTAATTTCTCCTCCTCCACCTCCTCCTCCTCCTCCACCTCCTCCTCCTCCTCCTCCTCCTCTTTTCTTCTCCTCTTCTTCTTCTTCTCCTCCTTCTTCTTTTTTTAGAGAGAGAGATTGAGCAGGGGAGGGCTAGAAGGAGAGGGAGAGAGAGAATCTTAAACAGGTTCCATACCCAGTGCAGAGCCTGACACAGTGTTTGATCTCACAACCCTGAGAATACACATCTCCGAAGGCAAATCTCCAAAGATTACATGTCACTCCAAATTGAAAATGAACTTTTGGGACTTCACCAAGATCAAAATCTTCTGCACAGCAAAGGAAACAGTCAACAAAACAAAGTGGCAACCCACAGAATGGGAGAAGGTATTTGCAAATGACACTACAGACAAAGGGCTGATATCCAAGATCTATAAAGAACTCCTCAAACTCAACACCCAAAAAACAGATAATCACATCAAAAATGGGCAGAAGACATGAACAGATATTTCTCCAAAGAAGACATACAAGTGGTTAACAGACACATGAAAAAATGACACATCATCCTTAGCCATCAGGGAAATTCAAATCTAAACCACATTGAGATACCACCCTACACCAGTTAGAATGGCAAAAATTAACAAGACAGGAAACAATAAATGTTGGAGAGGATGTGTAGAAAGGGGAACCCTCTTACACTGTTGGTGGGAATGCAAATTGGTGCAGCCACTTTGGAAAACAGCATGGAGATTCCTCAAAAAATTAATTTAAAAATTAATTTAAAAAATTAAAATAGAGCAACCCATGACCCAGCAATTGCACTACTGTGTATTTACTCCAAAGGTACATTTGTAGTGAAAGAAAATATGATCCATATATACAATGGGATATTACTCAGTCATCAGAAAGGATGAATACCCAACTTTGGTATCAACATGGATGGGACTGGAAGCTATTATGCTGAGTGAAATAAGTCAAGCAGAGAAAGTCAATTATCATATAGTTTCACTTATATGTGGAACATAAGGAATAACATACAGGGCATTAGGAGAAGGAAAGGGAAAGTGAATTGGGGTAAATCAGAGGCAGACACAAACCATGAGAGACGGTGGACTCAGAAACAAATTGAGGGTTTTGGGGGGGTGGGAGATGGGTGAGCCTGGTAGTGGGTATTTTTTTTTTTCAGTATTCCAAGATTCATTGTTTATGTACCACACCCAATGCTCCAAGAAACACGTGCCCTCCTTAATACCCACTACCAGGCTAACCCATTCCCCCTACCCCTCCTTTCCAAAACCCTCAGTTTTTATATTCCATTGTATATATGGACCATAGCTTCTTTATCCATTTGTCTGTTGAAGGGCATCTTGGCTCTTTCCACAGTTTGGTAATTGTGGTCATTGCTGCTATGAACATTGGGGTACATATGGCGCTTCTTTTCACTACGTCTGTATACTTGGGATAAATACCCAGTAGTGCAATTGCCAGATCATAGGGTAGCTCTATTTTTAAATTTTTAAGGAATCTCAACACTGTTTTCCAAAGTGGCTGCACCAATTTGCATTCCCACCAACAGTGTAAGAGAGTTCCCCATTCTACACATCCTCTGCAACATTTGTTGCTTCCTGTCTTGTTAATCTTTGCCATTATAACTAGTGTAAGGTGGTATCTCAGTGTGGTTTAGATTTGAATTTCCCTGATGGCTAATGATGATGAACATTTTTTCATGTATCTGTTAGCCATTTGAAGGTCTTCTTTGGAGAAGTGTCTGTTCATCCTTCTGCCCAATTTTTGACATGATTATCTGTTTTTTGGGTGTTGGGTTTGAGGAGTTCTTTATAGATCTTGGATATCAGCCCTTTGTCCGTAGTGTCATTTGCGAATATCTTCTCCCATTCTGTGGGTTGCCTCTTTGTTTTGTTGACTGTTTCCTTTGCTGTGCAGAAGTTTTTGATCTTGGTGAAGTCCCAAAAGTTCATTTTCACTTTTGTTTCCTTTGCCTTTGGAGACATGTCTTGAAAGAAGTTGCTGTGGCCGCTGTCAAAGAGGTTACTGCCTATGTTCTCCTCTAGGATTTTGATAGATTCCTGTCTCACATTGAGGTGTTTCATCCATTTTGAGTTTATCTTTGTGAATGGTGTAAGAGATGGGTCAAGTTTCATTCTTCTATACATAGCTGTCCAATTTTCCCAGCACCATTTATTGAAGAGACTGTCTTTTTCCCACTGGATATTTTTCCTGCTTTGTTGAAGATTATTTGACCATAAAGTAGGGGGCCCATATCTGGGCTCTCTACTCTGTTCCATTGGTCTATGTGTCTGTTTTTGTGCCAGTACCATGCTGTCTTGGTGATCACAGATGGTGGTGGGTATTAAGGAGGGCACATATTGCATGGAACACTGGGTGTGAAACATAATCAATGAATCTTGGAACACTGAAGAAATAAAATAAAATTAAATTAAATTAAAATATAAAATAAAATAAAAATAAAATAGAATTGGAGGCTTAACTGACTGAGCCACCCAGGTGCCCCAATGTTAGCCTTCTCTTACTGCACAGACTCTGGCATTTGGCATGGGAAAGTGAAAAAAGAAAAGATTTCAACAGGGTCTGAAATAGATAGTTCGATGAAATACCAGCCTTGGAAGTATATATATTGAGGAGTATATTGTATACTTTTCGTGTATATATTGAGGAGTAGGGATAAGTTGAAACAAAAGAAATCTAAAAGATCCAAACAGCCAGAATCTAGAGAATCTTTTTTTGATAAATGAATTATGAAATCAGGACCATCAGAAATCATCTGGTACATGATCCTGGGAACAGTTAACCACCATTCAGTAGTCAGTTCACACTCCCATTTTCCAGGAAGAAATGGTTATCTATTTCTACATAGGAGGAATTGTTGGAGTCACACAGGGTGACTGCATAGACAGTATTTTGGTGAAAAGATAATTTTGTGGAGCAGATTGTCCATACCTAATATCCTTACAATTAGAAAAATATTCCTGATATATATCCCTTATATTTTTTGTTGCAGTGATTCAATTCAGTAAATTTTAGCCGATAATCCACTACGTGCTTATTTACATACATATGTTACTTAGTTGGAGATATGCAATTCACAAAAAGTGTACTGAGGGCTTCCTATGTGTGCAGAATTCTTCTAATGCTAAGGATACAGATAGGTAGTTTAGATTCTACTTTTAAGGAAACTAAAGCCCACCGTAAAGATAGACATATAAAATTAATATAAGATAATGTGACAAAATCTACAATAGATACATTTGTTTTTAAAAAATCAAAACACAAATTGATGACATTAATTTTCAAGATGAAATGAAATGGTTAAAATTAAGTAAAAGTAATCCTTTATAGTAAAGTGGAGCATTAGTATAGATGTGAGTTCTAGAGGAAGTGAGACAGAGCATGGAGAAGAGGTGGTGTTTCTGGTTGGTTGGAGACTATCTGGGGGCCAGGAACAACCGTGAAAAACCTGTGTGTGGGGAAGGGGTGGTCAGGAGGTGGTAGAGAGCATGGAGTCCTGATTGATACGAATTGAGATTCCTCCTTAAGTAATGCTGGGAGATCAGAATGGATGTGCTGCAAAAGGCATTGAAAAATTGGTGAAGAAGTAACATCTTTTAGAAAGATGGGAGTAGGGGCAGAAAAAAAATTAAATTTATAACAATCTAAGGTTATTCATGAGGGATTGAGCAGAAAGACTAGCATGATAACAATAGGAAGGGACATATAAAATGGACAATAGGAATACCATGCATTTTTTTTTTTTTTTTTGGATTCCCAAACATGCATTTGAAATTGGTATTTGATGAATAAGGAAAGAACCTGAATTTTTTTTTTTTAAAGAATGTATTTTCTTGGGGCGCCTGGGTAGCTCAGTGGATTAAGCCTCTGCCTTCAGCTCAGGTCATGGTCTCAGGGTCCTGGGATCAAGCCCCACATTGGGGTCTCTGCTCAGCAGAGAGTCTGCTTCCCCCTCTCTCTCTGCCTGCCTCCCTGCCTGCTTGTGATCTCTCTCTCTCTCTGTTAAATAAATAAATAAAATCTTTAAAAAAAAAAAAGAATGTATTTTCTTTCCTTTTGGAAATAACATCCAAAGGATCAGACTTTGTATTGATGTAGGTTTGTGGGTGAGACCCTTTGAATAAAGGGGGGGTATGTTGAAAATCTCCATCCTTTCTCAGATTTTTTCTCTGTGTCCAATGGTGATAAAGAGTGAGGCAGCATCACTTATTTCTGGCAGAGTCACCTGACCAGAAGGTCTTATTGAAAATCTGAGATAGAAGTCAGGGGAGGGCAGGACAACTAAGTTAGATGTGGATAAGAAAGGCTGAACACTTCCTGTCATGGAATTATTTAAGACATAATTAGGTGGTTAGCTAGGAAAGGGTACCTGTAGAGTAAAGCAAAATGTGAAGTGAGGATTGGAGGAACTAGGCATTTAGAATGACAGAGACATGATGCCTGGTTTTTCGTGCCTATGTAAGAAGTCCCTAGCTATGATTAAAATGCACAAATAAAAAAACTCTGATGTTGGTATCTCCCTGCTATTCCTGTCATAAAAGAGAAGGGGGGCGGTACCTGAGTGGCTCAGTCAATTGAGCATCTGACTCGATTTTGGCTCAAGGTCGTGTTCTCAGGATCCTGGGATCAAGCCCCACATGGAGCTCTCCACTCAACAGGGAAGTCTGCTCCAGGATTCTCTCTCTCTCTCTCTGCCTCTACTCCTCCCTCCACTCATGCTATCTCTCTCTTTATCAAAAAAATTAATTAAATAAATTAAAATTAAAAAATAAAATGCATAGTTCAGTGTTTTTGTAAAAGAGATGGGGGCTATGAAAGAGATCCATAACCCCAATTCCATTTGCAGACATATGAAGGGGGAAGTAAATCATGAACTGTGTACTTTCTACCAACCACTAAGTTATATACTTCTAGGTGCCTTATTTCATTTAATTACCTTCATAGCATTGCAATAAGTATAGTGTATCACCTCATATATCAGTTAACAGCTACATCCCTAGAACATTTAAAAGTGTTGACCACTCATAGTACTCAATAAATAGTGATTACTAGGATCTGGTCAGGAAATTAAGTATTTTACATTTTTAACACTATAGTGAAATAGATCACACATATTTAAAAAAGCACATAAAGCAAAAATGTACAACTTATTTGATTATTATCATGTCACCATCCTTGGAAAGGCCCAGATCAAGGCACAGAACATTGGCACAAGCCCATCATGTGCCTCTTCACACCCTACCAACCAAGAGAACTCACTATCCAGACTTACATACCAATCACCTCCTGGCTTCTTGGTATACCTTTGCAATGTGTTATTTATCTCTAAGCATGCTTAGTAGTACTACATAAATTAACTCATATGCACATTCACTTTTGTACCCTAATTGTTTTCAATTGAGCAGCCTGGAAAGCACAGTCTTGTCAATAAATGCTGTTGGATCAGCTGGAAATCTTCATTGAAAAATATAAATGAAATTTGACACCTATCTCACATCATACACAAATTAATTCCAGTGGAAATGTATTTCTATATGTGAAAAGCAATACAATAAAACCTTCAGAAGATACTATTAAGAGACTATCTTTCTGACATTGAAGTTGAAAATAATATCGAACATAAGATCCAAAGGTCATTAGTCATAAAGAAAAAGATTAGCCAGCAGTCACCAATATAACATTTAAATGAGGACAGTAAAAAATTATTGAACACACTAAAGAGTGTCGTGGGATACACTAGGAAAACTGATGCGGATCTTCAATGAGCATATGACAGTGCTGGGTTTCAATATTTTTGGTTAAGAAAAAGAGAAATAAGACGATAGAAGAGCACGTGCTCAGATCTTTTGGAAATCACTAAAGGGAAAGGGGCAGTTAATCTGTGAAGCAAGATGACCTTTAGGAAGGTAATGAACTGAAATGTACAAGCAGAGAGGGGTGGGGAGAGTGGCATGTCAGCAATGACCTCCCTAATCATCGAATCCAAAGTCAAAGAAGGAAACTCTTCCTTAATATCCACCTTCATTTCTCCTTGACGCAATGAAATCAATTAAACAATAAATTTTACCTGATCACCTACAAATATCAAGCATTATGCTAATTACTATGTGAACTATACAAGCCTGGATATAATTGGTGAAATTCAAAGAGCAAATATTTTTTGACCACCTCCGATGTTCAAAGGAGTGTGCTAGAGACTAGAAATACAAAGATGAGAATCTCGGGAAGATCAATATCTACTAGAATAAGAAGAAACACACATAGTACATAAATTCCATGAGTCAGAGACTTCATATTCTTTATGTACCATTCTCTCCTCAGTTCCTACAGAAAGTCCTGATCCAAAGTAGGTGATCATAAAAGTTGGCAAATTAATAAATAATATATTAAGGATAAATATAGGCATTTATAAGTTACAATAAAAACACAAATGGCTATAACTTAAAAGTAACAAAACTGTTAAATAGTAGAGAAATGGGATATATTCATATAGTTTGGAATACTGAGAGGAAACTTGAAAATGTAGCTCATTTGCAGAAGTGAGACTTGAGGCAGATAAGGAGGAGGATGTGATTCAGAAGAACAGCAGGGAAAAAGGAACAATCATGAGCCACAGTAAAAAAAAAGTGAGCAAAAGCAGTACTAGGTGGGATGAATTAATGTAAGGAGCGACTCTGATTGACCAGAGTGAACATTCAGATTAAAGAACAATGTGGGATAAGAGCAGATATGCAGAGAGTACCTGCTGTAGGAGAGACCTTGGAGGCCAAGCAAAGCAGTTAGTTCTTTAGGAAGGTGATGAACTGACACGTACTGAAATATACTGCATGTATAAATGCAAAGCAGCAAAATCAGCTGTTGGCAACCCAGGTGTCTTGGAGGCATAGGAAGAGCATCAAGACAAGGGAGGCGACAGTGAGACTCGAGGGCTGGCATTTCTGAATGTCTTGTGTCTTCATGAACTTGTACAAGGTGCTCCTATAGGATGAATAAGAAGGAAATGTAAAGCTTTTTCAAACTGTCTCTCTTCTTCTTTCAAGAGTAGCATCCAAGCTCGGACCTTGAACCTCAGCCTGCTTCTCTACTCCAGATCCTAGTTTCTTTCTTTTAGGATGAAGCATGTCAGTTTTCTAGACAAGGTCACTACTAAAATTTCCCACTGCTTCACAGTTTCTTTCCTACAACCAGTGGGTGAAGTAACGTGACTTGTCTTCACCAAATAATGCTACTTTAATAGCTCTAGCATTAGTCTGGTTTCAAGAACTTGTGTGAAGTGGAGTAGGGACAGATCAGCTATGAGGAGAGAGGAAGGCCTAACACCTGGAGTTTGTGGTAAGAAACAGGATATGGCTGTGTGGATTGTCAAAGACTCCACACATTTGGTTTACAAGCATGGTTTAGATGAGTGTAGAGGGCTATAATCAGGATGCTTGTTCCTTTTCAGGCATTGTTGGAAAGCCCCTGGCCAGGGTTAAATGGAAAGGAAATTGCTGTGATGCTAGTGTCTCATTGCTGGTAAAAAATCAGTCTCTGTAGTAAAAAGAGGATTGAAAGGAGAGAGGAGGGAGGGAGTAAGGATGGGGGGACAGAGAGAGAGAGATTAAGGACCATCATTTCACTTGATGGTTATCATGAGAAAGTGCAGGGGTGATGATGGAAAATGCAATTAGTAGTTTTGGGCCCCGATTGGGCATTTTAAAATTATCTCATTTAATCTTTACAAATACTCTGCAAATAAAAATTATACCATTTGTGGAAGTGTTAGTAGGAATGTGAGAATTATAGCTCTACTTCAAAAAGAGAAAATATTATTTGGGGGAAATAAATTTAATTCAACTGTAAATTTAGTACAACTGCATTAGTGCTGCAATAAGGCAAAGCATTATTGCAAGTCAGCAAGTCCTGGCATTACAAGGGTGAATGGGATCTGTAGATCTTATTTCATAAGAGCTCAGAACCTACATAATCGTGCTATAATATACTGCAGTAAGAATTGCAAAAATTTGTTTATGACATACAGTGAGTAAGTTGGTAGAGTCATGAGTTTTCAGAAGTGGGCAGAATTTGTTTACATGTTTTACAAACCTATAAGAAGCTTAAAAATTAAAGACTGGAGCTCTCTGTGTATATCAAATAGTAAGACTCATAGAAAAGAGAAAGGGGATATATCTCAGATTGATTAAGGGAGCAGAAGGGGCAAAGAGAATACAATGAAATAATATGAAGAACAATAAAGGATAAAGGATGCAGGCAGGGAGAAGAGTCCTGCCTGGTGCAGAAAAAATTCTTCCTCAGGGAATGAGAACAGATAGAGTGGAACCACTCTAGGAAAACAAAAGAATTGTACAGCTGCCGATAGAAACGGAAACAAACCAAAAAGTCATTTTGGTAATTCCAGTGTAGTAACAAGGCTAAGAAGTGACAGTTGGAATGGAGTTTTAGGACTTGCTGAGCATTAAAATTTTCATGGTCATGCTATGAAACAACATTTGATGAAGAGGAGAAAATGAGTCCTTCTAGAAGGAATTCATCTTCTCTCTTTTCAACCAGCACCTACAGGCTTAGCCCTCAGACCTAGAATCTAACTCATCAGTTCAGGTTCAGGTTAATGCCTTCTTGGGATGGTATTTCAGCTCTTGCACTGAGACATTTTACGAAAGGAAAATTGTCCTGGAAATCCCCATCCCTTTATTGACATTTCTCTTCAACCAATAGGGATAGAAAGTGAAACAGCATCACTTATCTCCAGCAGAAGTATCTGCTACACAG
The DNA here is from genome assembly GCF_922984935.1 of Meles meles. Taxonomy (NCBI): domain Eukaryota; kingdom Metazoa; phylum Chordata; class Mammalia; order Carnivora; family Mustelidae; genus Meles; species Meles meles. The sequence goes on along the minus strand of NC_060070.1, from coordinate 122,404,293 downwards.
GTCTGATCTGATCCAAGGTCCTGGAGAGAAGATGAAACAGAAGCAAGATGATTGATACACGTGAGAGGAATGGCTGACCACTTAGTTTCATGGAAAGAAATGATATGTCATGTTGAAGAACCAAGAAACCATATTTCATAATTGCGAAGCATAGCGAAGAGTGAGGATCTAACTATTCAGTGTTGGGTGGAGGAGGGGAGGGTACCTGATATTTTTCATGCATCTGTGGAAATCCCCTGCACAGTTTTAAAAGAGAAAGAAATGGCTATGACATTCAGCATTCCCTGCTAGTAATGCATGACTACCTGTGGTGGACAAGATGGAAATTGTGAAAAAATCCATGATCACCTGCTGGTTGTCATATGACAATCTGAGGGAAAGTCACAATATCACATTCTGATTATTTTGCTCTAGAAGGCAACATATAGAACTTCCAGATACATTATCTCTCAATTAACTGTCCTGACAGACTTGCATTTTTATTAACTGCTTAGTCTCCAGCATCCAGAATAGTTCTTAATATTCAATATATGGTGGATCAATTAATTAACAAATGAGTAGGATACTAAGAATTAGTGAATTTAATAGATATAGGATTATAATTATTAAGATCCAATCCCAGTTCTACCTAAATCCAAAACCCAGGAATTAAAAATATTAGATTATCTGAGATCAGAAGAGTATCCGGAATAAAATTTGCATCTTCATTCTGTGAAGTTTACACACCTCAAGTTAATATTTCTTCTTCCAATATCCCTCCAATACAAAGCAGTATCTCACTTAATCAGACTTACTCAGGAATTCAATTAGGAAATATATATTGCAGGGTGGAAAAAGCATTGTGTCCATTGTCATGAGAGTAGAATTCTGAAAATTGATCTATATCTTCAGTCATGATTTACTTTTTTAAGCTTCTGTTTCTTCATCACCAAAATTAAAAGGTTGAATTACATTACCCATGATAACACATACCTGGTTCCTGGAATATGATACTATTAATAAATGTTTAATTTTTATTTCATTTATATTCATCATTTCAGCCATATAAAACAATAAAATCTTCCCATTTGCAACAACATGGATGGAGCTAGAGGGTATAAGGCTAAGTGAAATAAGTCAGTCAGAGATAGATTTCACTCATATATAGAATTTAGAAAACAAAACAAATGAACAAAGAAAAATAGAGAGGAAAAAAAACAAGAAATAACTCTTAACTATAGGGAAAATGCTAATGGTCATCAGAGGGGAGGTGGGTGGGAGTAGGGCTGAAATATGTGAAGGGGATTACACTTACCATGATGAGCGCTGGGCAATGTATAGAATTGTTGAATACACTATATTGTGCCGTAGAAAGTAATATAACACTATATGCTAACTACACTGGAAAAAATTAAAAAGTTAATATAAAAAATAAAAAAAGATTTTTATCTTTAGAAAGATAAAGGCAGAGGACATGAGTAGATACTTTTCTGAAGAGGACATATAGATGGCCAACAGGCACATGAAAATGTGCTCAAATCACTAATAATCAAGGAAATGAAAATCAAAATCACAATGAGATATTACCTCATACCTGTCAAAACAGCTAAAATCAAACACAAGAATCAAGTGTTGGTAAGGATGTGAAGAGAAGATCAAACACAAGAAACAAGTGTTGGCAAGGATGTGAAGAGAAGAGGGAACACTTGTGCACTGTTGGTGGGAATGCAAACTGGTACAGCCATTGTGGAAAACAGTATGGAAGTTCCTCAAAAAATTAAAAACAATTACCGTATGATCCAGAAATTCCACCAGTGGGTATTTATTCACATAAGGATAAAATTTTTAATTATCCCAGAAGAAGATAATTTCCCAAAATGTCAAATAAATAAATAAAATCTTTTTTTAAAAAAGTACTAGTCCTTTTTGGATTCTTTCTCAAGTATCTCTTAATGGTAAGAATAGGACATAATTTGTTGGAACTGTTCTTGGGGTAACTGCTCATTATAATTCAGGAGTTAGCCAGTATACCACTAGTAATCTTTGTCTCCTAACATAGACTTGTGGAACAGGATCTTCACCCTTTGGGTGGAAAAGCATATTTCCTAAATTAGACAAAAGTCTTTGTAGTTTAATTTTCATCACCAGGTGGATACCTTCATACTATTCTAGGCTTGCCAGTTCCTGGGCAATGGTGAGAAAGTGGAAATCCTTGTTTGTATATGAGCCACATGATCATAGTTCATGGAAATAGGAATATCCGTAAATAGGATTTGTTGAAGTTTCTTATAGGTATCTGTAGATTATTGGACTACATGTCAAGAAAGGAGAAAAATAACAAAATGTCCTGCCATTTTCAGCATTGGAAAGAAAAGAATGGTAATACAGTTCTACTTTATGACTTAAAAGTTGGTCCAGCATGCAACCTCCTTACACATGCAATGTATGCAGGGAATTGGTCACTGTCTTTGATAATCTACCATTTACAACAGAATATAAAACCAACTTTACTATTGTCCATTTGCAGCTACCTCTCAGTGGGGTGTCTGAATTTTGGAGGAATTCCAAGACTGCCAAAATCCAAGTCCATAAAAACTACAGTGGTTCACTCTGCTCTGCGGGGAGCCCACTTCCTCCTCTCTCTTCTGCCTGCCTCTCTGCCTACTTGTGATCTCTGTCTGTCAAATAAATAAACAAAATCTTTAAAAAAAAATTTAATGCACCACATTCCTTATTACATAAAAATGCTTGCTTGATAAAGAAGTTCAAAAGTCTACATAATTAATAGAAACAAATTAATTTGTCTCTGCTCTATCATGAGATAAGCACTACAACCATTTTAATGTATATTTCAGGCTTTTTTCCAAAATATATGCATCTCTGTTTTTTAAAAGTGAGTTTATAATATAGATTTTTTTATCTTGCTTAGATTATTAACACTATATTTTAAATATTTTCCCATTTCCCCATTCATTATATTTCTATAAATGTTCATTATAAGGAGTAAATAATTACTCAGGAAGACCTCTGCCATAGTTCTATCTGCCAAAATATATTACTATAACAGACAACATGTTTTATTAATTAAATTTTTTATTCTGAGTAATTGTAGACCCAAATGAAGTTGTAACAAGAAATACAGAGAAAAAAAATACAAAGAGATCTTGTGTACCATTTACAGAATTTAGTCAAATGGTAACTACATAAAATATTGCAGTATAATACCATAACCAAAAGATTAATATCAATAGAGTCCAGATACAGAACATTACCATAATCACAAAGATCCCACATGTTGCCCTGTCATAACCGTATCTACTTCCCTTCCATTCCCTATGCTCACCCCTAACCCTTATCTTAATCCCTGGAAAATATAAACTTCTTCATTTTTATAATTTTTTCCATGTCTAATTTCTTTTATAAGGCAATAACTTATAGCAGTATGAAATGTAAAAAAGCCTATTGACATGCCCTCCCCCAGAGAAATTACTGAAAAAATTACTATTTAGAAAAAACTGAAGTCTCCAGCTCAGAGGTTAGGGGCAAAGAGCAAATGATGAAATATCTGTTTGAGAAAATCTATAAAAGTTTGGTAAGAAAGATGAGAGTCTGTGGTATTTCAAAACAGACTCTATCCCTCTGCACTTTACAGTTTATCAAAGCAGAGATTCCACTCCAGATTGTTTCAGCCTAGAACAAAAGGCTTTGTCTCTCCCAAAAGGCAAGCCATTGGCTTTCTTCCCAGGAGCAGGACTTCAGCATAAGTCATCCTTCAGCTATCTGTTGCTAAGGCAAAGTCCCAAATGAGTGCAGTCTAGAGGTGGGAAGCCTCATCTCCTGCCCAGCCACCACTTGTGGCCTAGAGGATCTACCTTGAGTGTGGCATGCAGAGAATGCAGAGAATACTGAGCCCCCCTACCCCTTTCCTTGGCTAATAATGTGATGATTCCATGCCAGGAAAGTCAAATCAAGAGAGCTTCAAGCTGTTGGCCACTCCCTGCACCTCGGGCTCTGCCCTTAGAGAGGCGATATCACTCAGAGAAGCTTACTATTGGCCCCACAACTAGCTACATGATCCTAGCTCAAATATTTTGCCTGGAGTGAGAGACAGGCCATAAAAGAGATAACAGTCCTTAAGAAAGTAACTTCACTTGCACAAAGCATGGAGAAGTTGAAACCAAAGGCACTCCCCAAAACAGTAGAGGTTGTAGTGAAAGGCAATTGGGAGGGGATTCATGGATCTAATGAAGATGGAGCTTAGACTGTAGGTTGACTAGTTTGCAGGTAAAAACTGGTGAATGTGTCAGCTGAGATGAGTCCTCCTGGAGTCAGAACAAAATTCAATAACTGACCTCAGAAACTATTCCACAGAGAGGATCACAATCTTATTGGATCATTTGAAGGAAATGTATGCTCCAAGGTGCATTGAAAGCAATGGCAATTAGTGGAGTTTTAACAGCTGGATGTGGTGAGGAAAAGAATGGAAGAGTCTTACCAGTACCACTGTCATTCCAGGTAACTGTGGGCATACTAGAGCTGCATCTCCTTGAGAAGAAACATCAGAAGCTTAGCTCTTTGGGGTGAGGGAAGGAAAATAGACTTCACAGAAACAATCTAACCAATCATTATACAAGAAGAGAAGCAAACAACAAGCCCCAGGGGCCAGGGGTAGTATCCAAAGATGCTATTGTATATTTCCTAATATATACAGTTCCCAACAAAAATTGTGAGACAGGCAAAGAAATAGGAAAGTGTGACCAATGCATCAGAATAAAAGAAGGTAGGAGCACAAGGATGGGTCAGTCAATGGACCTTGTAATTCTTAATCTTGGGGTCCAAATTGTAAGCCCCACATTGAATGTAGAGATTACTTAAAAATAAAATCTAAAAAAAAAAAAAAAAGATAACTGAAGCTGAAACTGTCTGTGAGAATAAGCAGATGCTGGATTTAATAGAAAAAGATTTTGAAGTAACCAGTATAACCAGATTCACAGACATAACTGAAAATATGGTTACAAAAGTAAAAGAAGGTATATTGATAATGTTGCGTCAAAGAATGTCAATCAAGATGAAAGTTATTTAAAAAAAATTTCCGGAGTAGAAAAGTACAGTAACTGAAATAAAGAAATCATTAGAAGGGATCAACAGTTAGAATAAATAGGTATTGAACTTGAGGATATATCAATAGAAATGACACAAGTCAAAAGAAAAAAAAAGGAAGATGAATGAAATGGAGCCTCAGAAAAACATGGAACATCATTAAATGCATCATCATATATGTAATGGAAATATCTGAAGACAGGAGAGAAAGGAAAAGAAAATAATTCTAAGAAATAATGGCTTAAAACTTTCCGAATTTATAGAAAAATAATATCCTATGCATAAAGGAAGTTTGACTCCAAGTAGAATAAATATAAAGAGATCCATGGACACATTATAGTAAAAAATGCTGAAAGTCAATGACAACGAGAATATTTTAAAAGCAGCAAGAAAACATAATAACACCTTAACACCTAAACATCTTAACTAAGCTTATTTATCTTCAAAAAAAGGCAAGCCATACATTTTAAAGTAACCAAGTGCTCAAAGGAAAAAACACTATTAACAAAGAATCCTATATCCAGAAAAGCTATTACTCAAAAACGAAGGAAAAATAAAGCTTTCTCAGATAAGCAAGAACTGAGAGAATTTGTTGCTAGATTTGCTTTACAATAAATACTGGAGGAAATTCTTCAGGTGTAAACAAGGACTGGAGATAGTAATTTGAATCCACACAAGAACACTGCTAAATGTAATTATGTAATTTTAAAGACACTAAATGCCTATTTTTTATCAATTTTCCTTTAACTGTTTTAAAAGCATTATATAAAATAATATATATATAATACACTATGGAGTATGTTATATATATATAAATATAAATAAATATATAAATATAGATGTGTGTATATATATGTTGTCAATAACAGCACAAAGGAAATAGGAGGGAACACAATTATAATGGGCTAAGGAAATTATAATAGATTGTAAATAATTATTTACAATAATATATATTTATAACAATATACAGTTGGTTTTTCAACATTAATAGATGTAATATTAACACCACATAAAAGGGGAAGGGGGAATAGAGCTTTGTAGAAGGAAAAATTATATATAGATATAGATATATCTCAAGCTAGCATGATACAGAATAGATATAGATATAACTAACAAAATTAAAATGTTACATTAGGAAATATTTACTCCATTTAAAAGAATAGTAGAGGTACTGTAGAGAAACAAAAAAGACACACCACATAGAAAACATTAAAGTGGCAGATATAAATTCAACTATATAAAAAATAACATTAAATGTGAATGGATTTAAACTCTATCAAAAGGGAGAGATAATCAGACTGGACAAATAATTGTTCAATTTTATGCTGTCTATAGGAGACCCACTTTACAGTAAAAAACAAAAAGAATAAAGATAAAAGGATAGAAAGGGTATATTATGGAAGCAGTAACCAGAGGAAAGCAGGAATGGCTATACTAATAGACAAAACAGATGTTAAAACAAAAATATCTTACCAGAGACAAAGAGAGCATTTTATAATGATGAAAGGAAGCTGTAACAATTATAAACATACATCCATCTAATAATTGAATATCAACTACATGAAATAAAACAATAAAAAATAAAATAAAATAAAAAATCAACTACATGAAATAAAACAATAAAATAAAACTAAACGAAGGGAGAAATAGATAAAAATAATACTCTAAGACTTTAATACTCTACTTTCAATAATGGGAGGAACAATTAGAGAGAGGATTTAGAACTTGGCTAAAATTATAAACCACCCAGACTGAACCAAAATCTATAGAGCACTCCGCCAAACAAAAGAAACATTCTTCTCAAGTGCACAGGAAACATTCTCCAAGAGAGATCATGTAGTAGACCATAAAAAGAACTTCAATAAATTTAAAAGCATAGAAATATTATAAAATATGCTCTCTGACCTCAATGAAGTGAAATTAGAAATCAAATGAGGAAATTTGTGAAAAAATATGTTGAAATTATAAAACACATTCCTAAATAACCAATGGGTCAAAGAATAATCAGAAAGGACATCAGGCAATACTTTAAAATAAATGAAAATGAAAACACAAAATATCAAACCTTATGGGATACAGCTACAACAGTGTTTGGAGAGAAATTTATAGCTATAAATACCTATATTAAGAAAAAAAGGAATATTTTCTAAAATCAAAATTTAACCTTGCATCCTAAGACACAAAGAAGAGGGACATCAGAAAAAAGGAGGGCTGGAGCACCTGGGTGGTTCAGTGGGTTAAGTCTTCGCCTTTTTTTTTTTTATAAAGATTTTATTTTATTTATTTGACAGATAGAGATCACAAGTAGGGAGAGAGGCAGGCAGAGACAGAGAGAGGAGGAAGCAGGCTCCCTGTCAAGCAGAGAGCCCGATGGGGGCTCGATCCCAGGACCCTGCGATCATGACCTGAGCGAAAGGCAGAGGCTTTAACCCACTGAGCCACCCAGGCGCCCCAAGCTTTCGCCTTTGACTCAGGTCATGATCTCAGGGTCCTGGGATCAAGCCCCACATTGGGCTCCCTGCTTAGCAGGGAGCCTGCTTCTCCCACTCTCTCTCTCTGCCTGCTTGTGATTCTCCCTCTCTCTCTCTGTCAAATAAATAAATAAAATCTTAAAAAAAAAAAAAGAAAGAAAGAAAAATGGAGGGCTAAGAGGTTCTGACACTTGTCTCCCCCAAAAAATAATAAACAACTACAACCAAAATAGCTCTGGGCAATCTCTGGATTGCAACAAAGAAGCAAAAACACTTGCAAATTTCAAAAAATGAGGATAGTCACATAGAAAAGTAAAGAAAGCATTTTACCCATTTCTTCCCTTTCCCCAGCCCCAAGAAATTAGGTGCTGGAAGGGATATATCACACAAGAAAAAGGAGAGCAGGAAAACCCCAGCAAGCCCCATCACTGTAGGTGTTTGGAAACCTTTGCTCCAGAGTCCTCCCATACGCTTCACCAGTGGTGATCCTAGCTGATTGAGCTACCTAGAATCCCCTTTACCTGCAACTACTTCCCCAGGCTAGAGCTGTCACTGTAGTGAGCTCTGCCTCCAGGGTCCCTAGATGCTCTCATGCCCCACTCACCAGAACTGGAATGCCTAAGCATCTCACCATATACAGGGCCAGAGCTACCACTTCTTGGTACCCTCTCCCAAGCCCCAAGCAGTAGCTTTCGACTACTTACTGGAGTTGTCTCCTGAGTACCACCCACCATCCTATGTCAGGGCCCTGAACTTTCAATGCTGGCAGTCCTGCCAGCTGCCCCGTGCTCTGCTTTCATGGGTCCCAGGTCATACTCTGAACCGTCACTGCAAGCAGCACTACCCCCACCTAAAGCTCTCATCATGCTAGGTTGCAACATGTAACTTTAACAAGGCATCATCAGGGACTGATGCTTCTTCTGTCCTGTGACTCCCCTCTGGGGATAGAGTTGGGATTTTGAGTCACTACCATAGGCTGTGTTGCTACTGCACCTTGGGTCCTGGGCATAAGTCACTGATGCCTCTTTTCATCCCAGAAGACTTGTTTCTGTATTTTCCCCTTTTACCCTCCCAGAAACACTGAAGGGAGCCCCAGAACCCAGATCCTGGCTCTGGGAGATATCTGCACACACCCACACTGTAGATAGCAGTACCATGGCCTCAGAAAACACACCTGAGCCCCAGAACCCAGGGTGGTAGTTTTGTACACCTGATTCCAGGATCCTGGGTCAGCTATTCCTCTGAGTGCCAGCACACCAGAGTAAGTGCTAAAATGGATAACCTAGACTAGAACTTCCAATCATAGGTGAAAAAGAACAGGAAGACTGCAACAGCCTTCACCTGCAAGGATCTCACTAGCCATACCCATCACTGCCACTCACAGAAACTCTGCAGTCTTCACCACAGAAGACCACCACAGTCTGGCCAATGTCAAGGTCAGTTGATGGAATTGCACAGAGACTATGCCACTCTGATTTCCTAGAACTAAAACATTGTATCCCACCCCCTGGTGCCATCTTGTCAGGAGCATATAACAATTGGAAATACATATGCATACAATAGGAGAGTGCCTAAATATATGAAACACTTGTTTAAAAAATCAGAGGGAAAAGTAGACAGTGATGCAATAATAGTAGGGGACTTCAATACCTCACTTTAAGTAATAAGTAGATCATCCAGACAGAAAATAAATAGAAAAAAAATGGATTTGGATGACACTTTATACCAAATGGACCTAAGAGGTATATTCGTAACACTCCATTCAAAATTAGCAGAATACACATCTTTCCAAGTGCACAGGAATATTCTCCATGATAAATCATGTTAGATCACAAAATAAGTCTTAATATATTTAAGAAAATTGAATTGAAATGATATCAATTATCTTCTCTGACCACAGTGATATGAAACTAGAAATCAGTAACTGGAGGAAAAGCTGAAAAATTCACAAATATGTGGAAATTAAATAACACACTGCTTAACAATAAATAGAACAAGGAAGAAATCAAAATGTATCTTGAAACAAACAAAAATGGAAATACAACATATCAAAATTTATGGAATGAAACAAAAGCAGTTCTAAGAGGGAAGTTTATAGTAATAAAAGTCTACCTTAAAAGAAAGACCTAAAAAATAACATTATACCTCAAGGAACTAGAAATAGAAGAAAAAACTAAGACCAAAGTTAGTTGAAGGAATGAAATAATAAAGATCAGAGCAGAAATACGTGACATAGAGACCAGAAAGACAATTTTAAAAGATCAATGTTTGACTATACATATTAAAGTGGCATGAGTTTAATGCATCATGAATACACAAAAGCATCATATCACATTTGGGAAACTCCCAGACATCAGTCTGAGTTTGATCCTGATTTTCATTCTTCATAGCAAAACTAGAATTATAAGTAGCAGAAAAGAAAATTCAATGAAACTAAAAGTTATTCGTTTTTTGTTTTGGGGTTTTTTTTGTTTTGTTTTGTTTTGTTTTCAGAGAGTGTGAGAGAGGGAAATAGGCCACAAGAAAGTCAGGAAGGGCATAGGGAAAGGGAAAGAGTCCACTAGGCAGGATCCTGGCCCAGTGCAGAGCCTGACCAGATCCAAAATCAAAAGTCAGACACCCAACCATTGAAGCAACCAAGACACCCCTTTAAAACTTGGTTTTTTGAAAACACACTTAATATGCAAACCTTAAGCTAGACTAATAAAGAAAAAGAGAGAGATGACTCAAGTTAATACAATTATAAATGGAATAGAAGAAATTAGAACTGATACCACAGAAATAAATAGGATCATTAAAGACTACTGTGAACAATTACATGCTGAAAAATTAGACATATTAGAAGAAGTGGATAAATTCTTAGGAACACGTAACTTACCAATACTAAGTCATGAAGAAATAAAACACCTGAGCAGAACCAATAGGAAGGAAGGAATTTGTATCAGTACTAAAAATCTCCCAACAAACAAAATGCCAGGATTAGATGATTTTAAAGGTGAATTCTACCAAACATTTAAATAAGAATTAGTAACAATCCTTCTCAAACTATTCCAAACAATTGAAGCGGAAGGAACACTTCCAAATGCATTTTACAATGCTAGCATTCCCCTGACCCTAAAGTCAGGCAATGACACTGCAAGGAAGAGAAAATTACAGGCCAATATCCCTGACAAACAAAGGATGCAAAAATCCTAAACAAAATACTAACAAGGTGAATTCAAGAACACATTAAAAGAATCACATACCACGATCAAGTGGGATTCAACCCTGGAATGCAAGGATAGTTCAATGGGGTACACAACACTAACAGAATGAAGAATATAAATTATGTAATGAATTCAGCAGATGCACAAAAAGCATTTGACAAAATTCAACATCCTTTCATGATAAAAATTCTCAACAGATGGGGTATAGAAGAAATGTTCCTCAATATAATAAAGGCCATATTTGACAAGCCCACAAGCCCACAGTTAGCGCATACTCAGTGGTAGAAAGTTAAAAGATTTTCCTCAAAAAAAAAAAAAAAAAATTCCTCTAAGATCAGGAGCAAGATGAGGATGCCCATTCTTACCATTTCATTTAAACTAATACGGGAAGTCTCAGTCAGAGAAATTAGTCGATTAATTAATTAATTAATTAATTTTTTAAAAAGTAGAAAATCCTAAAGACCCTACCCAATACTGTTAGAACTAAGAAATGAATTCAGTAAATTTGTAGGGTACAAAATCAGTGTATATCAGCTGCAACTTCTATACACTAATAAGGAACTACCTGAAACAGAAATAGAAAAAAACAGTCCCATGTATAAAGCATCAAAACAATAAAATACATAGAAATAAATTTAACCAAGGAATTTAAAGAATGTTCTCTAAAAATGATAAGACACCAATGAAAGAGACTGAGGAAGAAATAGATAAATAGAAAGATATCCCATATTCTTGGATTGGAAGAATTAATATCATTAAAATAGCCATACTACCCGAAGAGATCTCCAAATTCAATGTAATCTCAATCAAAATTCCAATGGTATTTTTCACAAAAATAGAAAAAAAGAATCCTAAAATGGGTGTGGAAACACAAAAGACTCTAAATAGTCAAGGTAATTCTGAGATAGAAAAAAGCTGAAGGCATCGCTTTTGTTTATTTCAAGCTATATTACAAAGCTGTAGTAATCAAAGCAGCATGATAATGGCCTAAAAATAGGAACATAGATAGATGAAACATAATAGAGAGCCCAGGCATAAATCCACACATAGATAGTCAACTAATTTTAACAAGGGTGTGAAGACCACACATGAGGAAAAGACAGTCTCTTCAATTAATGGTCTTGGGAAAACTGGTATCCACATGCAAAGAGTGAAACTGGAACCCTAACCTACACCACTCACATAAATAAACTCAAAATATATCATAGACTGAAATGTAATACCTGAAAATGTAGAGCTCCTAGAAGAAAACAGTAAAACAGATCTTTAACATTGGTTTTACCAAAATATACAAATACAAATTTCTGTACAAAATATACAAATTATACAAATTTCTGTACAAAATATACAAATACAGATTTCTTGGATAAAACATCAAAAACACAGGAAATAAAAACTAAAATCAGCATTTGGGACTACATTAAACTAAAGAGCTTCCACACAACAAAGGAAACCATCAATAAACTGAAAACTTACAAAATGGAAAAAAATATTCACAAAGCAAATACCTGATAAGGTGTTAATACCAAAACATATAAAGAACTCATACAACTCAATAGCAGGGGCAAAAACTCAAATAATCCCATTTTAAAATATGTGAAGGACCTGAAAACATTTTTCCAAAGAAGACATACAAATGACTAATAGGTATATAAAAAGCTGCTCAACACTAATCATCAGCGAGATGCAAATCAAAACCACAATGAGAAATCACCTCACAACTGTTAGAATGGCTGTCATCGGGGCACCTGGGTGGCTCAGTGGGTTGGGCCTCTGCCTTTGGCTCAGGTCATGATCTCAGGGTCCTGGGACTGAACTCTGCATTGGGCTCTCTGCTCAGTGGGGATCCTGTTCCTCCCCCCACCCTCTCCGCCTGCCTCTCTGCCTACTTGTGATCTCTGTCTGCCAAATAAATAAATAAAATCTCTAAAAAAAAAAAAAAAAAAAGTCTGTCATTATAAAGACCAGAGATAAATGTTGGTGAGAATGTGGAATATAAGGACCCCTTGTACACTATTGGTTGGAAAGGAAAATGGTAGAATCATTATGGAAAACAATATGGTGGCTCCTCAAAATTAAAAACTGAACTACTATATCATTCAGCCATCCCAGTCTTGGGTGTATATCTAAAGTAATTGAAATCAGTATCTTGAAGAGGTATTTGCACACTCATGTTCATTCACGAAAGCCAGGATATGTAAACAACATAAATGTTCTTCAACAGATGAATGGATAAAGAAAATGTGGTATATATGCACAACAGAATATTTCTCAACCATAAAAAAAAAGGACACATTGCCATTTATGACAAGGATAGAACTTCAGAGTACTATGCTGATTGAAATTAGAAAGACAAATACCATATGATCTCAGTTATAGGTAGAATGTAAAAACAAAACAAACAAAAAAGGCAAGCTCGTATTATAGAGAACAGATTGATGATTCCCACAGGAAGAGAGTAGAGGATGGGTGAAATGGTTTATGGGGGACAAAGTTACTAACTTCCAGTTATTAAAAAAAATTAATAATAATGTTAGAATGTATGGTATGCTGCCTATAGTTCATAATACAGTAATACATATTTGAAAGTTAAGGAAGTAAAAATTTTAAAGTTTTCATCAGAAGAAAAAAAGTTGTTGTTATGTATGGTGACTGATGTTACTAGACTTATGGTTATCATTTTGCAAAATATACAAATATTGGGGGTGCCTGGGTGGCTCAGTGGGTTAAAGCCTTTGGCTCAGGTCATGATCACAGGGTCCTGGGATCAAGCCCTGCATCAGGGTCACTGCTCAGCAGGGAGCCTCCATCCCTCTCTCTCTCTGCCTGCCTCTCTGCCTATTTGTGATCTCTGTCTGTCAAATAAATAAATAAAATTTTTAAAAAATGAAAAAACCTTAAAAAACCAAAATATACAAATATTGAATCATTATGCTGTACACCTGAAACACAGATAATGTTATATGTCAACTACACATTAATTTTTTAAAAGGGTGATAGTAAGATAAATCAGATAAACAGGTGAGCTAGACTAATTCTCAGAAAGACACTAACTACCAAAATTAAATCAAGAAGAAATAGCAATATGAAATAAACAAATTCTCTCATGGAAAAGGTTTTTAAAAAAGATTTTCAGAATATCTTAACCATTTACCAGGTATGCACAGAGAGTTGCTGTGATGGACATGTTCAGATCAAAATGTTCAGAGTGGGAAAAGAGAACAGTGCCTCTCACCAAATTACTCAACACAGTGCAGCAGGTCTCCCCAAAACAAAGCAAACTTGCAGACTCAGGCATGTCCTTCATTTTCCCCATGTGATATAGTAAGAACTCCCATAGTAAGGAGCCCTCAATAACTGAGATAATTAGGAGAGAAAGTTATCCTCTGCTAGGGTGAGCACACTGTCTAGTTGATAGACCTACTGAGTAAACAGGGAATAGAGAGATGCTTCCTTTCAGCATCCAAGTGTCAGAAAGGATTCCTGGTCTCACGTGTAAATTTATGTATAAGGAAATCTACCAGAACAAAAAAATTACAGATTTTGCAAATTTATTGGATGATACCGAGCGAGAGTGAGAAAGCTGCAACAAACTGTAAAAGAAAATGCAGGACAGCTAAAAGTGAGCCCTCATGGTACCAATCTTGTTATAACTCTTTAATGTCATGTATCTTTATTCAGCTCCAGAAAAGAACAGGACTAAGAATGGTTAATGAGACACAGTATTTGTCACTGATAAATTTGCTCAACAATACAAAATCTTATTCTTATACTTCAATTACCACATTGCTCTTGACTCAGTAGTTATGTAAAAAAAAAAAAAAAGTGGTTCAAATTATCAACTTTCATGTTTACAAAATTGTATAACACAAAGCAAATGAGGGCTGATGTATCACATTTACCACTGGGTAAATGGTAATGGGGTGAAGGGAGAGGATGGTGCTGGTTAATTTAGCCCAGGCCCTAAAAGACTCACTGGTCTGGAATACACACTCGTGTCCTTATTGATGGTCAGCACATACTCATATGCTGGCCTCCGGGAGGCCACCCTTACTGCCTAGACCCTGAGCTGGCATCCAGCATGGCACCCATCTCTGTTCAAGTGTGAGCCCTACCAGCCAAGCCCCCTAGTAATGCAGTCCTCAGCCTTCAAACCCAGGCTCTCAGATATTGAGACAGTGGCCCTGAGTCTGTTTGCCCAAAGCTGAATGCACTCTCACTAACATACCAAACAATTTCTCATTCTTCTAATGGTAATGGATTTCCCTATTGTGTTTGGAAAGTTTTGCAACATAGTTACAAATATGTTGGATACACATGCCTAGAAAGTGTCCTGTTAAAATAGAGTGCTTAACTGAAAATTGTCTTCACAGTGGGAAGTATTAACCTACACTCCTTGGATGTCTTTACTTATAAAGCTTTTTGGAGGATCAACCAAAGTCTATGTTACTATCTAAAATTTACACTGAAAACCTCAGAGAAATGAGTAACACATTTGATGGTTGTAGGAAGGGAGGAGCTGTCTCGGTGTAGGAAGTAGTTATTAGACCAGGTTTATAGTTGAAGGGTAAGGATGGTGACATAAATCTTGCATAAACCACACTTAAATGAAACCATGATACACTGTTAAATACTTTTCCTTCCAGCTAACTAGGCAAGAGAGAGAAGGCAGCATCATTTGTCTCCGGCAGACTAAACTGTCAAGAAGGCACACCCAAACCTGTGGTGGCAGGCAAGGATGCGGGGAGGGGGAGAAATTCCATTTCCATTTCAGTTCAGTGAAACTGGTGTGTGGAACACTCGTTTTTGGAGCAGTGTGCAGAATTTCTGAAGTTACTGACCATGCTGTCCCCACTGAGTCTCCTCTCTGCCTTTCTTCCTCTCCCACAGGATCCCCTGGGGGATCATGGTCACAAAGTTTCCCACTTTGGAATCCTTTTATGTATTTTAGTCATTTGTATTTCTCATTTCTGCCCAACATGTTCTTTTTTTACCCACTCACTACATGGAATTAAAATAATTACTACTTTGTATCTCACACATAAAGAGAAGAGGAAAAACATGAACCCTCTCCAAATCTAATGAAGCCTTAAATTCAGAGCCCATGAACTGCAGTAATCAAGTGAGCAGAGACAGAAGAGCTCTACTGAGGTTCGCGCTGCTTTCCCTGCAAGAGGAAACTTTCAGAAGAAACACCCAGTCTGTCGAAAGTACTGTAACTTTCATGTTGGAACCTCTGGGGTCAGGGGCAGCCTTGACTCTTTGGCTGTATTTTGCGATGGTCTCAGCACAGGAACACTTGTTTGGTTTTTGATGAAGCTAGAAAGTTTTTTAGCCTCAGAGTGTTTGAACCTGTAAGGTTTCTAGTTGACTGAATAACATTTCAGAATCTTCAGCTGAGCATGGATATGTCCCAAGTGTGTCATCTCTTTAAATAACCCTTAGGTAAATGACACAGGCAGACACGCATGAACAAAATACTCTGTCAGTTATGAGGAACAGCTCTTCTCTACCCAAAATGTGTCCACAAGGAACAGCTACACAACTCTCCACCTCAGGCTTATCCTGGTGAAACAGGAAGGTGTAAGGTGTAAGGATGTGGTCAGAGGACCAAGCAATTCCTTCTTTAGAAGAATTACGTGGTCTCCTGCCTGTGATGGCAAGTGTGGCATAAACACCCTTCTGGGCCACAGTGTAGAGCAACCGCCCCTCTAGCACGTCACCCTGAGGTTAGACCGTCTGAGTCTGAATTCTGGCTCCACCTCCTCCTAACGGTGTGGCCTTGGACAAGTGTCCACTTCCTCCTTGCTCCAATTTCCAAATTGGTAAAATAGGAAAGGGAGGTGATAATAATATACCTACCTTGTGATGTCATGAAGATGAAGATAGTTAATATACTACAAGCACTTAGAATAGTGTCTGACTTATAAAAATTACTCAGTAAATATTAGCTGTTGTTGTTGTTGTTGTTATTATTATTATTATTATTAATTATCATTATTATCATGTCTAGAGGGTAATCTGGCAATCTGTCTTTGTTCTCTCACTAGCCTGTTTGGTTGGGATACAGTACATCGGGGAGGCGGGTAGGGAGTCTCACTGTCAAAAGCCAAAAGAAGCCTGGCTTTCTTTATATTAAGTGGGAAGGGAGGGAAAGAAGGAATAGGAGGGATTCACCATTCATACTTTAGGTTCTGCTCTCCCCCTACTCACCTCCAGGAAACAAACCACCAATAAAACATCTAGGTAAACAGCTGAATCCATCCCCTTCCTCCCTTCCTGATTTCCTTTCCACACTGACAGGTCCCAGAATGTGTTGGTTGACTCTAAAACTGCAGGAATCAGGTTCACACCTGATTGATTCAGGTCAAACATATGGTTGATTTGGGGATTTATTGGCTGTTTGGTGAGCACAGCACATCCTGAAACTGAGCAGACATAAATAAATGAAGTATCTTCTGTATTTCTAGAAGTGCAAATCCTTTAAGAGGTGGATATTTTTAGCTGTCATTTCCCTTCAGACCTATGGTTGTGAGCCCAACCTTGGTTTAAGTGTAACACTTAAACCAAGTGTTTAAGTGTTTAATCTAGTTGTGACCTAGATCAGAGGGATAACATAGACTCCTCCATCCGACTTCTGAGCGCTTTGCTCCACTTTGCATGCAGAACATTTTTCTCCATAGAGAAGCAGAGCTCTCTGAGGGACGTTCCCATATTTGACGCGCTATCACATTCCTTCACCCAAATCCGCAACTCCACAACCCAGTTCCCTCTAGCCAGGCTGTGGTGACAGTCTTTGGGGAAGTTGGGTGTAAGTGAAACCAAAATAAGACATTGGGTACATTCCTCTCAGGCCAACTAAAACCACATGAGAGTCAGCATCATTTGTCTCTGGCAGACTAAGCCATGAAAGAGTCGAAGAAAAACATATGTAGATATATGAGAAGAAAAAGTATCCATTAACAAGAGTAAAAAAAAAAAACAACCAAAATATTAAGTCATATATTTACCAAGAGATATAAAAAGTCATCGGAGAAAACATTACAAAATGGTTCTGAGGACACCAATGATGAAAAAGTGGGCAGAGCAAAATATTTAGAGAGGAATATAAGCTATGGATTTAATGCAGTTTCCATCAAGATCTACACGACATTCTAAAAATTAATAATTTGTTTCCAAACGTCAGTATTCAAAGTACTCATAAACAAATAAATACAGAAACATATTCAAATATATATTCATATACAAATTCATAAACAAAGAAATGCAGATGTATTTCTGACACTATACTGAGTAGTTTTTAAAAAATAATTAGCTTTTGCCTCCACTTTATTGCTTAATTTATAAAAATACTGTTTCTTGGGATGCCTGGGTGGCTCAGTAGTTAAACATCTGCTTTCAGCTCAGGTCAGGATCCAGGGGTCCTGGGATCCAGCCCCAGGTCAGACTCCCTGGTAAGGGTAAAAGGCAACTTAGCCCAACTCCCCAGGAACCTGTGAGTCCACTTTAACATTTAAAATTTCCTTTGGAAATTTCTTTTATCTCTAACCACCCCCCCCAAGATATATGTTAGCAATCGTCCTCCAAGCATGGGGCCCACTGACACACAACTGAATGGTCCCATAACTGACTTCTTAGGAAAGAATAATAAATGACATTTTCCTAACAATAGCTAGTGCCCTCAGGGTCCTGGAAACCTTGTTTCTAAAATACTTTGGAGGTTCCTTTTGTCCCCTAAGCCCTTGTCCACTTGAAAGTATAAAATCACCACCCCTCACAACCACAGTGCAGCTCTTTCTATCCACAGGTCCTGTTCCTGTGCTTTAATAAAACCAGCTTTTTGCACTGAAGATGTCTCAAGAATTCTTTCTTGGCTGTCAGCTCCAAACCCCAACATTTCCACATCAATATGCTTTACTTTTTCTCATTCCATAAAGACGCACTGCATTGCTACCCCCTTTTGCTTTAGAGAGTCTGTAACTTTCTAGAGCAATGATTCCCCCAAGTGATGTAAGGGCCTACTTAGCCAGAGGGAACCATTTTGTTGTTTATTCAGTAAACTTAGATTGACCCTATGCAGTAAACTATCCAAAGAAACTTACTTACAAAGCCCAGATACAAGGGAAGCTCAGGCCAGGTGGAGACATCCAATCAGTGGAGCGCACATACTGTCTCCCTAGCTACCAGGGAGAGTGGGCCCCACCTTTTGGGCACCAATTCTGACCAAGGTGATAGGCTAGGGTAAATTGTAATCTCATTGGCCACCTGTGTGTAGCCAGGCTCAACCACATTGCCTTAGCTCTATAAAAGCTAGTCTGTGAGATGGGGAATGGTGGCCTCTTTCTAAGAGATGGCCCTGACTGGACAGTTTGATTCTCGATGCTTGGCATGAAATAAAGCTTTGTTTGACCTTCGCTTTGTATCAGTCTCACTCCTTTAATCATGGACCCATTATTGGGGGAACCTAACAGTGATATTTGGCAATGTCTGGAGATACTTTGTGTTGTCACAACTAGGAAGTATGCTACTGACATCTATCAGGTATGATGAGGGAACAGAAGGCTGGCTGAGGACAAAGCAAAAGCTGACACCCTCCAACCTTCCCCCACCCCCACTCCTGGGTGGGACATAGGTGCCATTCTTTAGGAATCTCCCACCCATCTTAATGTTAATACCCTGCTAGAGGGCAAAATGACCTTGGCAATGACAATGCCTATGGTAACTGGTATCTTGTAGGTCCTTATTAGTATATGAAAGTTCTATTGAAAACTCCCTTTTCCTTACCTCCATGGTACATAACCTGCTACCCCTCACAACCCTAGGTCAGCAGCTCTTCCTGCCCACGGGTCCTGTCCCCGTGCTTTAATAAACCACCATTTAGCACCAAAGATGTCTCAAGAATTCTTTCTTGGTCATCGGCTCTGGACCTCACCCCACCGAACCTCACCTATATTCTAGAATTTCATCAGACAGAAGACAGGGATACTGCCAAACATCGTGCAATGCACATGGAATTCCCTAGAAAAGAGAATTATCCAAGTAACTGTTACAAAGGATACAAACGTACAATTATAAAATAAAAAAATCATGGGATATAACGTATAGCATGATGACTATAGTTAATCACTTATTGATTAACTGTCAATAGTGAACTTATTGCTATCAATAGTTCACTATATATTATTGTTATGGAGAACAAAGGCAAAATAAGCATAGCTAAAATTAAATCTTCTTATAACTTGTAGCCCATTGACAAATACTAGAGGCAGGCAGAATTAAAACAATTAATGTTTTAATTCCCACAGGAACCCCCAGTCTTAATGTTAATGTCTTCCTAGAGGAAAAAACAACTCTAGCTTAACAATAGGCCTCTAGGATCCAGTAAGTCTTCTTCAGCATATGAAAATCCTTTTGAAAACTTCCCTTGTCTTTTACTCCCGAAGTATGTAACTCCACAGTATATAATCATTCACCCCTCACACTTACCATGCAGCCCTTTCTGCCCAGGAATCCTAACTGCTTTTATAATAAAAACACTTTTTTGTACCAAAAATGTCTCAAGAATTCTTTCTTAACCATTGGTTCCCAAATCTTACCTACTTCAAACCACATCATCATAACAAACGTACTGATATTATCAATATTATCAAGAGTTAACTATTAATACTTAGCAAATAAATATATATTTGAAAATTGCTAAGAGAATGAATCTTAAGAATTCTCATACCAAGAAAAAAAAGTATAACTATATATGGTGATGAATGTTAATTAGACTTACTGTGGTGATCATTCCACAATATATACAATTATCAAATCATTATATTGTACACCTGAAAGTAATATAATGTTATGGGTCAATTATATCGCAGTAAAACAAAACCCTAGTCAAATACTGTGATTGAGAGACCTTTAAAAAAAAAAAAAGAGGGTGGGAGGAGTCAAGATGGCAGAGAAGTAGCAGGCTGAGACTACATCAGGTAGCAGGAGATCAGCTCCATAGCTTATCTAAACATTGCAAACACCTACAAATCCAATGGGAGATCAAAGAGAAGAAGAACAGCAATCCTAGAAACAGAAAATTGACCACTTTCTGAAAGGTAGGACTGGCAGAGAAGTGAATCCAAAACGACGGGAAGATAGACCACCGGGGGGGAGGGGCCGGCTCCTGGCAAGTGGCAGAGCAATGGAGCACAAAATCAGGACTTTTAAAAGTCTGTTCCACTGAGGGACATTGCTCCAGAGGCTAAACCAGGGTGAAGCCATGCGGGGTCAGCATGGCCCCAGGTCCCGCAGGGTCACAGAAGGATCGGGGGTGTCTGAGTGTCACAGAGCTCGCAGGTGTTAGAATGGAGAAGCCGGCTACAGAGACAGAGCCGAGGACTGAACTCTCAGCTCGGGGTTACCTTGAACTGGTCGCGGGCTGGGAGAGCTCAGAGTGCACCTAGAGGCTGGGATACGGGAGTGATTGGGTGCTGTCCCCCGGGGGCGCACTGAGGAGTGGGGCCCCGGGCTCTCAACCCCTCCGGGCCAGAGACTGGGAGGCCGCCATTTTCATTCCTGTCCTCCGGAACTCTATGGAAAGCGTTCAGGGAACAGAAGCTCCCAAAAGCGAACCCGAGCAGATTACTTAGTCCGGCCCCCGGAAAGGGCGGCACAATTCTGCCTCGGGCAAAGACACTTGAGAGTCACTACAACAGGCCCCTCCCCCAGAAGATCAACAAAATATCCAGCCAGGACGAAGTTCATCTATCAAGGAAGGCTGGTTCAATTCCTAAGACAGCAGCGGAATTCCAAAGGAGGAGAAAGCAAAGCACGGAACTCATGCCTTTCTTCCCATGATTCTTTACTCTTGCGGTTAATTCAATTTTTTTTTCAATTATTTTTTCTTTATTTTTTCTTCTTCTGCTAAAATTTTCAAAACTTTACCCTTTTCTTTTTTAACCTTTTTTTGATTAGTTTATCTAAATATATATTTTTTTCTTTCTTTTTTATATTTTATTTTATTTGTTTCATTTTTAAATTTTTTTCCTTTTTATCTGAACCTCTTTTTATCCCCTTTCTCCCCCCCACAATTTGGGGTCTCTTCTGATTTGGTTATAGCGCATTTTTCTGTGGTCTTTGCCACCCTTTTAGTATTCTATTTGATCCTTCATATCCTCTTATCTGGACAAAATGACAAGGCAGAAAAAATCACCACAAACAAAAGAACAAGAGACAGTACCGAAGGCTAGGGACCTAATCAACACAGACATTGGTAATATGTCAGATCAAGAGTTCAGAATGACGATTCTGAAGGTTCTAGCCGGGCTCGAAAAAGGCATGGAAGATAGTAGAGAAACCCTCTCTGGAGATATAAAAGCCCTTTCTGGAGAAATTAAAACTAAAATCTAACCAAGTTGAAATCAAAACAGCTATTAATGAGGTGCAATCAAAAATGGAGGCTCTCACTGCGATGATAAATGAGGCAGAAGAAAGAATTAGTGATATAGAAGACCAAATGACAGAGATTAAAGAAGCTGAGCAAAAGAGGTACAAACAGCTGCTGGACCACAAGGGGAGAATTCGAGAGATAAGTGACACCATAAGACGAAACAACATTAGAATAATTGGGATTCCAGAAGAAGAAGAAAGAGAGAGTGGAGCAGAAGGTCTATTGGAGAGAATCATTGGAGAGAATTTCCCTAATATGGCAAAGGGAATAAGCATCAAAATCCAGGAGGTGCAGAGAACCCCCCTCAAAGTCAACAAAAATAGGTCCACACCCCATCACCTAATAGTAAAGTTTACAAGTCTTAGTGACAAAGAGAAAATCCTGAAAACAGCCGGGGAAAAGAAGTCTGTAACATACAATGGTAAAAATATTAGATTGGCGGCAGACTTATCCACAGAGACCTGGCAGGACAGAAAGAGCTGGCATGATATATTCAGAGCACTAAACGAGAAAAACATGCAGCCAAGAATACTCTATCCAGCTAGGCTATCATTGAAAATAGAAGGAGAGATAAAAAGCTTCCCGGACAAACAAAAACTGAAAGAATTTGCAAACACCAAACCAGCTCTACAGGAAATATTGAAAGGGGTCCTCTAAGCAAAGAGAGAGCCTAAAAGTAGTAGATGGGAAAGGTACAGAGACAATATACACTAACATTCACCTTACAGGCTAATAATGGCACTAAATTCATATCTCTCAATAGTTACCCTGAATGTTAATGGGCTAAATGCCCCAATCAAAAGACACAGGGTATCAGAATGGATAAAAAACAAAACCCATCAATATGTTGCCTACAAGAAACTCATTTTAGACGCGAAGACACCTCCAGATTTAAAGTGAGGGGGTGGAAAACAATTTACCATGCTAATGGGCATCAGAAGAAAGCTGGGGTGGCAATCCTTATATCAGATCAATTGGATTTTAAGCCAAAGACTATAATAAGAGATGAGGAAGGACACTATATCCTACTCAAAGGGTCTGTCCAACAAGAAGATCTACCAATTTTAAATATCTATGCCCCTAACGTGGGAGCAGCCAACTATATCAACCAATTAATAGCAAAATCAAAGAAACACATCAGTAATAATACAATAATGGTAGGGGACTTTAACACTCTCCTCACTGAAATGGACAGATCATCCAAGCAAAAAGATCAACAAGGAAATAAAGGCCTTAAATGACACACTGGACCAGACGGACATCACAGATCTATTCAGAATATTTCACCCCAAAGCAACAGAATACACATTCTTCTCTAGTGCACATGGAACATTCCCCAGAATAGATCACATCCTGGGTCCTAAATCAGGTCTCAACCAGTATCAAAAGATTGGGATCATTCCCTGCATATTTTCAGACCACAATGCTCTGAAGCTAGAACCCAATCACAAGAGGAAAGCTGGAAAGAACCCAAACACATGGAGACTAAACAGCATCCTTCTAAAGAATGAATGGGTCAACCAGGAAATTAAAGAAGAGTTGAAAAAATTCATGGAAACAAGTGATAATGAAAACACAATGGTTCAAAATCTGTGGGACACAGCAAAGGCAGTCCTGAGAGGAAAATATATAGTGGTACAAGCCTTTCTCAAGAAACAAGAAAGGTCTCAAGTACACAACCTAACCCTACGCGTAAAGGAGCTGGAGAAAGAACAAGAAAGAAACCCTAAACCCAACAGGAGAAGAGAAATCATAAAGATCAGAGCAGAAATCAATGAAATAGAAACCAAAAAAACAATAGAAAAAATCAATGAAACTAGGAGCTGGTTCTTTGAAAGAATCAATAAGATTGATAAACCCCTGGCCAGACTCATCAAAAAGAAAAGAGAAAGGACCCAAATAAAATCATGAATGAAAGAGGAGAGATCACAACTAACACCAAAGAAATACAAACAATTATAAGAACATATCATGAGCAACTCTACGCCAACAAATTGGACAATCTGGAAGAAATGGATGCATTCCTAGAGACATATAACTACCACAACTGAACCAGGAAGAAATAGAAAACCTGAACAGGCCCATACCAGTAAGGAGATTGAAACAGTCATCCAAAATCTCCAAACAAACAAAGCCCAGGGCCAGACGGCTTCCCAGGGGAATTCTACCAAACATTTAAAGAAGAACTCATTCCTATTCTCTGAAACTGTTCCAAAAAATAGAAATGGAAGGAAAACTTCCAAACTCATTTTATGAGGCCAGCATCACCTTGATCCCAAAACCAGACAAGGATCCCACCAAAAAAGAGAACTACAGACCAATATCCTTGATGAACACAGATGCAAAAATTCTCACAAAAATACTAGCCAGTAGGATCCAACAGTACATTAAAAGGATTATTCACCACGATCAAGTGGGATTTATTCCAGGGCTGCAAGGTTGGTTCAACATCCGCAAATCAATCAATGTGATAGAACACATTAATAAAAGAAAGAAGAAGAACCATATGATACTCTCAATAGATGCTGAAAAAGCATTTGACAAAGTACAGCATCCCTTCCTGAGCAAAACTCTTCAAAGTGTAGGGATAGAGGGCACATACCTCAATATTATCAAAGCCATCTATGAAAAACCCACCACAAATATCATTCTCAATGGAGAAAAACTGAAAGCTTTTCTGCTGAGGTCAGGAACACGGCAGGGATGTCCATTATCACCACTGCTATTCAACCTAGTACTAGAAGTCCTAGCCTCAGCAATCAGACAACAAAAAGAAATTAAAGGCATCCAAATCGGCAAAGAAGAAGTCAAACTATCACTCTTTGCAGATGATATGATACTATATGTGGAAAACCCAAAAGACTCCACTCCAAAACTGCTACAACTTGTACAGGAATTCAATAAAGTGTCAGGATATAAAGTGAATGCACAGAAATCAGTTGCATTTCTGTACACCAACAACAAGACAGAAGAAAGAGAAATTAAGGAGTCAATCCCATTTACAATTGCACCCAAAACTATAAGATACCTAGGAATAAACCTAACCAAAGAGGCTAAGAATCTATATGCAGAAAACTATAACATGCTCATGAAAGAAATTGAGGAAGACACAAAGAAATGGAAAAATGTTCCATGCTCCTGGATTGGAAGAATAAATATTGTGAAAATGTCTATCTACAAAAGCAATCTACACATTTAATGCAATCCCTATCAAAATACCATCCATTTTTTTCAAAGAAATGGAACAAATAATCCTCAAATTTATATGGAACCAGAAAAGATCACGAATAGCCAAAGAAATATTGAAAAAGAAAGCCAAAGTTTGTGGCATCACAATTCCGGACTTCAAGCTCTATTACAAAGCTGTCATCATCAAGACAGCATGGTACTGGCAAAAAACAGACACATAGATCAATGGAACAGAATAGAGAGCCCAGAAATAGACCCTCAACTCTATGGTCAACTAATCTTTGACAAAGCAGGAAAGAATGTCCATTGTTAAAAAGACAGCCTCTTCAATAAATGGTGCTGGGAAAATTGGACAGCCACATGCAGAAAAATGAAATTGGACCACTTCCTTACACCACACATGAAAATAGACTCAAAATGGATGAAGGACCTCAATGAATCCATCAAAATCCTTGAGGAGAACACAGGCAGCAACCTCTTCGACCTCAGCCGCAGCAACATCTTCCTAGGAACATGGGCAAAGGCAAGGAAAGCAAGGGCAAAAATGAACTATTGGGATTTCATCAAGATCAAAACTTTTGCACAGCAAAGGAAACAGTTAAAAAAACCAAAGGACAACTGACAGAATGGGAGAAGATATTTGCAAATGACATATCAGATAAAGGGCTAGTGTCCAAAATCTATAAGGAACTTAGCAAACTCAACACCCAAAGAACAAACAATCCAATCAAGAAATGGGCAGAGGACATGAACAGACATTTCTGCAAAGAAGACATCCAGATGGCCAACAGACACATGAAAAAGTGCTCCACATCACTCGACATCAGGGAAATACAAATCAAAACCACAATGAGATATCACCTCACACCAGTCAGAATGGCTAAAATTAACAAGTCAAAAATGACAGATGCTGGTGAGGATGTGGAGAAAGGGGAACCCTCCTACACTGTTGGTGGGAATGCAAGCTGGTGCATCCACTCTGGAAAACAGCATGGAGGTTCTGCAAAATGTTGAAAATAGAACTACCCTATGACCAGCAATTGCTCTACTGGGTATTTACCCTAAAGATACAAACGTAGTGATCCGAAGGGGCACATGCACTCGAAAGTTTAGGGCAGCAATGTCTACAATAGCCAAACTATGGAAAGAACCTAGATGTCCATCAACAGATGAATGGATAAAGAAGAAGTGGTATATATACACAATGGAATACTATGCAGCCATCAAAAGAAATGAAATCTTGCCATTTGCGACAACGTGGATGGAACTAGAGGTTATCATGCTAAGTGAAATAAGTCAATCAGAGAAAGACAACTATCATATGATCTCCCTGTTATGAGGACGTGAAGATGCAACATGGGGGGTTAGGGGGATAGGAGAAGAATAAATGAAACAAGATGGGATTGGGAGGGAGACAAACTATAAGTGACTCTTAATCTCACAAAGCAAACTGGGAATTGCTGGGGGGAGGTGGGTTTGGGAGAGGGGGAGTGGGGTTATGGACATTGGGGAGGGTATATGCTATGGTGAGTGCTGTGAAGTGTGTAAACCTGGTGATTCACAGACCTGTACCCCTGGGGATAAAAATACATTATATGTTTATAAAGAAATAAGAAATAAATTAAAAATTAAAATACAAAAAAAAAGAGGGTGGAAGAAAAAATGACTTTTCTATTTAAACTTCATTCATGCCTTTTCGGGTGTTTTTCATAATCTTTATATAAATCCAGGTTTTGTGTAATATCGTATTTCTACCACATGAAGAAATGGCATGTGTACTTTTATAAAGGACTGTAACAATTCTATGGACATCAATATTCCTGCTTCTCTGTTATGCCCCAAAAATGGGTTCATGATTAAAGGAGTGAGACTGATAAAAAGTGAAGGTCAAGCAAAGCTTTATTTTGCACCAAGCATCAAGAATCAAACTGACTGGCCAGGGCCACACCCCTTACAGAGAGGGTGACTTCGCTCTCCTTTACCAACTAACTTTTAAGAGCAAAGGCCATGCGGTTGGGCCTGGCCATGCAGGTGGCCAGTGATATTGTAACACACAGAGAAAACTGCACAGGTTGCTAGGTGACCAATTGAATTACAATTTCACCTTGGTTAGGATTGGCGCCCAAAAGGCTCCCAAAGGGCGGGGCCCATACCCCTTGGTAACTAGGGAGACATTATGCAACCCCCCCACTGATCGGATGTCTCCACTTGGCCTGACCCATCCTTGTATCTGTGCTTTGTTACCTGAGGCTGGTTTCTGGGACTTGTTTTTAAGTAAGTCCCCTGGGGGAAGGGGAGCAGGGACAGTTTAAGGGTTAAACAACAAGGTTATTATTTAACCTCAATGGAAGCCTCTGGCTAAAATATGAAAATATAAAATAGGTCCTTACACTCAAAGGTAAGAATGAATGCATGACTCTCAAAAGCACAGGCTGAAAAAAGAGGCCTAAGGGGTTGTGCATTCTGCTCCCCCACCCCCATCCTCTCCTTAGAGCATAGTCTAAGCCCTCTCAAGCTCTACTGTCTCTCAGTTGCAAGACAAAGTTTTTCTTTTAATGAAATAGTGTTTTGTGCCTGCCTCAGGCGCTCCATAAACAATGATGAGTGTTTTGTGCCTGCCTCAGGCTATCCATAAACAATGTTGTTGCACGACCAACACCTGTGATTCTTAATAAGATGGCAAGACTCCCTCAGCAAAAGCCAACAGGAAACTTTGAAAAAGACAATGTTTATTACTTACAAATCCTGGAAAATACACAGCATCCTGGGGCCATACAGTGAGGTCACGGGTGGGAGCAGGGAGGAGCAAGTCTGGGGTCCTGCATCATTGAGGCTGAGTGGGGGGGCAGGGTTTTGCAGATTCACTCTTTGATGATGAATTTAAAGCATGAAGGAAAACGAAGGCAAAAGAAGAAGGAAAAAGGAAGGGAGGGGGACTTAGTTATCCAAGTGAGCTCCTTCTCTAAAAGAAATAGAAAAATCAGAGTGGGACACTGGGTCCTTTCCCTAGTCCTTAGGTTGGCAACGTGTTTATTCAAGATAGCCTTTGAAGTGGATGCTTCTTTGAAGTGGATCCCTCAGCAATCAGGCTTAAGAAGGGCAATCTCATTGCAAAAAAGGAAAAGCAACTGCCAGGGTGTGTACTAGATAGTTTTAGAGAAATACTTCAGTAGGAATATTTTGTAATCAATTCTATTAATGTAAACACAATTTTATAAAGCACTTCTTGGTTTGAAATTTTTTTTCAAAACTCCCAAATTTTATGCATATGTGGATTAGTTTTCCCTAATATTATCAGTTATTAGAACATTAGAATTCAACTTGTATTATCACTTGTATCTTTAAATTCTGGCTAAATCCCAATTTAAATCTTTCTAGGCAAAATGCTTTAAATATTTGTGTTGACATCTGGTTTCAAAAATGTAATTAAAAATAAATAATTAAATTTAAAATTTTATTTAAGAGTTTTTCATTAGCCTTATTGACTAGTGATAAGTAAATTTCTCTGTATAATGAATGTTCATGATAGGTACATTAGGACTGGAGAGTTCCTGGAGAGAGAACCAATCACTACTGGACGTGAAGAACATCATCTGTCTCCAGGCAGTCAGTTCTATAACCTGATGAATTAAGAGATTCAGTTCAATTTAAACAAGCATTTGTTGACTACATGCTATAATCCTAGCACACAGTCCTCATCAAAGAACCTATTCAGTTGAGCTGAAGAGTTCCCTTGAACTCTAGTGAAAGAAGATCTGGACTTGGAAGCAATTTTTCAAGTTCTGCAGCAGTTTAAAAGAGACTAGTTGGTACATATAGGAGTTTTGGTGGCAAAGACTAGGTGGGAGTGATACTAAAACAAAATAATGGTCTTTGCAAAGCTCATCTGCTTCATTCATGTGGTGCCTAGAAGGGGTCTCTGTCTCAGTCTGATGGGGCTCCAAATGTGGAGGATGATCGGGCGGAAGCCAGTGGCACTGGAGGTGAAAGAATTCTCCTGAGGCAGAACGAAGGAGAAAGAAGTTTATTGGACACACAAGAGAGGGTAAGACCACAGAGGAGAGACTGTCTGTAAGGAGGCAGTGGGTGGGCGCTGTGTTTAAAGGAGGTATGGCAACCTATGGAACTCTCCCCTTTTTGCTTACTTCCTGGATGTGAGTAGCCCACTGGTCAGTGATGGCCTGTGGCTGTTTTGAGGTGGGTCACCTGATGAACCTGTCTGCATTCCATCCCTCAAACCTGTTTGCCTAAAAGCAGCCTCTACAATTACCTTTGTCATTTGAGAGGCCACATGACTGGATACCAGTACACAGGCCTTTGCATCAGAATGTGCTTGGTGACCATAAGAAGATCACTTATAATTCTCCCACTTCTTGTGCTCTCACCTGGAAACCCTAAAATGTTTTTTGAGAGAACAAATCAAAACATCTTGTGCATGTTGGAATTCAACTGTTCTTGGTTCACATCTCCTTTGAGAAAGTTATGGGGAGAAAGTAAAACTCAGTAGGTGAGTGGGTGGAATTCATGCCATATAAGGAAGCCCTCCAACTCTCACATGCAAAACTCATTGCTCTGTTATACCCAGAAGCCAGAGAACATTGTGGGAAATTGCAAAATAGTCATAAGTTCTTTGCAGCTGCTATGTTAACTCACCTCTTAAATTGACTTAGTAGTGCGACTTGCTTTTACTAATAGAGTGTAGTGGAACTGCTGGTGTGAGTCTAAATTTAGGCTGCAGAAGCCTGCAGCTTCTCTCTTGCTCTAGGGAGACTTCCAGCACCTTGTGAGTAAGTCTGAGCCCACCTGCTGGATAATGAGCCCAAATGGAGAGGCCCAGCCATCTGGGCAGATGCAGTGGCTGCCACAGACCTGGGAGCACCTGAAAACAGAGGAGCTGGCTCAGAACAGAGTGCCCACATGGGCGTGGCAATGATTAGGGGACAAAAGGCAAGCAGAGGACAAAGTAGAAGCTGACACCCCACAAACCCCTCCCCCACCAGATGGGATATATGTGACATTTCTCAGGCACTCCTGGCTGCCCTAAAGCTAAGGAAAGGAGAAACAACTTACAGAGACCACAATCCTGCAAGACCTAAGACTCCCTCAGTTTACTTACAAATGCCTTAGCAATAGCTTCCAGAAGAGAATGTAAATACAATTAAATGTCCTTATACCCTGCACCTATTGACAGATACCTAAGTAGGCAAAGTATAATGTTCCTCCAGGAAGTTCCCAACTATCTTCATGTTAATACCTTCCAAGATGGAAAAACAACCTTAACTTGACAATGGCAAGGCCTTTGGTATCCTGTGAGTCTTCTTTAACATATAAAAATCCTTTTGAAACCTCCCTTTTTCATTACATCCCCCAACCCCATAGTATATAATCAGCCACTCCTCAAACCCTGGGCAGAAGCTGTTTCTGTTCAGGGGTCCTGTCCCCCTGCTTTAATAAATCACCATTTTGCACCAAAGACTTCTCAAGAATTCTTTCTTGGTCCTCAGTTCCAGACTCCACTCTACCGAAACTCACCTGTATCCCAAAACCCCATCAGCTCCATTTACTATCTTACAGAATCACAAGAAAATACTAAAACATTACGCAAATCATTACATTTTTTAAAAATTTTTTATTTATTTCTTATTTTTTATAAACATATAATGTATTTTTATCCCCAGGGGTACAGATCTGTTAATTGCCAGGTTTACACACTTCACAGCACTCACCATAGCACATACCCTCCCCAATGTCCATAATCCCACTCCCCCTCTCCCAACCCCCCTCCCCCCAGCAACCCTCAGTTTATTTTGTGAGATTAAGAGTCACTTATGGTTTGTCTCCTTCCCAATCCCATCTTGTTTCATTTATTCTTCTACCCCCCCTAGCCCCCATGTTGCATCTCCACGTCCTCATATCAGGGAGATCATATGATAGTTGTCTTTCTCCATCTCAAATCATTACATTTTATAGTAGTTTGTGTATAGAAAAAGCTGATGAGACAACATCCTTCACAAAAAATTCAACTTCCTAGTGATCTCTTGGTGCTCCTATGGTTCACACGCTCTCCAATCCCACCCTGCCATAGTGAGAAGATTGGATGAAAGGGGGAAAGCTATGGGCCATCCCTGGCCTAGCGCCATTAATATTAGTCAGTATTGAGTTGCTATCGTTTGTGAGTATTGCCATGTGCCAGGCACTGGACCGTATTTAAATCTTATAATTTGTACTTATTTATAATTTCATCTCATCATATACTAACACCTAATGGTTTTCATCCCCTTTAATAGAAAGTTAACTTAGGATCATATATTTTGAGTGACTTGCCCAAGGGAATGCAGTGTTGAACACTTACTTATTTGATTACAAAGTCTGCTCTTCTTACTTCTGCTGCTCTGGACTCAGTTATTGCTGTGAAGCACCTTTAACGTCTGCAAGATGGGAGAGGCTTTGGCCTTTTTAGTAAAACTTCACCAACACATAATAACTAGGGTTAGGACAGAGCAAAGGAGTTGAAAGTCAGAACCAAAGATTTTGAAAATACACAAGTCCCTAGAAAATGTTATAAATGTTAATTAGAACTAATCTACATTCTGTTGAAATACTTTCTTAGAGGGCTTCTAATGATGTCAGTTATAAGGACATGGTCCATTTATATTAATAACTTGAAGTTATAATCAATGGGGGAAATTTGTGATTTTTGAGAAAATTATTAGACAAAGTAATCTCCAAATTTTATTCCTACCATTAATTTATAAAAAAGGAGCTTTCATTTTCCTTTCAGACAGTGGTAACAAGTTAGTTCTTGTCAAATATGATACACCATTCCTTTGAATCCAATTCACTACCAATTTTACCTTATGTTAAAATTATGATCTGAAGACACAAATGACTAGAACAGGTTCCTTGGGTGACAGCAGGAGAAGGTGAGACAGAGTCAGGTTATAGACAGAGCTCATCTTCTCTTAGTTAATGATATGGACTTCTTGGACATCCACATCCCCCAGGACTCGAGATCTGAAACTAGACCTTCAACTACCCAAGATGCAATTCTGATCCATAGGGCTGAAACCCTTACTTCCCAATTTGTGTTGAATTTTCTTTAAAGATGATATTAATAGGTAAAATGCTGAGTATCATCAAGAAAGTTTTTGTCCATTTGTCAAAATTTTGAGTAATTTTCAGCAAGGAAATATCAAAAGTTCAAAATAGTCAAAGTAAAATCAATGAATCGCTGAAGTAGTAATTAGTAAAAATTTATTTTTACTAATGCCATATGCCAAAAGACAGTTTGTAAACCAGAAGTTTAAACCAAAAGGTGGAAGGAGGCTCAGGGGTCTCTTGTTACAAAGTAGCTTATGTTATGAGAAAGCAGTGACTGCTTATTTTTCACAGGCTTTGGCTACAATATTACAGTTTTCAGTGGTTACTTCATATCAATGATGGGAAACAGTTCAATGTTCTTTGTCATTTCCAAAGACATAAGCAAGAAGTGATCCAATTCATTTAGCGTTGCAAAATAAGCTAAACTAAGATTTGTTTGTATGACTACACTGGTTTTGTCTGTTTAGGGTATTTTTGAGGACCGCTCCATTTATTTCTGATTTTAACAGTAGAAAGCAGTTAAGTCTGGATCCAGGAAAAGTGTAGAAACATGTTATTTCCTGCGCAGAAAGAAGAATGCCACGTGGTAAATGAAGCATGCCTCAGTGGAACCTCAGAATCCCTCTTCATCCATAATGACACACACTTGAAGACTGAATCCCATAGGGTCAAATATCTATCCTAATTAGCTTAGGACTCTGTATTCTGAATCCACACAGGAAACTCCCACCTCTCCAAAGACTCATGGCTTCTACCCTTGTCACATTTCAGCTCTGCACTCACCAGCTGTGTGACCTTGAGCAAATTCCTCCACCTCTCTGAAACTCAATATCCTCCTTGAAAAGCGGGAATACTAGTGTACTACAGGTATAGTGGGAGCCCTAGGAATTTTTCATTTCAGGTGCAGTATATGTGTATTCCTCACAGCACCCTGATGAGCTGCCGTTGATGCCTCCAGCCAAAGACCACCAGGAGCACACCTGTGGACGAACAAGTTGGTTTAATTGTTCATTGTGGTGAGGGAGAAAACTCACCATGGAGAATCATGGGGCATCTCAGTAAGAGGGTGTTGGAACCAAAGAGCAGAACCAGCAGGAAGTATTCATTAAGAAAATTCTTGCAAGGAGGTAGTTTATACAAGTTTATACAAGACAGATTTGATCCACAGGACTGGCCATTGTCAGGAAAGGCTGACTTGACTCCGGGAATAGGCAAGTGCTACCATCCACAGCGCAATCTCTTATCTCTCAGGGAAGCCTCATCTTTGCGCTTTTTTTCCCCCCCTAATTGGCTCCATACCTGGCATAGAGTCCGGCATGGGGCTTAAATTACCAACCCTGAGATTAAGACCTGAGCTGAGGGGCACCTGGGTGGCTCAGTGGGTTAAGGCCTCTGCCTTTGGCTCGGGTCATGATCCCAGGGTCCTAGGATTCAGCCCCACATCGGGCTCTCTGCTCTGCAGGGAGCCTGCTTCCTTTCCTCTCTCTCTGCCTGCCTCCCTGCCTACCTGTGATCTCTGTCAAATAAATAAATAAAATCTTTAAAAAAAAAAAAAAAGACCTGAGCTGAGATCAAGAGCCAGATGTGTAACCCACTGAGCCAGCCAGGAGCCCACAGATCTGCTCTGAAGACTTTACAGCTGGTTGGCTCTGACTCATCCAGCTTATCTAGAAAGACCTCTCTTACCTAAAGTCAACTGATTATGGACTGTAATCACATCCCCAAAATATTTTCAGAGCAACACGCACATTAATTATTGAATAACTGAGGAGTAGAGTCTAGCCATACATAAAACTGGCAATTTAACTACTGTAGGGTTTAGGCTTGTGTTAGGTGATTTTGAAGAGGATTTAAGAGAGAGGGACTCTGCTCTTAGTTGGATTGTCAGGAAGTAGACAGTAAGATGGAATAATTCTACAGTTGGGCATCTTAATAAATCTTACCTAGAATAAGGAAGACCAGGCTGAGGCTAAAGCTCTAACTTGTAATGAAGCAGAAGGCAATCGTATCCTCTAGGGAAGAGGGATGCTTGGTCATTTTTGTGGCTTTGACAATCTTTGTGTTTTGTCCGTGTTCAGGCATTATGACTGAGTGGCCTTGTGCTCTGTCTCGATCCGTCATGGTCACTGAGTGGCTGTCTGATACTGCTGTCCTATGACATTGTTTACGTTCACCAAGAAAACACCAGAGCCTGGCTGTGAGCTGCAGACCAGCTCCTGGCAACACCAAGGCCTGCTTAATAGTACCAGGTACCAGATGCCAGGGCTTTTCCTGTCTCACTCTCCCTACTGTCTCTGTCATCATGAAGTATGACAGTGTACCAAGAAACAGAAGACCATCTAACAGGGAAAGAGTGATTGATTCTGAGCTGAATCGCCCATTAACCAGTGCTTTCCAAAACACACATAAAATCGATTCTTCTGAAAATAATAATAATAAGTCTCCCTCTAATGACTGCCTTTGGCGTTAGTTCAATTCCTAGTCCCTTACCTATCTGGAATATGTGGCAGGATAAAGAATATGAAAATATTCAGGAGGTTCTGAGAAGGAAACCAATTTCTAAATTACAGCATTTCTCAATCTGCCCTCTACATTTCACTTGTGTTGTTAATTGTAAAAAAAATTTAAAAACTAAAAATCATACAATGAGGCAGCCCAAGCTGTCTTTTATGTAATCAGTGTCCCCAGATTGCCCTTAAATGTATATAGACAGCAGTTAAACACAGAGCACAGAGAATATTCAAGGCAGGGAAAAATTGAGGTGAAAGATAATGCAATTACTGTAAGCAGCATTCATGACTTTATGATTTCTTCTGTTGTTCCAGGTGTAAATACGAGGCTTTTGAGAATAAGAGAAGAACTTAACTCAACTAGATTTACGTAAGTAGAAAGGCAAAGGTATTCCTTGAACACCAGCCGCAGAAATACCCTAAGCAGGTAAATCAAAATTTGGAAAATTGTACATACACAATGGAAACAAAAAAGAAAGACAATCAATCCATTTTCAGAGGTCAGGAAAAGGGGAGGAGTTACAGATTGCCAGGGAGGGAATCAATTATGGGAGAATTTTTGGAGATTGTTACCAAGAAAAGCCTGAAGAATACCATATTAGTGATGATATCTATATATGAAGCTACTCAGAAATTCCCACCCCTCTCACCACCAGCAAGTACACACACCCATAAGAAGATTCTGATTTAAGACCCTCCCTCCTTTCCTACAGAATTCACCCAGGAGGCTACATCAGAACAAGGGGATTTCCCAAACCCCTTCCTGGCTTCTTAGTACAAGCTCTTCAACTGGCAACAGAAGTGTCATCAGAGGGGATTTTTCTGATTGGCCAGAACCTAACCTGGCAGGGTTTGGTTTGTTGACTTTAGATTCCCTTCTCAGTTGGGTTCTTACCCCTGCTCTGCAACTCAGAAGGGCCACTGAGGAGACCACATTG
This sequence comes from Meles meles, assembly GCF_922984935.1. NCBI lineage: Eukaryota > Metazoa > Chordata > Mammalia > Carnivora > Mustelidae > Meles > Meles meles. The sequence goes on along the minus strand of NC_060070.1, from coordinate 122,368,368 downwards.
AAAAAAGGATGACTCTAAACAGAGTTCTGATTCTGGGGACTCTTGCCCTGACCACCATGATGAGCCCTGGTGGCAGTGAAGACATTGTGGGTGAGTGCACAGCTGAGGGATGTGGGGACTAAACTTGGGAAAAGAAGTTGGAAGGGGGAAAAAATAGAGATTGGCAAAGAAATTGCAGAGACTCCTCAAAGGTGTTCTCAATACTAAGCAGATCTAAAAATTATGGTCACTCCTCCTTCAGGAAACTAGAGACCCAACCCACTCTCTCTGCTACCTGTGCTGTTGCAGAGTGCATCAAGGTTCCTTTCTACTATCAGATCCAGTGAATGTAGCCTGCAGGGCTCGATGGCATTCATTTATGGTTGCCTCAGAGATTAAAGATGTTTCCATGAGTGGATGTTTTGTTACTAAAAATTCATGAACTATTGCTCTCAAATGTCTCTGGACAACATTTTGAAGCTTTTTATGTTTCTTTAAAAAAAAAAAGAAAATATTTTATTTACTTATTTGACAGAAAAATAGACACCAAGAGAGGCAAGTGGGAGAGGGAGAAGCAGGCTTCCTGATGAGCAGGGAGCTGGATGTGAGGCTGGATGCCAGGACCTTGAGATCACAACCTGAGCCAGAGGCGGATGCTTAATGACTGAGCCACCCAGGCACCCCAGCTTTTTATATGTTTCTCATGTAGTCTCACTTTGGGTAAAGAGTTCCGTGAATTATGTATACACTATGTAGATATAAAGAAGTATGTCCTCTTTGTTTCAGATTTACACATTTTCATGCGGGGAACTGGCATGGGGGAGTGACTAAACAAGCCCAGCTGAATACCTTTAGACCAGTCATTCTACCACATGACCTCCTATATGTCACTTCACAAATAATCAAATCAAAATGTATTTAGAAATGCTTTTCCAATAATGAAGACATAGAAATGTCAATGATCTTTCTTGTTTCTTAATTGTTACTATTACAGGTGTGGCTTAATAATTTTTTAAATTTTAATTCCAGGATATTTAACATACAGTGTTATTTTAGTTTTGGGTGTACAGTATAGTGACTCAACATTCTATACCTTACTCAGTGCTCACCTAGATAAGTGTACTTTTAATCCCTTTCACCTGTTTGTTTGTTTTTTTAAAGATTTTATTTATTTATTTGACAGAGACACAGCAAGAGAGGGAACACAAGCAAAGGGAGTGGGAGAGGGAGAAGCAGGCTTCCTGCTGAGCAGGGAACCTGATGTGGGACTCGATATGGGGCTCGAACCCAGGAATCTGGGATCATGATCTGAGCCAAAGCAGATGCCTAATGACTGTGCCACCCAGGCGCCCCTCCTTTCACCTTTTTTTAAACTGCCCCCCCCAACCCACCCACCTACTCTCTGGTAACCATCAGTTTTTAACCCTAAAGTTGAGTCTGTTTTTTTTTTTTAATTTATCTTTTTACTTGTTCATTAGTTTTGTTTCTTAAATTCCACATATGAGTGATATTATATGGTATTTATCTTTCTCTGATTATTTCACTTAGCATTACACTCTCTAGCTCCTACCATATTATTGCAAATGGCAAGACTTCAGTCTTTTTATAGCTGAACAATATTTCATTGCATATATATATGCCAAATCTTCTTTATCCATTTATCTATCCATTGATCCGTATATCTATCAATGGACACATGGGCTCCTTCCTTAATTACGGAATTACGGAATTCTGTAATCTTCCAAACTAGAGAATATCTTTATTTTTATTTTAAAATTGAGAACTTTATGATGAACTTAAATTATTTTATTAAAAAAATAAAATAATATAAATAATAAATATAATATAATACAAAAATTAAAATACATTATTCTCAAATTGTCAATTCAAATGACCTGTCTTGCTTTCTATCTAATGGAGATCTTTAAAAGGAAAACAGGGAAAATACACATTAATTATTTTATCCCTCCAGCCCCTCTACCTTTATTGCCTACCTCTTCCCACCCTCTCTTCAGCCATCCCTTTATCATCTTTTCCTTCCAGGGTCTCTCCCTGGTCCTTTTTATTGTTGTTTTATTGACATGAAGAATGGTTTTGTAAAAACCAAAGTAGAAAAACTGAATACTTAAGAGGGGATGTGAAATGGAGCATACTCTAATTTTCACCAACTTTGTTAACCATGACTACTCCCATTCTAATTTTCATTTGGTTGTGGAAGTTTCCCTTGAGAATGTCCAATTCCTTTTTTCAGCATCACACCAGAGCACCCTAGTCAGACTCATCTTATCCATTAGGTACAGTAAGCACAGTACCAAGCACATCACCAAGGTTGATGCTCATAGGGCACCATGAAAATGTTTTAATTTCTTTTAAAGTTAGAAGAAAAAAAAATGAACTTTTAGAGTAGAAGAAAATATTTTAATTTTTAATATAGCCTGGATTATATTTGTTTTTGTACCGATACAGTCACAAATACGATTCTTAATATTTTTATGAAAAAATGGACCCATGAAAGGAATAGCACTTAGGCTTACAAGTCATAATACAGCCTTGGTCACTGCTGCTTCTGAACTTCATATGGTCCACCTTTGTGTCTCCCAGCTTTCACTCCCCCAATTTCTATGATCCTTGAGAACAGCAAATGACATTCAATACACACTTTTCAGCACACAGGGAGATAAATTTTGGGGATTCAAAGATGAAAAGACATGTTATCTGCCCCTTGGTGCAGGAGCAAGTTGAAAATATAAAAGTGAATTGCTTCTAGTTGGCCCCATAGTGTGATATTCATCAACAGTTGGCAACCCAGGACAAGTACCAGATGAAAATGACAGTTGCATATATTCATGTTTGGAAAAGAGTCAAGGATAAAAGGTAGAGTTTATACAGGTTTTGTTGAGGTCCTTTTAAATAATCAACCAAGGGGATCATACTGGGCAGGGAAGAGAGTGAGTTGCATGAAGTATAGATAAATTTGGAGAGCAAGACACTGGGATGGAGGTGCTAGAGGATATAATGTGCTCAAAAACATGCTCAGTGAGAGAACTTAGGTAAAATTTGGTAAGTAAGTGGAAACTTAAGGAAAAATATGGAAGTATGCAGGAAATCTGTAAAGATAACTTTGTTTCAAGGAGAAAGGCCCCTGCAAAGACCAAGGAACATGAAGGAATAATATACTTTGGTTTGGCTGCTGAGGTATTGCAGAGGAAGTGGGACCATAAGACTGCTGCTCTTCCCTTCCAGGACTCACCACAGCTTCCTGTCTTTGTTCCTATACTCATCTGATTCTCTCACCAGCAATAAGCTCCTTGGTCCCTGCTCCTCATGATGTCTGACATCTCGATGATGTTCAGTAAATGAGGAAGAACATAAAGAGGAAGTGATTTTTAAAAAACAAAAACAAAAACACACATATATTTCTTCACAAAATTGTCCAGGTAGGCTCATTGGGTAGAGTCCTACTGCTGCCATTCTACTTGGGTGTCCTCACATGATGAGTACATTGTCCATTTGAGGAAAAGGGTCATAGTTTACCTGGAGTTCTCAATAGACAGAAATGTTGCATCAGAATAAGGGGAGAGGTTTAGTAACATCTTCTAAGCCATGGTGGGGTAGAGTAGTGGGGTGTGACAGAAATCTAAAATCCAATATATCTTTCATTTTGTATCTCTGATAAAATCAAGTGATAAAAATCCTCTGAGGATTACTATTGTTAACAAAACAGAGACCTAAGAAGCATCGTTTATTTTTATATGCTTTGTAGTATTGTCACTGTCCTTGTCACACTCTCATATCCTACAATATTTAGAAGAAAATCTTGTAAAACAATAAAGTCCTGTGTGTTCTTCTTGGAAAGACAAAAGGAAGAAGGAGGAGAAAGTGGAAGGAGAGAAGGAAGGAAGGAAGGAAGGCAGGAAGGCCTGTGTAGAAAATGTTCTGTTCTGAACCAGTCCTGAGGGGGAGAGGAATCAAAATGTATTTCTTATTAACTGATGAAAGAATTAAGTAAGATAAAACTTACGAAGCAGAGAGAGGTAAGCTCAATCTCTGAGAAAGGAAGCTAAGAACATGATTTGTTCATTCCTTTTTTAATTTCATTATGTTTATCATAAATGGCACACCTGGGTGTGCCAGGGGCTGAGCTACACACACAGGGAATAGCAGTAACAAGGCTGTTGAAATTCTGTCCTCATGGAACCTATATGACAGTGGAAAATCAGCTGCATTCTAACTGGACACCTATGAACCCTGAGGGTAAGGGAGCAGGAAAATTTGCCTAAAGACTGTGCCATAGGGGGCACATGAGTGGTTCAGTCCCTTGAAAGACTGAATCTTGTTCAGGTCATCATCTCACAGGTCGTGAGACCCAGCCTGGCACTGGGCTCTGTGCTCAGTGTGGAGTCTGCTGGAGACTCTCTCCCTTTGCCCCTTCCCCGACTTGTACTCTCTCTCTCAAATACACAAATCAATCTTGAAAGGAAAAAAAAAAAAGACAGTACCAAAGACGAAGCCTACAATATTTGAAAATCAGTTTAGTTTCCTCTGTCACTCAATTTAATAAGGTTCTTTCTCCCTTTGTTTTTCTCTTGCTCCTCACTGTCTCATCAGCTGACCATGTTGGTGCCTATGGCGTAGAAGTCTACCAGTCTTATGGTCCCTCTGGCCAATACACTCAAGAATTTGATGGAGATGAGTTGTTCTATGTGGACCTGGAGAAGAAGGAAACTGTCTGGCGGCTGCCTGTGTTTAGCACATTTGCAGGTTTTGACCCACAAGGTGCACTGAGCGAAATAGCTACATCAAAACAAAACTTGAACATCCTGACTAAACGCTCCAACTATACCGCTGCTACCAATGGTAAGTGTCCACCACTCTGCCTCTCTTTACTGAATCTATCCCTACATATCAGGTCTCTTTCCCATCTTCCCTATGATAGATACCCTTGACTGCTTTCCAAGGATCTTTCCCCAGATCTTTTCATATAGTAATTACTGAACACTCATTCTCTGCCATCTCAGAGCTGAAATATTGTCATGTAATACAAGGATCCTTACCCCCATACCGTGTTCCCTGAACCCCTCAAGGGGAAGTCCTATAGATCTGCCACTTTAGTAAGCATGCCCACAGGGGGAAGGGCACAAGGATAAAGTACAGGCAGTGTGTAGAGAGCATTTCCCAAGCAGAAGGTAAGTGAGAACTCTTCTGCCATCAGATGGGGAACTGTTGGTGGACGGGCTCTTGCAGGACACAGTGTAGAACCTCAGGGCAGAGCTCTTTGCAATTCATATCAGTGCTGCTTCCTCACCACAGAGGTTCCTGAGGTGACGCTGTTTCCCAAGTCTCCTGTGATGCTGGGTCAGCCCAACACCCTCATCTGTCTTGTGGACAACATCTTTCCTCCTGTGATCAATGTCACGTGGTTGAAGAACAGGCACTCAGTCACAGAAGGTGTTTCTGAAACCAGCTTCCTTGCCAAGAAGGATCATTCCTTCTTAAAGATCAGTTACCTCACCTTCCTCCCTTCTGCTGATGATATTTATGACTGCAAGGTGGAGCACTGGGGCCTGGATGAACCACTTCTGAAACACTGGGGTATGTATGAGTTCCACCCCCTTGGCACCTTCTTTCTCTATCAGGTCCAGAATATCCTGCCTTTGAGCCTGTGAATCTCATGTTTTCCATACTTCAAAGGTTTCAAATAATAGACTTTACCCTCTTCCTTAACCATGGTGCCCTGAGTCCTCATAGAACCAAAACCATCCCTCCCGCTCCATCCCACACACGTGTACATGAACGAGCACTCTGTGTTCTGACGTCCACAACCTCATTTTCACAGAACCTGAAATTCCATCCCCCATGTCAGAGCTGACAGAGACCGTGGTCTGTGCCCTGGGGTTGGCTGTGGGCCTTGTGGGCATCGTGGTGGGCACTGTCTTCATTATCCAAGGCCTGCGCTCAAGCGGTGCTTCCAGGCATCAAGGACCGTTGTGAGCCGCACCCTAGAAAGGAAGGTAAGCGTTCAGATTTGTCAGAGCTGAGAGCTGGAGACACAGCACAGGAGGAAGGAAACTGGGAGGAATTTGTGGACACAGATATGGCTGAAAGGTTGCAGGAGTCAGGGGGAGGGCACGATGACAGCACAGGAGTCCATCCCCTGTCTGTCCTATTGCAGGAGACCGCATGTCCACCGACCAGAGCAGAAGAGTGGACGTGATAGGTGACCTAGCACTATTGCCTGGCTGAGTTCGTCATATTCCTTCTCTGTCTAACGTTGCCCCTCTCACCTCTTTTCTAGGATTTAAGGTCCAGCTACATCCTCTGAGAGCTCACATGTCCTTTGGAATTCTGCGCCTTGAATGCCTGATTTTTTTTTTCTTTTCTCAATTTTTACCTACTGTGAGATCTCTGGGATATTCCACCCAGTTTCCTGATTCTTTGTAACCCTGATCCAGAACTCCCATAAAAATAATAAATTTCCCTTTAGATCTTCTAATAAAATTTTCCTTTCTTTCATCTTAGAACTGACTAGTACTGTGGCCCCCTTATGCTTATTGCCACTTATTCTCACTTTCCAGATTATGTTTCATGACGAGTAACACAGGAGACTGATAATATTTTGATATTTTATCTGATGTTAATATTTCTTTCTTATTATTCCCACACTAGGGCATTACCACTCCCCCTAATTCAGACATTAGTGAAAGTAATATAAGCCCTTTGTCTTTGCTATAGATTTGATAGAGAAGAAATGCAAAAATGAAAAAATAAGTTCCTACTCATTTTAGTATAGTTTTACAAAGCTAAGACAGAGAAGTAAGTTAGGATAAAGGAACTTTGAATTTCAAATATACTGAAAGTCAAAAGTTAAAATTTCAACTCATAAAGAATAAATGGCAATAGGAGAAGCTTTCCTCTCCTTTCCTCACCCATGAGAAGATAAGAATTCTTTAGGCAGGAAAAGAAATGGATGTCAGTTAGGAGAGCATTAGAATAAGACCATAAGGTGAATATGTGAGAAGAACCAAATTTGGATATAGGGTGTGTGTGTGAGTGTGTGTTATTGTAATACAAGGGTTATATTGAATCCCATTATGAGTGGTGTTCTAAGAATACATAAATGCTAACCTACTCAGACTTCTTCCCAATGAAATACTGAGGAAAACAAATTTAATGGAAGTCGTGTTTTATTAAGGGAATTCATTCATAAAGTCTTCATGTAATTTTAAAATGATATTAATTCTAAAATGAGCAATCATTTCATCAGCTAAAAGTTAAAGTGGGATCACCACATTATATTACTGTACATAAAATTAGGTATCAGTACTCATGATATTAAATTACATGATTCTTTAAAAATTATTTGAGTTCTTTGAATTATTTCTGATCATGTGCATAAAGTGTGACTTTATTAATATTTAATATCAACATCATACTATTTAGTAAGTAAATAATTAGAAAATCATTTTTTCAGCAAATAATTTGCATGTAAAAATACAGAACAGAGAAAATTCACGTAAAAAAAACTGAAGACATATCAATCAAATGTTAGTTTTGGATGCATATTCAAGCAAAACAACTGTTAAAAACTTCTTATGAGACTCACAAAAATTGAGCACTGGCTGTATTAAGAAATTATCTAATTTTAGATGTGGTGATGGCAATGTTATGTTTGTAAAAAGTCATTATATTTTAGATTTTCATAATAAAATATTCATCAGTAACATGATGTGTAAGATTATCCTCAAAATAATACGGTATGCATATAGGATTAAGTGGGTGGGTTTACTAAATTATCCAGAATTAATCATTATTAAAGCTGGACTACTGATACATGCCACTATTCTCTCCAGTACTACATATAGCTAAAATTTTCCATAATACAAAGGTTTTTTTAAGTATTACAGACAAGAAAAAAAAATAGGCAGAGAAGCATTCTATTTGAAGATATATTGGCTTTTAAGGTTATCCTCATTTTTATCCCAGTTAGGAAACCGTGAGTATCCAAGTCCTGCTCCAATCCATAGGCCTCCCAGAAATGTAACACTAAAGAATATGTATGTCACAATGAATAACAGGAAAGGAAAGCAAAATACTGCTCACTTTACTATGGCTGAACTAAACCCCAAACTTTGCTAATATATTCACTAATTTAATCAATAATGCAAAAATAAAGTGGTCATTGAGTACCAGTGTTGTTATATATATCATACTATGCTCTGAGTGTATTCAATTAATGTGAAAGCAGATACATTGCCTGTCTTAGAAGAATTTATATTCCAGTGGGAAGAAATATACATATATAAAATAATTCCATTAGCATATAATTATAAGTTCTAAGAATTCAAAAAAGAACAGAACAATATAACATGAGCCTATTGTGCAAGAACCAAGCACAGTTTGGTGGAGGTTAGAGGACTCTAGAACAAGTGTATGAAATAGGTATTATATAATATGTAAAGCAAAAATAAATAAATAAATAACCCAATTGAAACAGAAATAACGGGGGCACCTAGGTGGTTGTGTCGGTGAAGCGTCTGCCTTCTGCTCACATCATGATCCCAGGGTCCTGGAATTGAGTCCCACAATGGGCTCCCTGCTCCGTGAGGAGTCTGCTTCCCTCTCTAACCCTCCCCACCCCACTCATGCTCTCTATTTCTCACTCTCTCAGGTAAAATCTTTAAAAAATAAAATAAAATAAGATAGAAATAAAGGGCTAGAATATACTTCAGGTGGAATGGACCTAACGGATATTTCTAGAGACCTAAATAGACATTTTTCTTTTTTTATAAATTGTATTTAAATTCAATTAGTTAACATATAACTGTATTATTCGTTTCAGAGATAAAGGTCGGTCATTCATCAGTCTTATATAATACCCAGTTCTCATTACATCACATGCCCTCCTTAATGTCCATCACCCAGTTACCCTCCACATACCCGCCTCCCCTCCAGCAACCCTTAGTTTATTTCCTATGATTAAGGGTCTCTTATGATTTGTCTCCCTCTCTGATTTCATCTTGTTTTATTTTTTTCCTGTCTTCCTCTAGGATCCTCTGCCTTGTTTCTTAAATCCCACATATGAGTGAGATCATATTATAATTGTCATTCTCTGACTGACTTATTTCACTCAGCCTAATACCCTCTAGTTCCATCCACATCATTGCAAATAGCAAGATTTCATTTTTTGATGACTGAGTAATATTCCACTGTTATATTACATTGTCTTCATCCATTCATCTGTCGATGGACATCTAGGCTCTTTCTATTGTTCTTTCCATAGTTTGGTATTGTGGACATGGCTGCTATAAACATTGGGGTGTAGGTACCTCTTTGGATCACTACATCTATATCTTTGGGGTAAATCCCTAGTAGTGCAGTTGCTGGGTCATAGGGTAGCTCTATTTTCAACTTTCTAAGGAACCTTTGTACTGTTTTCCAGAGTGGCTACAACAGCTTGCATTCCCACCAACAATGTAAGAAGCCTGGGTGGCTCAGTCATTAAGCGTCTGCCTTCGGCTCAGGTCATGATCCCAGGGTACTGGGATCAAGCCCTGCATTAGTCTCTCTGCTTAGCAGGAAGTCTGCTTCTCCCTCTCTTACTGCCCTTGCTTGTGTTCTCTCTTTCTCTCTCTCTCTCTCTCTCTCTCATTGTATCTCTCTGTCAAATAAATAAATAAAATCTTAAAAAAAAAACAGTTTAAGAAAGTTCCCCTTTCTCCACATCTTCGCTAACATCTGTCAATTCCTGACTTGTTGATTTTAGCCATTCTGACTGGTATGAGGTGATATCTCATTGTGGTTTTGATTTGTATTTTTCTGATGCCAAGTGATGTTGAACAGTTTTTCATGTGTCTGTTGGTCATTTGTATGTCTTCTTTGGAAAAATACCTGTTCATGTCTACTGCCCATTTTTGATTGGATTATTTGTTCTTTGGGTGTTGAGTTTGATGAGTTCTTTATAGATTTTGGATACTAGCCCTTTATCTGATATGTCATTTGCAAATATTTGCAACATTCTGTTGGTTGTCTTTTGGTTTTGTCAACTGTTTCCTTAGCTTTGCAAAAGGTTTGATCATGATGGAGTCCCAATAGTTCATTTTTGCCTTTTTTTCCCTTGCCATTGGAGATGTGTCTAGCAAGAAGTTGCTGCAGCTGAGGTCATAGAGATTACTGCCTGTGTTCTCCTCTAGGATTCTTATGGATTCCTGTCTCACATTGAGGTCTTTTATCCATTTCGAGTCTATTTTTGTGTATGGATCAGGAAATGGTCTAGTTTCATTCTCCTATATGTGGCTGTCTGATTTTCCCAACACCATTTGTTAAAGACATTGTCTTTTTTCCATTAGATATTCTTTCCTGCTTTGTCCAAGATTAGTTCATCATAGAGTTGAGGATCCATTTCTGGGTTCTCCATTCTGTTCCACTGATCTATGTGTCCGTTTTTGTCCCAGTACCACACTGTCTTAATGGTTATATCTTTGTAATAGAACTTAAAGCCCAGAATTGTGATGCCATCAGCTTTGCTTTTCTTTTTCAACATTCCTTTGGCTAGTAGAAATCTTTTCTGGTTCCATACAAATTTTGGGATAATTTTTCCAGCTCTTTGAAAAAGTTGATGCTATTTTGATAGGAAATGCATTGAATGTGTAGATTGCTCTAGGTAGCATAGACATTTTAACAATATATTTTTTTCTAATCCATGAGCATGGAATGTTTTTCCAGCTCTTTGTGTCTTCCTCAAGTTCTTTCATGAGTGTTCTATAGTTTTCTGTGTACAGATCCTTTTCCTCTTTGGTTAGATTTATTTCTAGTTATCTTATGGTTTGGGGTTCAATTGTAAATGGGATCAACTCTTTAATTTCTTTCTTCTGTCTCATTGTTAGTTTATAGAAATACTGTTTTGTGGGAATTGATTTTATATACTGCCAATTTGCTGAATTCCTGTATGAGTTCTAGCAATTTTGGGGTGGAGTCTTTTGGGTTTCCCACATAGAGAATCATGTCATGTGTGAAGAGTAAGAGTTTGACTTCTTTGCCAATTTCAATCCCTTCTATTTCTTTTTGTTGTCTGATTATTGAGGCTAAGAATTTAGTACTATGTTGAATAGTAGTGGTGATAATGGACAGCCCTGATGTTCCTGACCTTAGGGGGAAAGCTGTCAGTTTTTCCCCACTGAGAATGATATTTGCTGTGGGCTTTTCATAGATGGCTTTTATGATATTCAAGTACGTTCCCTCTATAAATACACAAAAAGTGTTTTTATCAACAAAAGATGCTGTACTTTGTCAAATGGTTTTCTGTATCTATTGAGAGGATCCTATGCTTCTTGTCCTTTCTTTTATTAATGTAGTGTATTACATTGATTAATGTATGAATGTTGAAACACCCTTACAGCCCAGGAATAAATCCCACTTGGTCATGGTGAATAATCCTCTTAATGTACTGTGGGATCCTAATGGCTACGATCTTGGTGAGAATTTTGGCATTGATATGCACCAGGATATTGGTCTGTCATTCTCCTTCTTGGTGGGGTCTTTGTCTGGTAATGATGGCTTCAGAGAAAGAGTTTGGAAGATTTCCTTCCATTTCTATTTTTTGAAACAGCTTCAAAAGAATAGGTATTAATTCTTCTTTAAATGTTTTATAGAATTTCCCTGGGAAACCATCTGGCCCTAGACACTTGCTTATTGTAAGATTTTTGATAATTGCTTCAATTTCCTTGCTGGTTATGGGTGTTTTCAGGTTTTCTATTTCTTCTCGTTTTTATTTGGGTAATTTATACCTCTCTAGGAATGCATCCATTTCTTCCAGATTGCCTGATTTATTGGCAAATGGTTGCTTATAATATATTCTTATAATTATTTCTCTTTCTTCAGTGTTGGTTGTAATCTCTTCACTTTCACTCATGATTGTATTTATCAATTCTTTTTTAAAAACTGCTCCTAGTTTCATTGTTCTGTTTTACTTTTCTTTTAATTTCTATTTCATTGATATCCACTCTAATCTTAATTCTCATCTTCTGCAGAGTTTAGGCTTTATTTGCTGTTCTTTCTCCAGCTCTTGTGGGTGTTAAGTTTGGTTGTATATTTGAGACTTTTCTTGTTTCTTGAGAAAGCCTTGTATTGCTATGTACTTCCCTCTTGGGACTGCCTTTGCTGCATCCCAAACTTCTGAACAATTGTGTTTCCATTTTCATTTGATTCCAAGAATTTTTTAAATTCTTTTTTAATTTTCTGGTTGCACCATTCATTCTTTAGGAGGATGCTGTTTAACTCTAAATCTCACAAAACAAACTGAGGGTTGCTGGGGGGAGGGGGCTATGGAGAGGGTGGTTGGGTTATGGACATTGGGGAAGGTATGTGATATGGTGAGTGCTGTGAAATGTGTAAGCCTGATGATTCACAGACCTGTACCCCTGGGGCAAATAATACATTATACGTTAATAAAAATAATTTTAAAAAGAGGATACTCTTTAGCTTCCATGTATTTGAAGTCTTTTCAAATTTCCTCTTGTGAGGTCAAATTTTAAAGCCTTGTGGTCCAAAAATATGCAGGAAATGATCCCAGTCTTTTGGTACTGGTTGAGACCTGATTTGTGACCCAGGATGTGATCTATTCTGGAGAATGTTCCATGTGCACTTGAGAAGAATGTGTATTCTGTTGCTTTAGGATGCAATGCTCTGACTATATCTGTGAAGTCCTTCTGGTCCAGTGTGTCATTCAAAGCCCCAGTTTTCTTGGTGATCTTCTACTTAGATGATCTCTCCATTATAGTGAGTGGGGAGTTAAAGTCTCCTACTATTATTATATTATTATGGATGTGTATTTAAAATTTTGTTATCAATTGGTTTATATAATTGGCTGCTCCCTTGTTAGGAACATAAATATTTGCAATTGTGAGATCTTTTTGGATAGAACTTTTAATTATATTATTGCGTACTTCCTCATCTCTTGTACTCTTTGGTTTAAAATCTGATTTTTCTGATAAAAGTGTTGCCACTCAGCTTTTTTTCATGTCCATTAGCATGATAAATTGTTTTCTACCCCCTCACTTTAAACCTGGAGGTGTCTTTGAGTCTAAAATGAGTTCCTCTCTGTTCCTTTCTAGTCTGTGTTTGTTTTGGGCTCTCTCTTCACTTAAAGAACCCCTTTTAATATTTCTTGCCTGGCTGGTTTAGTGATCACAAGAGCTTTTAATTTCTGCTTGTCCTGGAAGCTTTTTAATCTCTCCTTCTATTTTGAATGACATCCCAGCTGGTTAAAGTGTTCTTGGCTGCATATTTTTCATTTAGCACCCCGAATATATGATACCAGTCCTTTCTGGCCTACCAGATCTCTGTGGATATGTCTACTGATAGCCTTATGTTTCTACCCTTATAGGTTGTAGACCTCTTGTCCCAAGCTGCTTTCCGGACTTTCTCTTTATCTCTGAGGTTTGCAAGTTTCACCATTATATGTTGGGTTGTTGACCTATTTTTATTTATTTTGAGGGGTGTCCTCTGTGCCTCCTGGACTTGAATGCCTCTTCCCTTCCCCAGATTAGGGATGTTCTCAGCTACAATTTGCTCTAGTGTACCTTCTGCCCCCCTATTTCTTTCCTCTTCTTCTGGGATCCCAATTATTCTAATATTGTTTCATTTTATGGTATCAATTCTCTCTCAAATACTCCACTCATGATCCAGTAGTTGTTTATCTCTTTTTCTCAGCTTCTTTATTCTCCATCATTTGGTCTTCTATATCACAAATACACTCTTCTGTCTCATCTATCCTAGCAGTTAGAGCCTCCATTTTTTATTGCATCTCTTTAGTAGCCTTTTTTATTTTGACTTGATTAAATTCTATTTCTTTTATTTCTCCAGAAAGGGATTCTCTAGTGTCATTGATGCTTTTTTCAAGCCAGCTAGTATCTCTATAATTGTTATTCTGAACTCTGGTTCTGACAACTTACTTATGTCATTACTGATTTGGTCCTTGGCAGTCAGTACTACTTCTTCTTCTCTTTTTTTGAAGTGAGTTTTTCTGTCTTATTATTCGGTCCAGAGAAGAACACCAAACAAGAGAATAAAATACTAAAATGGAAACAACAACCCCAAAGAAATATACATTAAACAGATCAGAAGAAAGCCAAAACCAAAATAAAATAAAATAAAAATAAAAAGAATATAATCAGACTGTTGGGCAGAACAGAGCAATACACTGGTTCCTGTGTGTATTTTGGTCTATTTGCTAGAGAATTAAATCTCAAAATTGTGAAGAAAGAAAAACCTATATATATGCACAAAAATGAAATTAAATACTATGAAAGGATAAAATGTAACTAAAGATGAAAATTAAAAGACAGGGAAAAAAAGGAATATAAACAGACAGGTGAACAGAACAGAGCAATACACTACATACTCAGTGTATTTTGGTTGGTTTGTTAGAAGAACCTACATCTCAAAATTATAAAGAAAGAAAAACATATATAGACAAATTAATTTAAATACATTGAAAGGATAGAATGTAATGCTAAATATGAAAATTAAAAGACTTTAACAAAGCAAAACAAAAAGAAAAGAGAGAGAGAATATGATCAGACAGGTAAAGAGAACAAAGCCATGCAATAGGTTCTGGGTGTATTTTGGTCTGTTTGTTAGAAGTAACTGTATCCCAAAATTGTAAAGAAAGAAAAACTTATATGTGTATATATACATATACATAAATGTGTATATATACACAATGAAAGGATAGAATGTAACTAAAAATGAAAATGTAAGATTTTTTTTAAAAGGTTGATAAAATAACAAAGGAAACAGTTAACAAAACCAAAAGACAACTGACAGAATGGAAGAAGATATTTGCAAATGACATATCAGATAAAGGGCTAGTATCCAAAATCTATAAAGAACTTATCAAACTCAACACCCGAAGAACAAATAATCCAATCAAGAAATGAGCAGAGGGCATGAACAAACATTTCTGCAAAGAAGACATCCAGATGGGCAACAGACACATGAAAAAGTGCTCCACATCACTCAGCATCAGGGAAACACAAATCAAAACCACAATGAGATATCACCTCACACCAGTCAGAATGGCTAAAATTAACAAGTCAGGAAATGACAGATGCTGGCGAGGATGCGGAGAAAGGGGAACCCTTCTACACTGTTGGTGGGAATGCAAGCTGGTGCAACCACTCTGGAAAACAGCATGGAGGTTCCTCAAGAAGTTGAAAATAGAGCTACCCTACAACCTAGCAATAGTGCTACTGGGTATTTACCCTAAAGATACAAACGTAGTGATCCGAAGGGGCACATGCACTCGAAAGTTTAGGGCAGCAATGTCTACAATAGACAAACTATGGAAAGAACCTAGATGTCCATCAACAGGTGAATGGATAAAGAAGACGTGGTATATATACACAATGGAATACTATGCAGCCATCAAAAGAAATGAAATCTCGCCATTTGTGATGACGTGGTTGGAACTAGAGGATATTATGCTTAGCAAAATAAGTCAGTCAGAGAAAGACAATTATAATATGATCTCCCTGATATGAGGAAGTTGAGAGGCAACATATGGGGTTTGGGGGGTAGGAAAAGAATAAATGAAACAAGATAGGATCAGGAGGGAGACAAACCATAAGAGACTCTTAATCTCACAAAACAAACTGAGGGTTGCTAGGTCGGGGGTCTAGGGAGAGGGTGGTGGGATTATGGACATTGGGGAAGGTATGTCCTATGGTGAATGCTGTGAAGTGTATAAAGCTGGCGATTCACACTCCTGGGGTACTCCTGGGGTTAATAATACATTATATATCAATAAAAAAATAAAAAAATTTTTTAAAAGTTGATAAAATAAGAAATTGGTTGAATAAGGAAAGAAAAAAATTAAAATGGAAAGACTAAAGAATCTGGCATAAAAACATAAATTCTATATGCTATTTTCCTCTAGGACTGGAGTTTTGCAATTCTCTGTGATTGGTAAACTTGGTCTTGGCTGGATGTTCTTGCTAATCTTTTTCTTTGGGGGGTGGTGGTTCTTATGATGATTATCAGTTGTCTTTGCCCTAGGCAGAATTGCATTGCCCTTGCCAGGGGGCTAGACTGGGTAATCATCTCTGGATTGCTCTAGATTGCTCTATGTGACTTTTGTTCCCCAAGGCTTTCTGCACAGATTTAGAGGATGAGAATGAAAATGGCAGCCTTTCAGTCTCCAGCTCCAGAGCCAAGAGCTCGGGGGCCCTACTCTTCAGGGCACTCTCAGGGACTAGCTCTCAATCACTCCTGTTTCCCTGGTCTCCTTCCACACTCTCTGCTTGCCCAGCCTGTGGCCGAGTGTTTCTATCTCAGGAACACGACCCCATTTTGAGTCTCTAAACCCTCCAGACTCCTGCAGCACAAACCCACACTACAACTTCCTGGAAAGGAAGAGTGGGGGGTTCCCCAGTTCAAAGCTTGCTGGGCCTCTGCTTGGGGAACAGTCACCAACCATACTGGGGTTCATGTTTTATGGCAACTCCAATCTGAGAGCCCACTCCTGGGCTTGCCGATTAGAGCTGGTTTGCCTGCTCTGATGATACCTGGGAACTCTGCTGCACTCAGGCACTCCTGGTCTTCCTGTGACACCAGGGATCCTGAGACCACACTGTTCCACCTGGGATTCCACCCCACTTCACTGCCTGAGTGTGTTTTAGGCAGGGATATCCCTCACTGAAGCAGACTTCTAAAAGTTCTGATTTTGTGATTTGCTGCTATACCACCTTATGGTAGCCAGCTACCAGAGACTCCCTCCCTCCTACTCAGATCTAACTTCCCATATACCACTGTGGTTTCACTTCTTTGCACCTCCTACTTTGCAGAAAGTGGTTGCTTTTGTATTTGTAGAGTTGCAGCTATTCTTTTCTTAGATCCCCAGTTGAGTATGCAGATAATCAGAATGATTTGATAGCTACCTAGCTGAATTCCTGGGACCAGGTGAAACTAAGGTCTCCTACCTCTCCATTGCTTGGACCAAAAAAAGCTGAAAAGACATTTATTTTTCCAAGAAAAGTATTAAAATGGCCAAAAAGTACATGAAAAAGTACTCAACATTATTAATCACTAGAGAAATGCAGATAAAAACCTAAATGAGATGTCACCTCACACCTGTTAGAATTGCTATCATCAGCAAAATAAGAAATAACAAGTGTTGGAAGGGATATGGAAAAAAGGGAACCCTTATACACTGTTGATGGGAATGTAAATTGGCTCAACCTTATGGAAAACAATACAGAGTTTCCTCAAAAAACTGAGATAATTGCACCTTCATATTCATTCAGACTTTATTTACCATAGCCAAGACATGGAAACAATTTAAGTGTCACTGATGATGAAGGGATAAAGCAAATGTTATACACACAGACATAGACACACCACAAAATGGAATACTACTCAGTCATAAGAAAGAATGAAATCTTGCCATTTGTGACAACATGAATAGACCTTAAAGGTATTATGCTAAATAAAATAAATCAAATAGAGAAAGAGAAATACTTTCACTTATATGTGGAATTAAAAAAAAAAAAAACAAAAGAAAAGAAAACTAGACTCCTAGATTCAGAGAACAGATGATAGTTGCCAGAGGAGAGTGGGGGGTTGGTTGGTGGCCAAAATGGGTGAAAGTATCAAGAGTAATAAATTTCCAGTTATAAAATAAATAAATCACAGGATGTAATGTATAACACCGGGAACAGACAATAATACTGTATTAACTTTGTATGGTGACAAATGGTAACTCGACTTATTATACTGACCATTTCAAAATGCTTATAAATGTTGAATAACTATGTTGTATAACTGCAACTCATATAATATCGTATGTCATTTATACTTCAATTAATTTTGTATGGTGATGGATGTTAACCAGACTCATTGCAGTGATCATTTCACAAGATATACAAATACCATATCATGTTGTACACCTGAATATAATATATAAAGTTATATGTCAGTTACATCTCAATAAAAAAGAAATAACTGTTTCTCACTTTGGAAAAAAAAAAAGTTCTTTGCAACAATTTTTTGATATAAAACCAAAAGCACAAGCAACAAAAACAAAAATACACAAGTGGGACTACATCAAATTTAAAAAACATCTGCACAACCTAATAGTCAAATGCAAAGGCAACCTAAGGAATGTAAAAAAAAAAAAATCTAAACCATCTATCTGACAAGCGGTTGATATAAAGGTACCCATACAAATCAAGAACAAAGAAAACAAACTGTTTTAAAAGTGGGCAAAGGAGAACATCCAGGGAAGAGGGCAGAGTCAGATGATCTTAGGCTCACCTCATCCAATAGATACAACTAGGTAACATCCACATCATTGTAAATAACTTAGAAAACCACGTGAAGTCTGGCAGAACAGACTCTCCACAGCTAAATGGAGAGAAGAGGCCACATTCAAGAAGCAAGGAAGGGCAGAGATGCTGTTGGGAACAAAATGGACCCACAGGACTGTCCACAGGAGGGAGGATGCTGTGGGCTCATAGCGGGGAAAGAAGCAGACCTTCACTGTAGGTTCTCCAAGCACAAGGAACCCACACAGGGAAGATGAAACCTCATAATATTTGTCTTTGACAACCAGAGTGACATAATGTTGCAGGTTTTTAGCATCAGCAGAGCTTAACACTTGGAACTTTAAAAATCAGCAGACCTGACCCCTGGGGAGCCACAGGGCAATAGGAAACTGAGTCCCTGCCTTTAAAAAGACAACACAAAAAACAACCCCAGGGAGATGTAACACAGAAGCAGCAGTTTCAAAACTGCCTGGAGTATACAGGAGACAGTTTTATTTACTAAACTCAGAGCACATGCTGGAGTAGCAGGGATCTTTGGGAGACTTCCTCAAGAACAAAAAAGCTAATGGGTGTCATTTTCATCCCTTGCCACCCACCCTAGATGCACAGACACCTGCAGGAACCAGCATAGAACCAACACTTGTTATTTAACTTACTAACAGTCCTCCCCACCCACACACTGTCTTATTGACACACCTACTTCAACCAGACCTCATCTCTGAGATCACTCCTACATTGGACCTATGCCAACCTTGATAACACCTCACATCCATTCCTGCCTTCTCTTGTGGACCTGCTTCCTACAATACCTCTGGCCGGAGGCCTCTTGCCACACTCCTGGCAAGAGGCAAGCAGCCCTGACAGGAGCCAGCATCACTGCAAAGTAACTCCTGCCCAGGAAAGAGGGAAGAAGATAACCACACACATGAGTCCAGTTACAGCCCCAGCAGTGGACTGGGGGCAGATATCTGGTCTGCGTATAGACATCCGGTCTGACTGCAGGCTCCAACCAACAACAAAAGCTTCTCAGGAGACAACACAGAGAAAGGTAGCAGTTCAGTGCTACCCTATCTCCAGCAAACACCTGGCCTGATTCAGTTCAAGTCAGATGATCTTAGTCTGGGGAACCTACAGTGAAGGTCTGCTTCTTTCCCCTCTGTGAGCCCACAGTATAAGGCCAATGCAGGACCAGACTGCCCCATAAACAACACAGGGACCAAATTCTGCCTACAACAGACACAGAGAGCCATTGCAGACAACTGAATTGAAGGCAAATGTGGGTCAGCCAGAATAGTAGGGTGCATGCAACATACATAGGAGACAATCCTGAAGCACCAGATGCTGATGAGCGGGACCAGTGCACTGCAGGGCACCACAGGACCTCTCTTTCATAAAGCCACTAATTTCAAGAGTAGGAGATGTAGTTGACTTTATAACACATAGAAAGAGACCCAGAGAGTTAGACAACATGAGGAGACAGAGGAATGTGGTGCCAAATGAAAAAGCAGGACAAAATCACAGGAAAAGAATTAAACCAAAAGGAGAAAATTAATATGCCTAATAGAGGATTTAAAGTAATGGTCATAAAGATACTCAATGGACTTGAGAAAAGATTGGAGGACTTCAGCGAGATCCTTAATGAAAAGATAGACTTGGGGAAAATGAAAAGTAGGAGAACCCTGAGCTCTCCCTGTGTCATGTTTATGACTAGAAATCAGCCACATCCAAGTCAGTAAACCAGAGGGTGATCCAAGGACTGGCAGAAACAAACTCCACAACTAAAAAGAGAAGAAGCTGCATCTGAAAGTTAAACTTTCAGGTCAGAATGGTGGAAGGAAGCTGTCTGCAGGAGAGAGGGAGCTGCACACATGGAGAAGGCTGAGTTTCCCAGGGTAGTTAATCCCCATAAAATCTGTCTTCAAAAACCAGAGGGGCTAAATTCTGTGAGTTTTTAAAAATGAGTGAGACTTGGAGCCTAGAGCTTTAGAGGTCAGCTGACTCAGCACTGGGTGAGGGGAGAGACTGAGTGATAGCTGGTTTGCTGAATTTAAAAAGGTAGAAAGAGGAAACACAAAAAGTTTACACAGTATAGGGACAAACAGGAGACAAATGTGTTCATACTGATTTCAGAGCATGTTGGGGGACTTCTCTGGAAAAGAGTTGGCAGGCACCATTTTCCTACTCTGACTGCCAGTATAAACACAGAGCCAGCTGCAGGAGGTTGCAGAGCAAAGACATTTGCTACCTAATCTGCTAGCAGTGTGCCAGGCCCACGAGTTCTCCCAAGGACTCATCTACTCCCAGTCCACTAGCATCAACCCTGGGCTCAGGGCAAAGTTTGCTAAAGTCATGCTGGCACTCTGCCAAGCTGCAGGGTGCACAGCTACCACCGCAACCTGCGACACGCCACCCCACAGCACCCAGGCACTGCACAGCACCCAGCCCCCACTGAATGCTGTGCATGGCTGCCACCACACAGTTTAACCAGCCACACACCCCCAACCATCGTCATGTGCTGACCCAGCCATCACCAAGGGCCACTCCCAGCCTTAGTCCACTGGCCACCCCAGCATGCAGCCCCCAGCCACTACGGTGCCTCAGTATGTCTGGCATGAGACTAGTGTCTCACAGCAAATTTTGCTAGCACTGCCAGGCTGCTTCAACTTTCCTAGCAGACACACCCTCAGAGCTGGGCTGCCAGAACTCCACTAACACCACAGAGAGCAAGCACAGCTCAATATAGGTAAAAACTCAGTGAAACAACTGCACTGAAAGGAAAAGTGTCTCAGATACAACAAGAGGGCATAAATAATACATAGAGGCTACTACTTGAAGTGCCAGCTTCTGGTGAACAGGGGACAGGGGACACTGCACTGCAGGCCACTCCATGACTTCTTCTCCATAAAGTCACAAATTTCATGAGCAGAAAACATAGCTGACTTTCTTAACACAGAGAAATACACAAAAAGGCAGACAAGATGAGGAGACAAAGAAATGTATCCAAAATGAAAGGACAGAGGAGTTGGATGGCAGTGTAGTAGGAGGACGCTAAACTCATCTCATCTCTTGAACTATCCCTAACTAGATAACTATCAAATTATTCTAAATACCACAGAAATCAACCTGAAGACTGACAGAACAAATTTTGCAAATAAAGGGAAAGAAGAAGCCACAGGGAATGTAGGAAGTAAAAAGCAGTGGTTTGGGGAGAAACAGATGAAGGGCTCTGCATAGAGGAGGGAGCCATGGTCAGAGATAAAGGCAAGAGAGACAGGATCACACAGTGAACATGCAAGAAGAACACTTCCCCAGAGTCACTGGCTGGGAAAATGAAGGGAGCTGATTTTCATGAGTTCTTGCAACCAGCGGGACTAAAAGACTGGAGTTTTAATGGCCATGGGAGTAACCTGAAGAATGCTTGGGATACACAGAGTGTTGGGGAGAGATGATTTCCTCTTCTTAGAGCTGGTCCCTGAGAGGCAGAGTTCAGGGAGATGGCTCTTCAGGACAAAGGAGCTGGCCAGTGTCATTTTCCTTCCCTGCCTCTCAGTACAAACACAGAGCAGCCTGCAGAACTGGCTCCCTAACCTGCTAACACCAAGTCCCACACTTCTGTGCTCTAGCATGACTACCCATCTTGGTCAAGTATGCCTCTCTCCCAGCATGGCAGGCACCTTCTCCAGAAGACCAGCAGAAACCCCAGTCCACACCATGTCTCCCAACCAGAGATTCTACAAGGTTCCAGTTCTAGTGGAAATAGTATCAAGTCTTATTTAGCAAGGATACCAGAGCATGCCTACTTAAAACTTGCCACTTTCCCCTGGCCAGATTCTCAAAAAGAAAAGAGAAAGGACCCAAATAAATCAAACCATGAATGAAAGAGGAGAGATCACAACTAACACCAAAGAAATACAGACAATTATAAGAACATACTATGAGCAACTGTACGCCCACAAATTTGACAATCTGGAAGAAATGGATGCATTCCTAGAGACATATAAACTACCACAACTGAACCAGGAAGAAATAGAAAACCTGAACATACCCATAACCAGTAAGGAGATTGAAACAGTCATCAAAAATCTCCAAGCAAACAAAAGCCCAGGGCCAGACAGCTTCCCAGGGGAATTCTACCAAACATTTAAAGAAGAACTAATTCCTATTCTCCTGAAACTGTTCCAAAAAATAGAAATGGAAGGAAAACTTCCAAACTCATTTTATCAGGCCAGCATCACCTTGATCCCCAAACCAGACAAAGATCCCACCGAAAAAGAGAACTAAAGACCAATATCCTTGATGAACACAGATGCAAAAATTCTCACAAAAATACTAGCCAATAGGATTCAACAGTACATTAAAAGGATTATTCACCACGACCAAGTGGGATTTATTCCAGGGCTGCAAGGTTGGTTCAACATCCGCAAATCAATCAATGTGATAGAACACATTAATAAAAGAAAGAACAAGAACCATGTGATACTCTCAATAGATGCTGAAAAAGCATTTGACAAAGTACAGCATCCCTTCCTGAGCAAAACTCTTCAAAGTGTAGGAATAGAGGGCACATACCTCAATATGGTCAAAGCCCACTATGAAAAACCCACTGCAAATATCATACTCAATGGAGAAAATACAGAAAGGTTTTCTGTTAAGGTCAGGCACATGGCAGGGATGTCCATTAATACCACTGCTATTCAACATAATACTAGAAGTCCTAGCCTCAACAATCAGACAACAAAAAGAAATTAAAGGCATCCAAATCGGCAAAGAAGAAGTCAAACTATCACTCTTTGCAGATGATATGATACTATATGTGGAAAACCCAAAAGACTCCACTCCAAAACTGCTACAACTTGTACAGGAATTCAATAAAGTGTCAGGATATAAAGTGAATGCACAGAAATCAGTTGCATTTCTGTACACCAACAACAAGACAGAAGAAAGAGAAATTAAGGAGTCAATCCCATTTACAATTGCACCCAAAACTATAAGATACCTAGGAATAAACCTAACCAAAGAGGCTAAGAATCTATACTCAAAAAACTATAAAGTACTCATGAAAGAAATTGAGGAAGACACAAAGAAATGGAAAAATGTTCCATGCTCCTGGATTGGAAGAATATTGTGAAAATGTCTATGCTACCTAAAGCAATCTACACATTTAATGCAATCCCTATCAAAATACCATCCATTTTTTTCAAAGAAATAGAACAAATAATCCTGAAATTTATATGGAACCAGAAAAGACCTCAAATAGCCAAAGGAATATTGAAAAAGAAAGCCAAAGTTGGTGGCATCACAATTCCGGACTTCAAGCTCTATTACAAAGCTGTCATCATCAAGCAGCATGGTACTGGCACAAAAACAGACACATAGATCAATGGAACAGAATAGAGAGCCCAGAAATAGACCCTCAACTCTATGGTCAACTAATCTTTGACAAAGCAGGAAAGAATATCCAATGGAAAAAAGACAGCCTCTTCAATAAATGGTGCTGGGAAAACTGGACAGCCACATGCAGAAAAATGAAATTGGACCACTTCCTTACACCACACACGAAAATAGACACAAAATGGATGAAGGACCTCAATGTGAGAAAGGAATCCATCAAAATCCTTGAGGAGAATGCAGGCAGCAACCTCTTCGACCTCAGCCATAGCAACATCTTCCTAGGAACATCGGCAAAGGCAAGGGAAGCAAGGGCAAAAGTAAACTATTGGGATTTCATCAAGATCAAAAGCTTTTGCACAGCAAAGGAAACAGTTAACAAAACCAAAAGACAGGGGCGCCTGGGTGGCTCAGTGGATTAAGCCGCTGCCTTCGGCTCAGGTCATGATCTCAGGGTCCTGGGATCGAGCCCCGCATCGGGCTCTCTGCTCCGTGGGGAGCCTGCTTCCTCCTCTCTCTCTGCCTGCCTCTCTGCCTACTTGTGATCTCTCTCTGTCAAATAAATAAATAAAAATCTTTAAAAAAAAAAAAAAAAAAACAAAAGACAACTGACAGAATGGGAGAAGATATTTGCAAACGACATATCAGATAAAGGCTAGTATCCAAAATCTATAAGGAACTTAGC